>NC_138870.1:10834947-11114910 GCF_965194805.1 Balaenoptera borealis
GCTGAAACTGCTGTATTGACTGTCTGCCACTGAAAACCAGATGATGTTCTCAAGCTTCCAGACCTGCATCATAACCCTGAAACCAGATACACACACCCAGCATTTCTGGGGGTCATTTTCCTGCAGAATTAAAATCACACATTCTTCAAATTATAGGTGAATCCTAATTGTATAACTCAGTTAGGGTTGATGAGAGTTTTTAAAAAGCAATACTTTTAAAGAGGCTTCTTCTAGTAAGTCAGACAGAAAAAGACAAATATCATATGATATCACTTACATGTGGAATCTAAAAAAATGATACAAATGAACTCATTTACAAAACAGAAACAGACTCACAGACATAGAAAACAAATTTATGCTTACCAAAGGGGAAATGTGGGGAGGGATAAATTAGGAGTTTGGGATTAGCAGATGCAAACTACTATATACAAAATAGATAAACAACAAGGTCCTACTGTATAGCACAGGGAACTCTACTCAATATTCTGTAATAACCTATGTGGGAAAAGAATCTGAAAAAGAATAGATATTTGTATATGTATAACTGAATCACTCTGCTGTACAGCAGAAACTAATACAACACTGTAAATCAACTATACTCCAATATAAAAAAAAAAAAAAAAAAAAAAAAAAACAGAAACAGATTCACAGACATAGAAAACAAACTCATGGTTACCAAAGGAGAAAGGAGGGGGAGGGATAAATTAGGACTTTGGAATTAACAGATACACACTACTATATATAAAATAAATAAACAACAAGGGCCTACTGTATAGCACAGGGAAGTATATTCAATATCTTGTAATAACCTATCTGATAATGGAAAAGAATATATACTTTTACCTTCAGGTGTCCAGTTTACACCTGAAACTAACACAACATTATAAATCAACTATACTTCAATTAAAAAATAATAATAAGGAGGCTTCTCCTGAGAAAGAAGACAGAGCTTTTGAACAGAAGTGTTCAGTTGAGCAAACAATTCAGAATGGCCCAGATTGTAGGTAGGGGCTCAAAAAATTAAAGAGGGTCTGAGGGAAATGAGACGGGCCAAAAATAAATTTAACCTAAAATAAATTTAACTGCCTACTTACCAGGAACACAGGAACATTTACTTTTAGGGAAAGTCTAGATTACACTGCTATGGAATCCATAAATTCTCAGAGTCAAATAATAAAAGGAGAAAAGAGAGAGGCCCTGGTAAGTGTGGGTGGCACAACTGCGTGTTTGGTGAGATGACGGGGTTTTTCGAAAATGCTACCATTTGTAAAATGGGTTTAAAATAATATTTTGACTAGTGATTTCATGTCTGTAAAGGGTATTAATTATTTTGGAATTTCCTATGTTTAGATGCTTTGTGTTTTGAACACACTGATTAGTTCATCTGCAGCTGCTGCTCTGGGTGCTCAGCAATTTTCACTCTCTTGTTGCTACGCAACGAGGACTTTCCCCCAAATCGCCAGTGTGCCAGGCCCTGTGAAGAGCTGGTGGGGTCTGCCCACTGGCCACAGTGCCACCAAGTGGTCGTTCTGCAAAACAGTGGCACCAAGCTGGTTTGTTTCCATGGCTGTCTAATCACGGCCCCCTAAGGTCGTCTCTGCTCCAGATGAATTAGCAGGTTCACTAAGCAATGGGGAATTGTTTATTCTTTTCATATTCTTCCCAACACAGTGAGGATTTTTTCACTCCAGTGAATGCATCATGCCAGCAGCACGGCAAATTTAAAGAATGTTGGACTGGTTGGCAGAAGGCATTTTTGTGTACCCCTACTTTGACCTCTCTTGGACATAATTTGCTCTTCTAAACAGTGAGGGGCTTGGGTTAGGTCTCCCAACGTCCCATTCCTTCTACTCTAAAAGTCTAATTCTTTGCTTCTGTTACGTGTGGTTTTTATAAGGAGCATAACCTTGAAGCTGATCCTGGTCCAGCAGCTCCAGGATCTTGCTTCTGTTGCTTCAAAGCGAGTTTGGCAGGTGACAGCAAGGCTGGAGGGTGAAGGGAAGCACTGCACTCACCAGGAGAGGCAAGAGTGCCAACCTTATCTGGCACATGACTCTGCTCCCCACGTGCTGGGTGGAGGTCCCCCTGGATAAAATTGCCCTTGCTGAGAACTCTGGCCCAGGGCATTCATTGGTTCCAGGCACCCTGGAGAAACCTGTGACGGGTCCACAGGGAAGTGTATCTGAGCAGGATGTGCTGATGGCCTTTGACCAGCAGGCTGGTGGGACTAATGATTTCACTGAAGATGAGAAGAAAAGGAGAAATTCGAATTCCACCTCAAAGGAAGCGACCCTGCCCCGTCCTCTGATGGTCTGTGGGCACCTGGAGCCGGGTAGGGGAACTGCTCTCCTCAGAACCCTGCTCCCCGTTAGCTTTCCTGAACTCCTGTTTGGAGGCTACATGAATCCACATTTGTGATGCCCCTCGTCATGTGCCTGGTAAGGAGACTGGAGTCGTTTTCTTATTCCCCTCAACAGCCTGCCTCCCTGTGCTTGGCAGGTAAACGTGAGGTATGGTGAATGTTGTTCCCGTACTGCTGGGGCTTATGCAAATCTTCATCAATCTGTGCGTTACATCCAGTTTCTTCCAAATTCAGGATCAAGTGAGACAACAGGAATCCTAAATATTAAACTAAACTAAAAAAAAAAAATACAATGAATTATCCACATGCTGAGAAAATGTAGCTGAATTATCATAGGTCATGAGACTTCTTAGAGCTCTCTCCATTGTGATTTGATTAACACTCTTAATTTGTCATTATTTGGGGGGATTTTTTAAAAAAACTAATCTCGATAACAAGAGTTTGTAAGAGGTTGTCTCACTGAATTTCCACCCACTGGGGTAAACTCACAGAACGTTAAAGACAGAATGGAGCTTTGTAATCATCTAGTCTTTTTTGGTTTAAACTGAGACCTAAAATACATATATAAATAAAATTAAAGTAAATTAAATTTTACTTGTTACAATCTAACTTTAAAAAATAAATTAAAAAAAATAAGTACTGGAGGGTCTCTTCTATTTTTTAACAACTCTGAACCACAAAATACAAGGGCCATGTGACATAAACATCTGGCTCATTTTGTCTGGTCAGCCATTGGCTGATAGGATAAGGAAGAATATGTGGAGGAGAAAGAAAAGGAAGAAAATAAAAGACACTGTTTTTATCTTTTGACTTTGATTAAAGAAATCACCTCCACTTAAATGCATCAGCTCTGCAGATGTTTTGTGGATGGAATACTTTATTGTTCTCATTCCTTGCCCCAAATACCAAGCCTCATCTTGTCTTGTTTCCCTGTGTCTGCGAGGTGGGATGTACAGCTTCTTTCCCATTTCAGACGTTTAGCACCACCAGCCCAGGAACCTAGCCACAGCCAAGGAAAAAGTGAGGGCCAGCTCGCTAAATTTCTATACTCTCCTGTTAAGAATGCCACGTTCTCCCAGACCTCAAGATTTCCACGCAGGCAGCAGCCATTAGGCCCACAGAGGTCTGGATGGGTTTGGCTACTCATGCATTCCCTATAGAGAAATCTGTCATGTCAAGGAAAGAGCAACAGACTTGCAGTTAGGGGACCTGAAGGTGAAAAACCGCTCGGTCACACTCCGACTTGGGCAAGTCACGTAGAGATGATAATATGAACATCACAGAATACTTGAGAGGATAAAGTGAGATAATACAGGTAAAATCACTGAACGACTGATATTATTATTTGCAATTCTTGTTAACTAGGGTGTGAAAATGCACACCAGTCTTGTCTGTAAACCCGTTATTGTTTGAATAAGTACATCTTTAAAATGTGCTAGTCCTAGATTTGAAATAACGGAGACCTGGCAACCAGAGAAGAAAATCTCGAGTTACCACAGCCAAAGAAGAGTCTGAGCTTGGTGAGGGTACGACGATACATCCTGGAGAGAGAGGAGGGGCAGGAAGTGCTGGCTGGAGAAACGGCCTCATGTCTGAGTGTCCAGGAGAAAGAAGAAAGTGCTCCTTGCCCTTGCTGTCCTAGGGTATAGGGGCAGCGTCGGGCAGCCAAAGGTGTCTGCCTGAACTGCAGAGCGCAGGGAGATCCCATCTGCACTTCTCCCTTTGGCATTTTCTGGTCTTGCCCAGCCAGGGTCCCTGCTCATTTTCTTGAGTTTAACTCAGAAGAGACGTAAACATCCTGGACACAGCCTAGATGGGACACAGATGTGAGGAAAACAGCACGGCCGCTTCAAATGTTTCAAGGCATCATCAGCTGGTTAGGTTAAGGGAGAATGAAAGAGAGAGAGAAAAAGAGACAGAGACCAAAATTAGGCAACTCTATAAGCTTTCTTTCCCTAAGAATCCTGATTATAATTCGATCACAGAAGACTACCCAGCAAGTTCCAGTATATTCCAATATATGGAGTGCTCTCCAGAACAGATCCGGACAGAAGGTAATGTAAAAACATATACAATATTAACACTTTCTAAATGTTGCTTAGTAGAGAAATTCAAGTCTCTGAAATGTGTCACACAGGAGATTTCATTTGGAACAGAAGCCCATAGTTAACAAAATTTCAGTAGGGAGGAGAAAAAGGAAACAATAAAACCAGGTTGAATCATTAATCAAAGACTGTGTATATGGCTTATGCTTTTTGGACCTAATGGTAAATAAAAAGTAGGAAAGCATTCTTTTTTTTAATGCATGTAACTAATATAGTAAAGGGACTGTTGACCATAAGCTCAAGGTGAAAGCTTCCTCGAAAACAAAAAGCAACTAAAATAAAAAACACGAAAACTAAAATCAATAGTGAGTGCATTTTACAAAATCAAACATTTCCCTCAGAAAGTTGATCGAAAAATATATATAAATAGCTTCTGTTTTTACAGTTAAACGTTTTAATCTCTGGTACATAACAGTAATTGAAAGAATTCTGAGAAATCAGACAAAAGTATTGGGCGGATTTGAATTAATGGGCCAAGCAAGCTTTTTTTCCTTGGCTTCCCTGTCAAATGAACCATAGCTTGAGTCTTTGGCTACAGCTTTGGCCGTGGGGAGGATTTCTGAGACGCCGACATAGTTTTTTTTGGCCATCCTTGAACTGGTTGTGATAGTGTAGGCATTGCTTCGGTAACACTTCATCGAGGACATGCAGAAAGTCTCTTTCATTCCTCTCCTAAAATTGGCATTATAAATGGAATACAGAGTAGGTTTAGAGGCTGAGGAACTAAAGGATATCCATGTGATAGCTGTAAAAACAAGGGAACTTTTCTTATAGTCTCGTTCATGGGGGTGCCACAGCTGAGCAACATGAAAGGGCAGCCAGGAGAGCAAAAACAGAAGATTTAAAATGAGGAACATCTTGATAGTTTTCACTTTTGTCCTCGGGACGATGTTCATCGTCCGCCTCACTGTTCGACCATCGGTGCCGATTCTCCAAATGTATTTTATGACCTTCTGGTAAAATAAGATTATGAGGACGGATGGAATCACAAAGCTCACCAAGAAATGGATGACGGTATAGGCAGTTCCTTCCCAAGAGGAGGGGAGGAAATAGTTACAATGACTGTCCCAGTTGGAGCCATAGAAAAAGAACACGGGGGTCACAAAGGCCGCCTCAAAGATCCAGGACGCTGCAATCATCTTCTTGGCTTTTTCTCTGGACACCTTGAAGCTCAGAGGGTAGACGATGGTGTAGAACCGGTCTATGCAGATGGAGAGGAGAACGTAGACCTGGACGCCCGGGGTGAGATACTGAAAGTAGCGCACGGCCTTGCACGTGGCGCTGCCCAGGGCCCACCGGCCGGTGGTGAACTGCAGCAGGACGAAAGGCATGCCGGCCACGCTGATGAGCAGGTCGGCACACGCCAGGGACACCACGAAGTAGTTGGTGGTGGACTGAGTCCTCCTGCTCCGGTGGATGACCAAACACACCAGGGAATTGCCAAAGATAGAAAACAACCACAGGGCCCCAAAGAAAATGCTGGCTGTGGCCACTTCCCCGGGGTTCGGTCTGTCGCGCACGTCTGTTCCGTTGCTCCTCCAGCCGTGCTCCTCGTAGAGCTCCGTCAGGTCTCGGCTCAGCAGAGGGGAGGCCGTTTCTGTGCAGCTGTGGTTTTGGAGGGGCACCAGAAGTGTAGGAACAACCAAAGGCGGCTTGCTGTTATCCATTCTGTGAGCAAAAACCATATTCATTTTTTCCCTCTTAGTTCTGGATAAGAAAAGAAGAATGAGGCCTCCTGTTAAAACGGTGTTACACGGATTGATTCCTAAGACTAACAATCTTATTTGACGCTTAGATCGGTTGTCATCTGTCAATGAGTAGGACTTGTGTGTTGGCAGGAAAACACGACTACTACCCAGAAAAAGCTCTGGCCCCGTTTCTCTTTCATTTTAGGGCGGTTTCAGCTGATCCCAGCTCAGGCTTTCCCTGGCCTCCCCCTCTCCTGACCTTTAGTCAAATGCGGTGGAACTCACAGCAAACCCCACTCCTACGCTGAACCTTGTTCCCTTCATACGCTGGGGATCACGGAGGGTTAGAGAGCTCAAATCTGGCTCATGGTTAGGGCGTTACCCCCAAATGAAGTGCTGCTGGAATCCTGGGAGGTACGTGAGAAGTTCCTGAATGTCGTAACACTAAAGTAACGAGGCTGCAAGGGAGGAAAACGGGCAGATGGAAACACACAGGCGTCAGCTATGGAAAAAGCGAACAGAAATCTGTGAATACAGACTGACTGGCTACTGGGAACGACCTTGTCCTTACTTATTGTAGAATTTCCATTACAAAAGCATTATGGCAGCACATGGAGCAAACATAACACTTTCACATGAGCCAGAAGTAGCTCATTTAATGACACATAAACATAGCCTGTTTTTTTTTCCGAAAGATGATAGGCCACCTATCAGTGACATATTTTGATGCTATTCTGTTGTTAGTGTTTCACAAAACGACCCTGACTGAGGAATATACAAGATGTCCCCTAATGAATGTGTAACCAGGTTACTAGAAACCTTATGGCATTCAGATGATTATAAGCAACCAACTCTAACTTCACCCAGCCTTTATTTTAACTCTTTTTTCCCTACTATTCAGTGAGGGAAAAAAAAAAAGGTATACTTTTTAATAGGGAAAAAGCCTGTATCATTGTGGGCCATTCAATTAAAATTGAGGTGACTGCTTGCAGTCCGATCATTAGGGTTTAATTTGGTCTGAATCTATTAAGCAGAAAGAGAAAGCACAGCGGCTGAATCCATAATAACCACAGCGATTCCACCTGGCCGGTGGCGCAGGGGAGGGCACACCAGCAAAGGCTCAGCAGGGCTTCCGTCCCTCTCCGGGGCTCCTGTCACTACACCTCACAGAGGAACGTTTCTGGGGTTTAGAGGTGAGATGAAAGAACAGTTCTATATGAAAGAACAGTTCTTAATGACCCATTTTTCCTTGAAGGGTTTTCCCAATGACTTGTGGTAGGGAGAGGGTGTTAATAGATACTGTCCTCACCAAGAAACCACATTCAACAAAAGTCTGGGGCTCAGGGCAATGCACTAAAGGCCAGGTCCAGGTTCCCTTCAAGGCTTTTTTTTTGTCCATGAAACAGCCCTACTTAATTTCTCAAAGAGAAATGTAAGGTAATTAGCCATTTTAATAACTAAAAGACCTTTAAGCATGGCTGACTGGTTGATAGTAAACTGTAAGACTAGCTACCATATTTTCCATATAAAAAATTAGGATACACGGTCTGAAGACAGGACGTAAGATCTAAAATTAGCACTGTCCTAGAAAATCTGGAATGCATGACTGTTATCCTTACAAAATTGAAATAATCTTTTCACCTTTATTTGTGTAAAACCTACAAAATTCCACAAAAAAAAACACCCCAAAACCAAAAAAAAAAAAACCCTACAATTTTTTAAAAAGATTTAAAGTTTAAAAATAAAACAGACGACCTATTTTCCCAGACAGAAAGAGCTGTTCTAAACTCTTGGGGGATGCCTGTGGCCTAAATACAACAGGAGCTGGTAGCACAGGCACTTTCCCATAGCTCCACACACACTTTGAAACCTGTGAACTTCCTTCTGTTTCCTTCTTCCTCTCACAGCAAAACTCTGCCGATGAAACTCAAGATCACCACTACCACCAAAGCGCTGCGAGACCTTCGCCCATCCTCTCCTCCAGCTGCTTTACATCAACTAGTGTGTCCACCAATTTCCCTGACGCCCCGCCCCGGCCCCACACATTCCCGCCTGGAAGCGCAGGACCCCGCTGCTCAGAAATGGGACGAGGGAGCCTGAGAAGTTCTCGAGTCTAGGTCTCCCCTGACTGATGGCACGACTTCTCTGACTGGACCTAAAAGTGCTGCGGCTCTGTTTACTCATTCAATACACCAAGAAACTATGCTAGGTACTAGGAGAACAACGAAAAGTAAGGCTCATAAAAGGGTAAATGTATAAATGAGCTGTCTGCCATAGTATAACTAAATTCTATAATAATTATAATTAGTAGATAAGGAGCTAAGTGACAGAGAAATATAGGGACCCGATTTTTCTTGGGATAGGGGGAAGGAAAGGAAAGGCTTCACAAAGGAGGTGAGGTGTAAGCCGGGGACCTGGAGGATGAAGGTCCCTTCTTCAGGAACACAAGGGGTTTTTTTAAAAAGCCCCAAACATTCCAAGGGAGGGAGAAAGCATGTGGAATGATTTGGGGGTCATCCTTCTAGGGCTGATCTTTTCTGGGCCCTTTTCCCCTTAGAGGTATAGTCTTCTGCAGACCATACCTCCCAGACTATACAGTCTCTAAACGCCCTACAAGCAAACTGACCTACATTTTCCCCATGGTTATAATGAGAGGTTACATTTTCCACATTCATGGGCTGAAATGTGGTCACACAGTGGATAAGAATATACAGAATGGCTGTGGATTCCTTGTTCAGAGAGCATGTTGTTACTCCTTTTCCCAGTTTGTTTTGCTTTAGAGCCATGGTTCTCTAGCTTAGCGACACACTGAACTCTCCCAGGGAGCTTTAAAAAAACATACTGATGCCCGGGTCCTACCCTCAGGGATTCTGATTTAACTGCTCTGGAGTGCAGCCTGGGCATCGGGATGTTTCAGAGTTCCCCAGGTGATCCCAACGTGCAGCCCAGACTAACAATCACTGCTTTAGAATGGCTTCCATGTTTCTGTCTTCTCTCATTAACTATGGGGTCCTGGGAAAAGGGCATTATTCTTTGTCCGTGCTCTACAGCTTCCACTGAAGTTCTTTACGTTAATAATCGCTCGTTGGCTATTTACTGAATTGACTCCATAAGTACAGAGAACTGAAATACAGGCCTCCTACTCTAGGTGGCTCTGCTAGGAGCATTAAATGCAGAGACAGAAAATCACCGTGTGTTCTCAGAGAGCCGAAACGCTGGTGACCACGGAGGCAGGGGAAAACGTGGCTCCAGAGCTGAGCAGGGCAGGTGACACTGAAGTCACCCAGGTCAACTCTCATGTAAGGGACAGTCAAGGTAGTTTAGGTGACCTCAGACAGCCTCCTGCACCCCCTCCCAGAAAACATGGTCTGCCATATTACAACTAAATTCTAGGGTCCCAAAGTAAAAGTTCAGAAAGGTCTCCCCTGCTCCATTAATTTGGAAATAAATACATCTTCAAGGGGGTGTTTCTGAAATACAAGGGCTGCGGAATTCATAATTATGTCTGGGTCATCCATATTCAGTAATTATAGCAGCAACAAGAAAGACTTCTTCACCTCTTTCCTGCTCAACCTGTCTGTTCCCAACCAACTCGGAGACTGCCACATGACACACTCCATTGGGTTGATATTGAGGGCCCCTATTTTAAAATATATCTCTATCTATATATTATCTAAGAGAGGAATTATTCATCTATTGGGCTCTAAGAGATGGGTTTTAATATATAGGTGGGGAAAATGGTGGATGGGTTGACATGGTGTAGAGCTACGGACTGGGGGACCTCTGAAATAATGGGACCCTGGAGAGTCCCATCATTACAGAGGTCTGGGTCTATATATAAGATGATATGTCTATCATTTTATACTGTAATTTTTATTTTGAACGTTGTCTCCCCTGCTGCATTATGAGTTCCTTAAAGACAGTGACTGTGTCCTTATATCCCTGGGGCATACAGATATTAATAAAGGTTTACTGAATACATAAATGGATAGAGGTGTTAAGAAAAATCATCCAATACTTGAAAATAAGGCACAGAGAGCATAGCATAAGTTTTTTTTTTTGGCTGCACCCTGTCCAGGGATCGAACCCAAGCCCCTGCATTGGAAGCGTGGAGTCTTAACCACTGGACCGCCAGGGAGGTCCCCATAGCATAACATTTTAATGTCATGCTACGACATTGTTAAATGGGCTTCCCCAAGGATCATTTAATTCTCTGGAAGAATGTATCTGTGCTTGATTTTGCTATTACTATATGACTAGCACCCAGACATTACACGCTAACATGCAAATTTCTGTCTAGTAGAAAAAATAACCCCAAAGGTTATAGACTTATTGCCCTGTAGGGCAGTAACCAGCTCTGTGCCTCCTAGCAATCTTATGCTCACATTATTTAAGGAAACAAACAACAGCAACGACAAAAAACCCTATAAATATCCATTTATTCAAATGCTCTTGGAAGCAACCTTATTAGCTCATCAGTTCCTTCAGTAATAAGTTAATAAATCTTTGACATGGTGTTCATTCTATATTTGAATGAGAGTCATGATGAATGACAGTCATGATTTTAACTTTTTGAAAATCGTATTTTGATGGATGGCTGAATGTATGAATGATTAGAAACTAATGAGAGGACCACAAAGAGGAACAGAGGGGCACAGATGAGAAACTGTGTTTACTTCACAGTTTGCCAGCGGCTATTCCTGGATAAGCATATCCTTGCTGGTTAGGTTTCTTCTAGACTCAAAAAACCCTAACAACGGATTTCTTTTTCCCTCCTGAAATTATAAAGATCCACAGATGTTCTCATAATATAGGAAGACCATTTTTTTCTGACATTTGTTTAAAAATTTAATGGCAAATTAGAATTTTATAATGTTGAATATTTATATGATTTGGTTGGAAAAAAAAAAATGAACGGAAACATTTTCTGTAGAATGGAAAGTATCTGCTGCACCTAAGCAGATACATTGGCTGTTTACTAATGAGCAGTGAGATTAATTACAATGATGACAGTATTTATAACATTACTACTACCAAGAGTTAGTATTTATTTTGTGCTTATTACGTGTCTGGTACTTCATATGCGTAGCCCTTCGAGGTAGGTAACATGATTAGCCCTGTTTTACAATTGAGAAAAACTGAAGTTCTTCCCCAGGGTCATACTGTTGGAAAGCCACAGTGGGCTGGATGTGAATTCAGACAGTCAAACTGGCTGTACATGGACTTCTCAATCAAACATAGGAATATAAAGTTATTCCCCCACAGCCTCTTGCTACCCACAGATACATCTGTTCAATATGCTAGCTGAGAAATATGTGACACAGTGAACATTTGGGGGAAAAAAATCACTCCCACTATATACTGCACAGAGGCTTAGCATCAAAAGTGCAGTAGAAATGTTGGTCTAGAAATACAGCCTTTCTTCAGAATAAAGAATGTGAGAATATTGGAAATTCATTATCGCAGATGATTAACTTGTTGCCTTTTAAATGCAGAATGAGGGGCTTCCCTGGTGGCGCAGTGGTTGAGAATCTGCCTGCCAGTGCAGGAGACACGGGTTCGAGCCCTGGTCTGGGAAGATCCCACATGCAGCGGAGCAACTAGGCCCGTGAGCCACAACTACTGAGCCTGCGCGTCTGGAGCCTGTGCTCCTCAATAAGAGAGGCCGCGATAGTGAGAGGCCCGCGCACCGCGATGAAGAGAGGCCCCCGCTTGCCACAACTAGAGAAAGCCCTCGCACAGAAACGAAGACCCAACACAGCCAAAAATTAATTAATTAATTAAATGTGGAATGAAAGCAGAACTCTAGACTTCAGTTTGATTAAAGGGCAGAAAAAGTTTGATCAATAGTATTTCCCTGAGTAGGAAATTCTCTTTTAAATTTTAATTGTTGTAATTTAGGAAATATAATGCTGGTAGATATTTTCCTTAAATCTTTCACTGTTATGTAGGCTTGATTTACCTATATATGAAATAAGAATGAAACAGAGGTAGACTGGGACTGGCTTGCATGGGGCTCCTCAGAGCCAGCTGTGCACATTCCTTCCCAACTCCAAGTTCAGTGACATCATGTTGGTATCATGAATCAGCCATGGTAGGAATATTCACACCATGAAACGGACAAACATCACAAATAGGTTTTTTCCCTGAAGAGCCAGTTGTTAAACGTTGACCAGCCCACCGCTTCCAGTAGGGCAGAGTTTACAGGGCAACCTATCCCAAAGTCCTGAACTTACACACATCCCTGAATTTACAAATGGCTAAGGAGGTCCCATAGGCTCTTCAGAAGCTTGCTGAGTTCCTATCTTGCTTTCCGGCTCTGAGCTATGGCTCTGGTGTGGACACTGAGCTATGTGCTTTACAGAACCATGTTAAGGCCCAGGTAGCCACCAGCATGACTGTGGTGGGGAACAGGAAAACCAGAGAGACAGAGACACGTTCTCATAATGTGCCACCCAGATGGGGCTGCCAGATAAAACACAGGATGCCCAGTTAAATGTGAATTTCAGATAAATAACACATAATTTTTTAGCATAAGTATGTCCCATGTAATATCCCCTACAATATTTAACTGGTGTCCTGTATTTTTATTAGCTAAATCTGACAAACCTACACACCCAGAACATAATCTTCTGCTGAAAAACATTTATTTTTCATCTCACAATACAGCAATATTGCAAAGTGGTTATGTGTGCAGGCTTTGAAGCAGACAGCTGAAGTATGCGTCCTTCCTCTGTCACTCACTAACTAGTTGTGTGACCCAAAACAAGTTATCTAACCCGCTTGATTCCAGTGTTCTCATCTGTAAAATGGGGACAATTAGTCCCTATCTCATTTGATTATTATGAGGATTAAATGAGATAACAGATGCACAGGAGTTAAATGAGTTATTACAAGTCAATCTGTCTGGTATGAGAAAAACACTCAATAAGTGTTATCCTACTGTAGTTCTAAAACACACCTAGCTTGGTGTCTGGCACATAGCGAGTGCTGAAAAAATTAGCACTCTTACTACTGTCAGCCCATAAAAGTCTTCTAAGCCATATGACAAGCAAAGTTTAGTAACCACATCACATACTATAGTGATAGCACTAACATTAGTCACATAATTTAGCATTGTTAAGGATGAATGGCTTTTGTGAAGGGGCCTGGGTACCTAATCATCATTCACAACATTGTTTTTAAGGGGAAAGTCATTGGGGTCCAAATAAATAAACATAACCTTTCTCCAAGATGGGGATGATTTTTTAGTGACATGTTAGCCAGATAAAACCTTTTTCTATACCCTAAACCAAAAGATGTAATATAACTGGATTGACTATGTGTTTCTCAAAAGCATATAGAGTCTATCCTGCTTAAATTATTTCCTTTAGATAATTTTGAATAATTGCAAAAGAACCTCATACTTTCAGTGAAAACCAAGTTTCTTCTCCACCATCTGAGACCACTAGCATCACGACTTATAAGCCTGGAATTTTCCCTAATGTCCTTTTCCCTTTCCTCCTGTTATATAAGATATATAAATATTCCTCCGTAATATTTCCAGGTCTACGCCTTTCAATCTGTTTCCCAACTGGGATCAAGCAGTTTCCTGAGATCAGACTTGGCACGTTTTCTTTTTGTTTGAATATTGGTTATGCTTTCAAGGAGAACATGATTTTTTGAACAGAGAAGGATTTTCAGAACAGCCTCTTCTAACATCACAAAATAACCCATAATGACATTTCTCGGTGAGAAACTCTAGATATCTAGATTTAAGGAACTATTCCTCTTCTATCACCTTTACCTTTCTTTGTTCTTTACATGAATTCTAAAATATTAGAAATAAACAAAGTCAGCATCCTTGGCGTGATTTCCAGAAACCAGGAAGGCTTCTATCACCATCAGAGCATCATTCTTTTAAAGTCAAAGTCCCATTTTAGTATATATGCTGCCGAAGTGAGCACCAAAGTTCCATTTAAAATGTAACCACTACTTAAAGAGTAAATTTTTTTACATATTATCAGTAGAGCAGTGACCTCTGAGACCCCGTCTATCTCTGAGATCTATGATCTCAGAAAGGAGCCTGAGCTTCACCCCATGTGGAGGTTTATGTTGACCACGAGCTGCAATTCTCCCCAAATTCTCTGCAAACCAAGTTGCAGGAGAAAATGTTAGGTCATACTGGCTCCTCTTTGGGGGAATGTATAAAGGACACTATCCAGTATTTCCCACCCTAACTGCCACTTAGTAGGGTTCTGTGTGGAATGGTTTAATAACACAGAACTTCCCTCCCTACTGTTCTCACAAAGTCAGTGGTCAGATAAAATGGGAAAGAAAAAGAAAAAGAAACACCAAGAAACCTCACCGTAAGAAATGACTAATTTGTTATGATGGTATATGCAAAGTAGTCCTCAATCACACAAAATATCCAAATTTTTAACACTTAGTATGAGCCAGGATTGTGCTAAACGTTGGGGATACAGAAGTTAACTAGACAGACAAGGTCTCTGCTTTTATGGAGCTTTCCTCTAGTGGGAGAAACAGTATTACACAGCTAAATAAGAAAAATTACACAATTAATAAAGAAATAGTTACTGCTATGGAGAAAAATAAAGCAGAATGGGGAACCAAAATGGATGGGAAATGGAGGGCAGATGGTTGGTTGGTTACCCAATGGCCATTCCCAACTCCTTCCTTGCCTTCCTCTCTCCTGAGGCTGAAAAGGAAAGATAATCACTTCCCAGCATTCCTTGCAGCTAGGGGTGGTCACATCAACATCACCTGCTTCTGGCTACTGAGACAAGAGAAGGCCTCCTGGCAGGGTGCTGGAAGGCTCTTGGGAAAAATCTTTCTTAATAAAAGGAAAAGTGCGTGTGGGGAGTGTTCTCTCTTATGGACCTGGCTGCCCCTCACCTCCTGCCTTTGAAAACTGTCACGTGATGATGTCAGGGCACTGGGTGGGATGTTATGAGGTCAAGGGAGGTCCTAAGACTCACAAAGATATCATGCAGTGCCCTGACACTGTGGTACTGCTAGGACACCTGCCTCCAGACTACTTGTTAAATAAGTAGTAGGTTCCTTTATGGCTTAAGCCCTTTTTGAGTTTTCAGTTATTTGCCTCTAAATGCATCCTGACAGATACAGGGTCTTATTTCAGATACAGTCACCAGAGAAGGATTCTCTGAAGAAGTGACACTAGAGCTGAAACCCCAATGACAGGAAGCCAGCCATGTGGAAATTAGAATAGCATTCTAGGCAGAAGGAACAATGAGTGCAAAGGTCCTGGGGCAGGAACGAGCTTGTTACGTGGCTGGAGCATATGAATGTGGAAGAAAATGAGATAATCAGAAACGTAGGCAGGGGTCAGATCACATATGGCACTGCAGGGCACCGGCGTTAGTCTTATTGCAGTGAAATCCATTGCAGGTTTTAAGCAACAGAGGGATATGAGCATGACCTGATTTGTGCTTTAAAAATACAACTTTAGTTGCTGTGTAGGTGGCGGAGAGTAGAAGAAGGGAGACCAGCTAAGAGGCTCTTACAGTAACCTAGGTACATGATGATGGTGGCTCGGACCAGGGCAGTAGCAGTGTAGGTGGAAAAAAAGTAGATAGACATTGAAAATATTTAGGAGACGACAGAGCCACCAAGATTTGCTGATGTTAGGGGATGGGGATGACTCCTAGGTTTGAGGGTCTGAGATGGGGCAAGAAAAAGTCTGGGGAGCTGGAAATCAACAATTCTATTTTGGCTGAGTTAAATTCCTATTAGATATCCAAGCAGAGCTACCCAGTTCGCCCCTGAATATATAAGTTTGGAGAAACGTCTCTTCAGATTCTTTGCCCATTTTTATTAATTCATTCATCATTCCATAAACATATTTTAAGATCATACTACGTGCCAGAACGTACTGTGCTAAGAACTGGATATACAATGGCAAACAAAACTGTCCCTACCCTTATGAAGGTCACAGTCTAATTAGTTGTGGAGGAGTGGAGAGAAGAGTAAGAAATAAGCACAAATAAAGACAGTAAGTTGTAATAAGTTCTACAAAAGAAGTGTTATAAGAGAGCTTGGCAGGAGGCCCCTCTCTTGGGCTGGGAGGTTCTGGAAGCCATGGAGGCAGGAGAAGCAGGGACAGAGAACAGGGTCACCTACGGTAGACTCGCCAGGACTCCTGCTGCAGACAGACGGCAGGACAAGGAAATCTGGTCACCACGCTGCCCCGGATCCCCAGCCTCCTTCCAGATCCTGAACAATGTTTCAGGCTCCTTGAGGCCTGGCCTTAGGACTGCTCTTGTGATAGGCTGTTGTGCTTAAGTTGGCTCAGAATTCTTTGCAGTGAAAAGAACCTATCACATGGGGGTAGGGAAGAGAGAAAGCGAGGTGGGGCCTGGAGGGACAAAGTGCCTCTGGGAAATTCCTTTCACTCTTGTGCCACAGATTGGCTCCCCTATTCTCCCTCCCCACTGCGCACTGTGTGCCCATCAGGTCATTTCAGCTGTGAGCAAAGAACACCTTCTTTCTGCTGAGAGAGGAAGAAAGGGGGGAGGAGAGGAGGTCTGGCTCACTGCCCTGCAGGTCACTGCTGCATGGGGTCAGTGGCTGCCCACCGATAACTGCAGTTGGGAGACTCCACCGCCTGGTACAGAGACAGGATACGCTGTTGAGATACTGATGTGCGTGCGCTGTGCTCCTTGCTAGGACTGTTCTCCTATCCCCTTCGGAGGATGAACCCAGGCCCAAAGTACTGCCTTGTCTTAGAGGAGAGTTGTCTCACCGGGCCTGAGACAAACCTGTTTCCTTGGCTCTTGTCTTCTGGAAGCTGAGTTCTCTGGGGGGATTTCTGCAGAGGGGAGGAGGGAGAAACAAGGACCTCTGAGCCAGGAATGTGGCTGTGCCCCCCTGGAGCCCTGCAAAGGGGAGTCCTGGACAAGCACAAGGGAGCTTTTGAGGATGATGAAAATGTTCTGAAATTGGATTATGTGATGGTTGTACAACTCTGTAAATGGAACAAAAGTCACTGACTTGTACCCTTAAAGTGAGTGAATTTAATGGTATGTAAATAAAGCAGTTAAAAAGAAAAGGTAGGCCTGGGACCCTTGCCTCACTTTCACGCTGTGCTCCAGGTAAGGGACCGGTGGTGCTGGAGGCATGTCCAAGGAATAGAGCTCCCCAGCTGGAGAAGAGGCCACTGCTGCAGGGCGGGGGTGGAGGTGTCCCGAAGCAGCAGGTCCGTCAGCCTTCAAGGACACACACCAGCTCAGGCCATAATTACATCTCTGCTACAATCAGAGGAGATCCAGGCCTAGAGGGACCGCCCTACACGTTGTGCTGTGTGTAAGAGCCCCAGGGCCTAGAAAGAGGAAGACAGTCCCAGGAGTGTCTGTCACCAACTTCCCATTATCCTGGTAGGATGGAGCCTCGCTATTATTTAAAGGAAATAATGTGTGAAGTAGGCAGAATGGCCCCCCAAAGATGCCCATGCCCCAATCCTGGAACCTGTGAATATGTTACATTACATAGTAAAAGGGACTCGGCATATACAATTAAGGTTATGAAACTTAAAATGGGAAGATGATCCTGGATTATCCAGGGGGACCCAAACTAATGAGCCCTTACAAAGAGAGAACTTTCTCGGCTAGTAGCAGAGAGATGCGGCAGAAGCCAGAGAGAGATTCCAAGCGTGAGAAGGAATCAACATGCTGTTCTGGCTCTGAGATGCCGGGGCCCACATGCAAGAACCAGGGAGAGGCCTCTGGGAGTTACCGGTGGCCCACAACGGAGAGCCATCAAAGAAACGTGACCTTGGTCCTAAAGCACGAGGCACTGGATTCTGCCAGCCACCGAAATGAGCTTGGAAGGGGAATCGTCCCTGGAGCCTCTAAAAAGGAGCATGGTCCTGCCAACACCTTGAAGCCTTGTGAGACTCTAAACAGAGAAACTGGCCAAGCCCACGCACTCCTGACCTGCAGAACTGTGATGTAATAAATGGCCGTTATTGTAAGCCACTAAGTTTGTGTTAATTTGTGACAGGAGCAATAGAAACTAATTCAGTGTAGCATCTGTTATATAACTGAGTGTGAAAACTGAAACTCATACCAGCCATTCTATCACTTTCCACTACCCCACCATCATCTAGAATATTAGAAACCCCCAAAAGCTTACTTCACCTTAAATGCTAGACTGGAGACTAAGAAACCTAAGTTGTAATTCTGATTATAAGCACTGAACAGCAAGTCAAGAGGCCCAGGTCTTATTTTTACATCAGTGTAAGGACCTTAAGTAAATTAATCTCCCTGAATCTCTATTTCCATGTCTGCAACATGAATGAGTTGGTCTAGATGATTTCTAGGGTCATTTTTGCTCTATGAATTACAACTGATAGGTAGACATTGTGACGAGCAACACACTTTCATTTAACTTTTAATCCACCACTTTCACCTGGCGGAGAGTGCATCCTGAAAGTGCATTGTGATGGGAGGACACGGAAGCTGTTTAGGGCTGCTGGGGCCCAGTTCTTGAGCCTCTGCTGTCCAAGATTGGTAGTCCTGGGTCTCCAAAGGAGAGATGCACTGTACCAGCCAAGCCCTCCTCACTAATTATCCTGGATGTGCCAATAATCTCTTACTGAAGATTCCTTGCAAGAAGTGGTCTGGTCTAAGAAGACCTGCCACCTGTGTTTGCTTCCCATCCCATGTAACACCAAACTTCTCAGCAGGGAGAAACACTTGCTAGAACCCCTGACTGTCCTCGACCAACTTTCCACACCTCTCCTCCTAGTAAGGGATCTTTCAAATTTTGAAGAAAACAATTTGGCCCCAGAATTTGCAGCTCGCCAAATTCAATTTAATTTATTACAACAAACATTTTTTGAATAGTTGCCGTGTGCTCATTGAGTCCAAGTTTGGGAGGGAAATGTTCAGTTTTATGTCCAATGTCTGATTTCAGTATCAACATCTTTAGTTGTACGACTGAAATAGGAAAGGGGTGGGGGAGGCAAAGACCAGACTCATTACACTCAAAGCAAAGAGCTGTACAGTAGATATGATTTATAGCTATTTGAAAAGAAGGTGAAGGATTCGTTAAGAACCGAGTGTAAGCACCGAACAGGGAGTTACTAAGAACTTCCGTTTTTCAAAAGCATTTACATTCTGTCTCGCATCAAGTTCACATCAACACTCTGGGGAAATTTTGATCTGCACCACTGTCTTCAATCAGGGCTTTCCAAGAAAGCAACCTTCAAGTTCATGGAGCAGAAGTTAGATTTGAATTTGCAGTAACATGTATTTTTCATGGGCAAATTATGCAACTATATATGTGGTCAGATGTGACTGAAAATATGGCTGAACATGTATTTGCATATGTTTCACATGGTTAATATATTTTTTAGTGGCATATATTTTTAGACATTTTGTAAGTTAAAATGCTACTGCTATCACTTCTCAGTGCTTATTTTAATCCTCTCTGCATATCAGCAATGATTGACCAAAATCACCAACACCAGCAATTTTCAACCTCTTCTTCAGAGGCAGATGTGACAAATGTGTCCATACATGTGATACACTCCTACGGACACAACCAGAATTACGTGCAACACCAGGAGCTCAGCCTACAATCTTCAACCTAAGAAGTCATGTTGAAAAGAAAATAATTATGTAGATATCCTTACATTTATTCTAATTAGTTTTTTTAAAAAATGAATCACCGGCAAACTTTGGTATTTTATTAGCTAGAAATTATTTGCAACAGACATTTTTTGTTTGGGACATATTCTGACACTTTGGTTGATAAGCACTGCCCTGCTATACCATCAGTGTACACCTGAAATCTGAATTCTTGAAGGCTAAGGGTGCCTGACACATAGAACCAGGGAAAAGGTAATAAGAGAGAGAAACATGGCTATTCTCCACACTGGGCAACGGTGGGACATGACAAACCTGTTACAAAAGTCTAGCATTTACCTGGAAATAATTAATTTCCTACCTATGCTCTTTAAAGCCACTGACATCCCAGGGAGTTTTCATAGCCTGCCTCCAAATTCAAAGGTGTATAGTCCCTTCTTTAGATGTAGAAGAAAATAACTCTGAACACATTTAAAATGTGAAGAGGCTACGTTATCTCAACCATAATGCATGGTTGACAGCACGGGCTCTTAGACTAGTGGTTCAGAGGTCATTTTGCCTCCCAGGGGACATGTGGCACTATCAGGAGACATTCTTGGTTGTCACAACTCGGGGAGGAAAGTGTTGACGTCTGGTAGGTAGAGGCCAGGGATGCTGCTAAACATTCCACAATGAAGAGGACAGCCTCCCCCCGACCCCCAGCAGAGAATTATCTGACCCAAGAGGCCAATAGTGCTGAGACTGAGAAACCCTGCTCGCAAGCCAACCTGCCTGGGTTTCAAATCACCTGTTAACCTATATAAGTTACTATACATCTATGTGCTTATTGAGTGTCTTTACCAGTAAAATTAGGATAAAAACAGTATCCACCTTCTTGACTTGTTGTGAGAATAAAATAAATGACACAGACAGGAGCTAAGAACAATGTCTGGAAAAAAGCTAGTGTTTAACAAATGTTTACTTTCATTGAAAAAGACTAAGAAAACATTTTAAAATAAGTTGTTTCTAGGTGGCCAGACCATGACTGATTTTTATTTTCATTACACTTTTATATTTCTTTATATTTTCCAAAGTTTCTAGAACTGTATTTGTATTACCCTAATATCCAAAAACATTTGTTTTTTTTGAAGAATGTAGAGGAAAGAACTTTACTTTGTGACACAGTGGAAAGAGCACAGAATCAGAAAGACCTGGATTCAGATCCTGGCTTTATTTGCTGTGTGTGACTTGGGGCAGATTAGTTACTCTGAGCTTCAGTTTCCAGATCAGAAACTGGAGCTAATAATGCATATCAGAGAGTTTCCATCAGGATTAAACATGATAGACATCCAGTGCCTTGGAAATATGCTGAATGACAGGCTCCAAGAGATGAGTGCTTTCAAAGTTTGGCCCAGGAAAAATGACTCTATAAACAGGGAAATACATTCATGATGGTACCTCCCCTCTTGCTTTTTAAAGTGTCCTCTTGGAGAAGCCACCTCCCATCTCAACCCACTGTTTGCCTGGGTTCAGAGGAGAAATTGCATCCACACTTTGGTCCTTCTCTCTATTCTTTCCACCTCCCCACATATACATCCTAGCAAAGGACCCGATCATTCAGCAGGCAGGGCTTACTAGCAGCGGGAAGTTACTAAGAGTGAAAAGCACGACCCAGGCATCACTCTCACATGCCCACTGAGGGACACGTTCATTGTCCTTCTTCTTGTTTCTTCTTTCATCCCTAGCCTCCAAGCTGAAAGCATTCTTGGCAAGGCCTCTCCTCCAGAGGAACGCTCCACTTTCTCTCTATTCTATCTTCTCCTGTTCAGCTGGTAGAGAGGACTGCCCCCTTTCAGCTTTGAGAGGGATGAGTGGGAAGCCCAGAGAGGCTTCCAGATCGAAGCCTCTTGTGTGCACTAGCCTGGCTCATCTGAGAAGGCCGGCGAGCGTGCGGTGGGCAGGCAGCACTGGCCTGGCTGTACTGTGCTTCCAGCAGGGCTGTTCCTTTTCCACCCCTCATTCACTCCAGGTCACACTAAAGACCAGGAGGATGAGTAGACAGGCTCCAAGGACCCAAACCTTAACCACAAACCCCACTCTTAATGCTCCTTAATGACTTAATCAGATGGAAAAAGAATAGAATAGGATATATTTGTGTATATTATCAGGAGGGGTGACTATTTTAAGCCAGGTTAGCCGCCTGCTAACTTAAATTCAAATCCTAAGCAACCTTTCAAGATGCCCTGAGACAATCTTCCGTCCTCAGGTCCTAATTGCCACGGTGTGGAAAAGGCAGTCTGGCTCAACCCACTCTGACTTTGAAGATCCCATGGTTCTCCAGGGAGGAGTCTTGTAGTCCTACCGGGTGGGCTCTTGGTGCCATGTTCTAGGGGCTGGGAGGCACAGCTGATCAGGGCAGGATTGCCTGGGGCAGGCACTGACCTTCTCACGACATTCACTCTCAACCCAAGGTGAACTATTTCAACATGGGGAGATGGTGACAGGCAAAACATCAGAGGAAAATGAGACTATTTGGGGTGCCCCCATCTAGGTGTAAATAAAAATATCAGGAGAACTTCATTCTAAATATAAATAAAATGTCAGGGGGATTGGTAATACCCAGGAAATAATTTATGGATCCTTCTGGAACTCTAGTCTGCGATTGCTCCAGGGTCTGTCTGACTAGCATATGTAAATTTCAGACATAATACTGACTGTTGCCAAGTTCTGTCCTACTACACTTTTACCTCCTCACTATCCTCCCCATAAAAGCATGCAAAACAAAACAGGCATGGGCCCCCAGAATGCTGTCAGTCTTGAGTCTTCCCAGTCTTCATTCACAAGGGTACGTTGAGATGATATCATAAACGGGCTGGGTGCTAAGTGCTAGAAATCCAGAGATGGAAGGAGATGGTCCCTTCTGTCCAGAAGCTGACTTCGGATGACTATAGTAGTGTTAAGTGTACTTGTTCCAGGGAAATGCTGATTTCAGCAGGGATCAAATCTAAGAACTAAAGTTCAATAAAGTTTAAGGTGTCAAGGGGACTCCTTCCTCTCAAAGTATTCTTCAATTGAAACCATGAAGGAAACACTTCATATAGTGAGGAATTTCACAAATTTTGGATTCCTACCCCCTTTTCTTCCTCTTTGTATCTCTGATCTAGTAACTTCTCTAAGTTTTCCTACAGCATATAAGAACGAGAGCAGTCATCTTTTCTTGTCAAGGACCAAAAGGGAAACTACACAGACCAAAAGGAGATAACCCTTATATTTCAGATATTTCCAGAAGTTGAAAAAAATTCCTCTTTTCCCCTTAAAAACCTAAATTAATTTGCAAAAAGAGAGAAATCTATTCCCTATTTTAAAGTATGATAATATTATTTTAAAGCAATAGATCTAGTCAGTTTGATGACATAGTTTGTGTTTATAATTTCAGAAGTTTTTAATCTATTTATTTTATTTTGAAAACCAGGTAAGTACTGTTAATATGCTTAGGCTGGTCTTATTACTAGGTCCTGAGGATGGAAGAATGTTTCTAGGTTTGATTAAAAAAAAAAATGAACCATGATGTAATTTTAGATTTCTTTTTTTCCTTTAGACATCATTTGGTCACCACTGCAATACAGTGTTTTACTAACAGATATCTATACAGCACAAGGGGAAGAGCAGAACAGGTAATTACTTACTGGGTTATTCGGGGGTACAGAATGTGACTACAGGGATAATTCAAGATTACTATAAATTTCACTGGGGGGTCTGTTTTAGCCAGGAAAGCTGATTCAATGTTCTAGTAGCATCAGCTGAACAAAATTTGTAGCCAAATCAACTGTTGACATCATTTGAAATAATAGGAGCAGGGAAGCAGCATAGTTCAGTGGTTAAGATCATGGACTCTAGGGTCAAGTTTCTTGGGTCCAAACCCTGTTTCTCCTATTTGCTAGCTGTGTGACCTTGGGAAAATTCCCTAACTTCTCTGTGCCTTAGTTTCTTCGTCTCCAAAATGTGGGTACTAATAGTAACTCCCCCAGAGGGTTATTATAAGGATTAAATAACTGATTGTGATTAGAATGATGCTTTACACATAACAAGAACTTTACAAGTATTCGTTAAATAAAGACAAAATAAAATGTAAAATTTGCTAGCTCGTCTCTTTGTGCTGGATAGAAATAGTCAAAGATATCAAGATTTGAGTGCATGGCAGATTCTTTTAGCCTGTAACTTTGGAAGATTCCTTTGAGAACTTCCTTGAAGCCTTCTTGGTAGCTATTCTGAAAGATATGGAATTTGGTGACAGTCTACTGTCCCTAAGAGAGCTGGAAACAATCACAAGCACTCCTGGTATCAGGAACATCAGAAGGAAGACGATCACACAGCACAAAGAAACAGCACGCCAGCCCACTCAGGCTCCCTAAGCCACTGCCAAAAACCTCGGGGAACATGGGCACAGAATAAGCAGCTGAAAAAGGATGAAACAGGATTTTATTGCAGTGACAATGACATCTGGCTGGTGTCAGTAATATTATCTTTTTCCCTCTTTCCAGGATTCAATGAAAAAAATCCTTTTCAGCAATGAGTGCTTTGTTTTATTAATTATCACTATATACAATTTCCATCTCGTTTTTCTTCAACAGGCAGTGACTGTGGTGAATTATTCATTTTACAGAACTACCTAGGCATCTTTTCTGGACCTGTGACAAATCTAAAGCCCCTAACCAGCGTCTAAGCCCAGACAAAATCTCCAAATTGTCTGGAAAACAGAAGGTATTATGTCCTCTGAGCCAAATTTCAGCCACGAAACCGTGGGATCTCTAGCACGTACCTTCATCCGGACTTTATTTCAGAGACGGTCTCCTTGGGTCTTCTTGGTCAGGAACAACCCTTGCAGAGGAGTTTGGAGAATGCCATAAACCACCAGGGAAGCTTGGGAACACATCCATATCTGTCCTCTGCCTTCCCCTTGGCTCAGAGCCTGCTTCCTGGTAGGAAGACAAGATGACGCTGTGCAGGGTTGAGTGTTAAGCCATCTTCCCGCCCCCAGCCCCACTCTCTTGGTGCCCCTCCCTTCTCCTTTCCAGGGCTCTGGAATGTGTCACATGGGAAATGGATCATGTGGCTCCAGGGGAGAATGTGGCCGGCTTCTCTCTCCCTTCCCCCACTGTTCCTTTCAGGAGCATAGCAGCAGAAATCTCCGACCTGATTGGCTCGGACCAAAAATCTCCACATGAAAAGGGGAAGATTCAACCATCCAAACCTCCAGCCTTCTCCACTTTCTTTTTTTTTATTTTTCATCTGAACATTTTTCCTGGGCATTCAGAATTGCTTGGAAGGGAAGGAAAGAATGCTTTCTCCCCAGGCCGTCTCTTTCTTTCTTATCATCAGTACCCTAACATGGCAAGGTGTTCCCTAACCTCCCTCCGGAGCCCCCTTGGCACATCTGAGACAATCAAGTGTTCAGCACCACGGACAGCATTACACCCCCTTCAGAGCTCCTTAAAGCCATTTGTCTATTTCACTCTCAGGTAAATAAAAATATTTTAAAAATATTTCCCCTGAGGTCTTGTGTCTAAATATACATCAGGCTATATATATGTAAGGCTCCAACCTCCCCTACTATCAACTTACTGTAACCTTATAAACAGAAATATAATTTTTACATATCATTAAACCTAAAAAGACTATCCCATGTCTACCTCCCCGGCCCCATCCCGCCACCCATCCCCACCCTTTAAACATGCTCCATGTTTTGGGGGGGGGAGGGGAAATTCTCATCACACAGTTTACCATATGCCCATATATCTACGCTCACAGGCACAACGACAGACAAACGTAAGACTTCTTGAGTGTGCACGTCCAGATGTCTTTAGCCCCATCCCTAGGCCTCAGGCAGGGCTGAGTTCTCCAACTCAGAGAGGAAGCCCAGTAGGAGCAGTTTTATGCAGGGTCTTTCCTGCTTCACTGACGTCCCGGTTGCCATGGTAACTGTTGAAGGGGATGATTTCGTTCAGAACCAGTCACCATGGGACCCTGCTGACTAAAGAAAGGAAGAGGGAACAGGACTGAATTGCAGAGGAGGACTTTCAATTAGCATTTGCAGAGCCAAATTTACCTAATGGGCCCTTTCTTTACTGAATTGTTGCTGACCCTAAATCTTGAAAGGATTCTAGGAATTAGTATGGACACTGCAATGGTAACTCCCTCCATCCTCCACTGCTTCTTTCCTTAAAAATCTATTTAGGTGCAACTAAATGAAAATGCCAGCTTCACAGAACGACTGTGCAATGCCATCACAGAGCATAGGGAAGAACACAGGAAACGTATTTCTTCTCAGGCTGAGGCTTCTGACTTTTATGAGGCCATTTATCTAAGTCTAACAGTCTTAATTTTAGGGAGATACTTTAGAACCACACCTGAACCAGGAACAATTTGTGAATGCTTTACAATTTTATAGCAGAAAAGATAAATATGGTTTAACGTGCCTTGCTGGATTATTTTGAATAAAAATAAATTTGAATAATAAGGTCAATCCCTTGGATAGCATTTGGACTATCCCAAGTCAGGAACTTAAGCTAGCTATACACTTGTCTCATTAGGCATGCATATAGCTGATTGTTTCTAACTCAGAATCCTAAGCATGGCAATTTTGAATATTTATTTTGAGGGATAGAAATGCTGACTTTCAATGTGCAATAATGCAAACTCTATAAGAAAAGAGGTAGCATACAGGAGCTGGAGTGTAATTTCAGGAAACTGAAGCTCCTTCCTGGTCCAACATCCACAGCTTAAGACATGTTTACATCTTTTATTTTAGGATAAGAATCAAGTAAATTCTAGTTTCTCTATGTAAGACTCACAGAGAAATTCAACTCTGTTAATTCTAATACTTGCCACTTTCAGAAAATTCATTTATCAGGAAAGCTGGATATGTGTTTGAAGAAATTTTTAGAGAGCCAGCCAGATGGTTACTTAGATATCACCTTTCTTCTTTTAGTGAATAATAACAGCAACAACAACAACAAAACCGGCTAATATTGATCATGCACTAGGTATTTAGTACATGATGTCATTTAATCCTCCTATCAAACCATGAAACAGGTACTATTATTAACATTCCTGTTTTACAGACGAGGAAACTTACAGAAGATAAGTAATGTGCCCCAAACCACACCACTAGTTAGTGTGGGAGCTAGGATAGGGGAGTATTTAATATGACTCCAGAGCAGGCATATTATATGATACGAATTTGTATCATGGATAATGGACTCGATCAAAATAACTTTTCAATTTAATGTGACTGATGTGATTCATTACTATGGGCCTTTGACAGGAGAAATCAAAAAGATTTCTTTAAATCATCTGAGATGCAAAAAAAAAGACCAAATTATTCATTCTTTTTAGGATGATTGCATGTGTACATCACAGCTTAGTGATAAGATAATAAAAACGATTTTATAAGGAATCATAATCTGAAATATTATTAAGGATGGCTACAAAACCTGTTATGTAATATACTAATTCTGTTAAAAATATTAAATTTATAATCACCAAACTTATTCCTGGCCATTTGGAAGAAAATAGACAGCTGTCTTCTATCCAAACCCATAAAAATCCCATAATACTGTGTAGCTAGGGTAATATTTTGAAAATAATTTATGTGATTCTTTTCCCCTCTGCCTGCCTGGGGAATCGATTTGCCTTGGGGATAGGGAGTGTGGCACTGTTCAGAAATTATAAAAGTAATGGAAAGAAGGAAGGAAATAATATTCAGCTTCTGAAATTAAAAACAGGAGTGTACAGCAAGACAATAGGCTTGAAATCCAAGCTACTGTTTTGAAAGCCATTCTCAAAATTCCTTTATTTGTCATCAACCAAATATGGAAGACTTTGCTCAGACTGTTTGGTACCATAGAGCAGGCCTTCACACTGGGGCAGGCAAAAACTTTCCAAGGGGTCCCAGAGCCTGGGGGCAGTTCTATCGGAATTAATTTCTAGATTCTCAACTTCCACAAGCTGACTTTCCTGAGAACTGGTGCAGTCAAGATGTCATGCTGGTTCTTGGTTCCCACCTAGTAGTTTTTCTTCCCTTTTACCATAGATTGGTGAAGCTCTCACCCACCTCTACCTCAAATCCTACAATGGTGAACTGCCTGGATTTTAAAAAGCTCTCCTGGGAAACAAGCAAAGAAACAACTGGAAATATTGAGGATGCTATTGAGATAGTAGTGAACTCAATAATTGAGTTAACGCATCCTTTTAAGAAACAAGAGCTTTCCAATTGCTTTAAACAAAACTGAAAGCAAACCACTATCCAATTGTCCACTGAGAAAATCATTAAAACAGTTCTCTTAAAAGAAAGCTCTTTTTACAAAAGAATGACAGCTAATAAATGCAGAATATAATAGAACACCATTTTTACAGGCCCCAGTGAAATAACTGATTCAGGCAAGGACCACAGCAGGTATTCAAACTATGAGATGAAAAGTTGTTGGGAACAGGTTGTTTGTACGTTATTTACAAACTGCAAAGGGAAATGTGTACTTTTTCAATGGTGAGACTGGCAGGGGCTCACCATCTTAACCAAGTGACCAAATTTAGCATCACTAACCTAACAGTGGGACAACCTGAAATTAGTGCCTAACATAAAGCAAGGTGACCTACTCAACATTACTAATGAAGTATTCTTTCTAAAAGCATTTAACCTGAATCTAATCAAACCTCTAGACAGAATGCCCAGTTGGGGCGGGGGGTGGGAAAAAGGCAGGGGTTGGAGAAACAGATTAAAGACATCATGAGAAAATAATCGACCAAACTGAGAAAACAGAATATTCTACAAGAGAACTAGTCTGGACTTATCAGAAAGTCAATGCTGTGAAATAAGAAGGGTGAGCTATTATTAAAGAGACTAAAGAAAACCAATTGCAAAGCATGTAATTTGATGAGATGCTGACTGGGGAGGGAGGGAGAGTTGGTATAAAAAACTCTAAAATATTTTGCGGAAATTGGGGAAATTTGTCTTGTGAACTGGATATTAGACGGTGTCATGGAATTATTATTTCTATTAGGTGTGAGAAAGGAATTGTGGGTAATAGGTGGATCTCCTTATTCTTAGGAGATGCTGAAGTATTAAGGATAAAGGGTTGAGACGAATGCAAGTTACCCACAAATGGTTCAACAACAACAAAAAATATGTATGTACATAATCAGCAAGGGAAAGTAAATACGGCAAAACATTAACAACTGACGAATCTGGGTGAAGAGTGTGTGGGTGTTTACTGTACTTACTTTCAAATTTGTTGTCTGAATGAAAATAAAAAAGTAATAAATTCTGCTCTGTGGTGGACAAGGACATGCCACATGGAAAGTAAGAGTCTCTCCCTCTAGGTCTCAGGTTCAGAGAGAAATAGAGGAGAACAAAGCAGCCAGTCACTGGGCCTGACCTCTTTCTAGACCAAAGGCGGATATGAGTGTATTCATTTTCTCTTGTAGCTGTTTCAAATTACCACCAACAGTAGCTTAAAACAACACAAATCTATTATCTTACAGTACTATAGGTCAGAAATCTAACATGGGTCTTACTGGGCTAAGATTATGGTGACAGCAGGGCTGTGTTCTTTTCTGAAGGCTACAGAGGGAGAATCTGTTTCCGTGCCACCCACATTCCTTGGCTCGTAGCTCCCTAACTCCATCTTCAAAACCAACACCCTTGTATCTCTCTAACCATTATTCCACAGTCACATCTCCCTTTGTCTGACCTCAGACTGGAAAGTCATTCGATTGGGCTCACCCAGATAATCCAGGATAATCTCCCCTCTCAAGGCCCTTAACTTAGTCACATCTACAAAGTCCCATTTGCCCTGTGAGGTAACACAGTCACAGGTTCCGGGTGTCCGGGTGAATATCTTCAGGGGTCCTTACTCTGCGTACCACAGTGAGTGACCTCCGTGCTGAGAGGGGCACTCAGGGCAAGAGCTCTCTGCCTTGGCTCCCCTCTGGGGACCACTGCCTAGGCCCCTCCTACCTCATCCTCCGCACTCCGCATGGCCGTTCGGGCCAATGGCAAGTTTCTCACAGCGCACGCAGGCATACAGAGCAGTCAACCATCCCAAGCGTTTCCTGTTCCCTTGAAGCATGGACGCTCAGCTAACAGCCAGGGGGCCTGCCGTGGTCAGGTGAGGGGACTCCACAGCCGGGGCCAAGGGGAAACGGAGTCCCCGAGGGGAGGAGGCCGATTCTCCCTGTGGAGATTTGCCTGAAGCCAAAAATGGGCCATGAATTCACCAGCTGCAGGCTTCAGCATCGCAGGCCAGCAGGTTCCCCAGTGATCAGGCCAGCGAGGGGCATCATGCTGGAGCCCTGCCAGTGCACACTCTAGGCCCAGAATGAAGCCGGGGACACCCCCTCTCAGCAATTCCACAAGGATGTGTATGTCACCCCTCCCCACCCTCCATTCAAACGGACGTTATCTTCAGAGAAGATGATGGGGCCTCCTCGGGAGGCATTATGAAAGAGAAAACGTTTTTACCCAAAGGAGACTTACACTATTTAAAGGAACCACTTAAGAAATGAAATTGAACTAGATTTGAGACTGAACTGGACACTTTGCCGGTTTTTTTTTTTTTCTCTGTAACCTAACAGTTGTGATGGTTTTAAAATAAGTCCACAGATTTTTGATATGCCTCCCTTCAAATGGTGACACCTAATACTACTTCCCTTGAACATGGGCCAGCCTCATAACCTGCTTCCAATGAAGAGAATGTGGCAGAAGTGACTCTCTGTAACGTCTGAGGCGAGATTACTGTAAGGACAGTTTCTGCCTGGCTCTCTCCCTCTTGGATTACTGGATTACTCAGTCACCATGTCGTAAGGACACTAAAGCCGTCTTGTGAAGAGGCCCACGCAGGGAAAACTGAGGGCTTTCACCAACCAGCACCAACCAGCAACAGGGCAGTGAGCCACCTTGGCAACAGATCCTCCAGCCCTAGTCAAGCGACTGCAGTCCAGACAACATCTTGACTTCTACTTTGTGAGGCCCCAGGCCAGAACTGCCCAGCTAAGCTGCTCCCAAATTCCTGACCCACAGAAATTTTGAGATAATGTTCATTATTAGGTTCCTAAGTTTGGGGGGATTTTGTTATGCAGTAATAGGTAACTTATACACAGGTGAAAACCCTAGAAAGCAATGAAGAGAACTACTTTTTCTTGGCATATTCGAGCTGCAGTGAGTTACGTAAGTGTCCATGCTGCATATGTGTGTTCTTGTTGTGGAAAGCATGTGGTTTTATTAGGCCAAGAACAGGAGGAAAGGGAGAACACAACTAGCCACATTCGAGTACTGTCTAAGGGGAAAAAAGAAAGCCACTGAGGTGGAGGTGGATTTATTATAAAGACTCAGAAGAAGTGCAGGGAACTCAAGAACAGGAAGTGGCAGTTAGACCACAGATGGGACTGAAGGAAGGGACAGAAAGCTGTCAGAGCCAAGAGACACTGACTCCATCTCTTTCTCTCTCAGGCTACGGGACCGATTGTCTCCTATTTTCTCTCTCTTAATTAGCTGCATTCACCTGCTTCTCTTTTGCGATCAGCTGGTTCTGATTACTGGCCCCCAAATGGTGGCCTCGCTCTGAAAGTTACATGACCTTACAAGTTCAATGCTCCTATTTAAATGACCCAGTCCCAATTAAAAATAGAACTACCATATGATCTAGCAATCCAACCTCTGGGTATATACCTAAAGGAAATAAAATCACTGTTTTGAAGAGATATCTGCATTCCCATGTTCATCGAAGCATCATTCACAATAGCCAAGATATGGAAACAATCTAAGTGTCTGTCGACAGATGAACGAATAAAGAAAATGTGATATACAAATACACTTCACATGCACGCACACACATAATGGAGTATTATTCAGCCTTAAAAAAGAAGGAAATCCTGCCATTTGTGACAGGGTGGATGAACCTGGAGGACATTATATTAAGTGAAATAAGCCAGACACAGAGAGACAGATACTGCATGGTCTCACTTATATGTGGAATCTAAAAAAGTTGAATTCACAGTAACAGTGAGTAGAATGGTGGTTACCAGGGCTGGGGGATTGCGGGAAATGGGGAGATACTGGTCAAAGGGTACAAACTTTCAATGATAAGATAAATAAGTTTTGGAGACCTAATATACATACAGCATGGTGACTATAGTTAATAATAGTTGTATACTCAAAATTTACTAAGAGAGATTTCAAGTGTTCTCACCACACATACAAAAATGGTAACTATGTGAGATGGGGTGTTAGCTTGATTGTGGTCATCGTTTCACAATGTATATGTATATCAAGACATCACATACTTTAAATATACACAATTTTTATTTGTCAGTCATATTTCAGTAAAGCTGGGGAGAAAACATATGACGCAGGCTCTCAATGTTCTGATCTAAATTCTTAGGAGGCAGAGTCTGTTTGACTCAGCTTAAGTAGGATACAGAGCGGATCCAACCAGCTGCAGGCACTGGGATGGAGCAGAGTTCCTGTGTTACCCCTCAACACTCTCTAACAAATTTGGCAAATTTTATAAAGGGGAAGGACAAGCAGAGGGAGGAAGTGATTGACAGAGGAAATGACTGGCATCTTAGTGTGTGTGTATGTGTTTTTAAAATTCCATGACCTCTCCACTGGCGAGCCTGCCAACAGGCACAACACCTTTGGCCTCCATGTCACCTCCGTGTGAATCACCCGCCTGAATACGCATACCCTTCACACTGCCTGAGTTTTCCCACATGGACACCATGCTGTGTCACGCTCCCACAGCTTAGACCTGAGGCAGTTTCCTCTGCCTTGTCCACCTGGGGAACACCTATTCCCATCTCAAACCCTGCTGCCTTTCATCTTCTCTGAGGTTCTAGGTCCCTCTTAGCCCCACCCCCTCCAAAATAAGTTACTCACACCTTCTTTCTTACTATAGTACTTCTTTAATTTTCACACATATTACTTCCTTTATTGCATACATTATATTGCATTGTGTTCATAGATTCCTATAGGGAGCAATGTCATTTAATTCATCTTTAGACCTCTAGGATCTCAAAAACAAAGTAGGTTCTCAACAACAGTGTTCCAGCACATTGAACAAGCATGATTTCAGGGACTAACTTAAAGCAACTTAATTTTTATTTCCCACTGTCCCAGTGAAAACACTCTGTAGGGCCTGGTACTCCCATCCCTGAAGGAAAACCTGAGCCGCCCCATTCCTTTTTATGGTCACTTTTAGGTAAAAAAAAGTTAGTAATTAAAATTTCCAGTCCAGTATCATAGTCGAAATTTGCCCCCTGACTTACAGTTAGGGCTTTCCCCTTCCCGCCAGTTTGCAGCTGCGGTACCCGGGAAAGCTGACGTTCAGGCAAAGAGTGGAGCCACGTCCCTCTCTCCCTGGTTTGTCTGTCTACTGGCACTCCAACAACTCCACTCAAATATCCTCTGCGGAAGCCTTTCCCAGTCTTCCTCGTGACTCCTTTATGCCCCTGATATGGGTGAGAGTTATAGAGCAGTCTAATCAGTTCCCAGCCTCCTACAGTTTGCAGAGTCCTACGGAGCAGTCTAATCAGTTCTCAGCCTCCTACAGTTTGCAGAGTCCTACAGAGCAGTCTGTCTCTGGTATTTCTTGTCACAGGGTCTCAGGAAGCACTCCTGTTCTGACATACTTTTATAACCGTTTAACTAAACTGTCAGCACTTGGGATTTTTCTACTTTGAACTTTCAATACGTCTCCCTCTTCACCCCAAGTCTCCTATCCTTCTACCCCATTCCACTCCTCACTTCTGCATCTACTCACTTCCGTAACCTCTAGTTATTGACCCCTGCAGAGTCTCTGAATCCTGTCTTCTTACCTAGGCAACAATGTTTGGCCATTTCACCAACGCTCTTGCTAGGGATTAAACTAATGTGCTTCTCAAGAAAAGGGACCCAGTGAAAGACAGATTACCCCCTCCCCTTTTGGCAGAAGATACTCCTCGCCATTACTGCTACGTTTGGGTCTTGGCATCAATGACTGAAGTAGTATGGTGGTTTCAACTTCTAAATTACTTATATCTCTAGAAAGCAGAGTCGTCCTACAAGAAAGTACCTTGTCTCTTAGAACCTCAAATTCTTGACCCAGACACGCCGTCCCTCCTACTCTAACTGATTCTCTACTCACTGAAAGTCTACAAAACAGACTTGATCCTCGCCTTTCTCATCTGTTAGTACTGACAGGACCACTTGTGTAGTCAGAGCAGTCATATCAACCCTATGAGGCTCTGGGAAGAGGCTTCCTCATCAATGGCCTTTCCACTGCAGAACACCCACGTACATACATGTCAGCGATGACTCGACGTCCCTCCCCAACCAATGGAGCAACTGTAAAAGGTCCCCGCACCCCACTACTGCAGTCCGCCACGCTCATGGCCCAAGATCCACAGCGCGGTAAAGCAATAAAGACATCACCATCTGTGTCACCGCTGTTAAATTAGCACCACGCTCTAACCAACTGAGCTAACCAGCGGAAATTGTGTCACCTGTGCTAATCAAAGGCCCAGCTTAGGAGGCTCAAAGTCCTCCATCTCTACAGTAAATCCTGTGTATTCCTGGGGCCTGTATTAATGACCTCATCACTGACCTTTCCCAAATCACGATGCTTACCACCTTATCATAGTGCCCTCTCTCCTGAATAGAGCTCACTATGCCTTACTCATCTGCCCATCTCAAGTTCTAGCCCTCATACCTCTAGAAATTTTTCAAATATATAGCTATCCAGACAAGTGGTCTTAAACCACAGGCCTAACTTCTTTTCTCCTCCTGCTTAAAGCAGTGGTTCTCAACTTTAGCAGCAAAATGAAGAGCTTTAAAAAATACTGATGCCCAGTTTCCACTCCCAGAGATTCTGATTGCATTGGCCTAGGGTGAAGCCTGGGCATTAGGACTTTCTAAAGCTCCCCAGCTGAGTCTACTGTGGAGGCAAGGAGAAGAATCTGTCTTAAGGCTCTCTGAATACGGATGCATCCATGCTACACAGAACATCCACATTTTGGTGAGGAGATGGCACGCGTAAATGTGGTGTAAGCTCAAGGCAGAAACTCTTATTTGTTGATCATACACTACATATCAAGTCTTACACTAGTAACTCATGCAGTCTTTTCAACTGTACCTCGTTTCCTCTTTACAGTCATCCTATGAGGTAGGCACTATTGTCCTTATTTGACATGCAGGGAAACCGAGGCCCAGAGAGGGCACACTGAGTGACTGGTATGCTCAAGGGTCAAACCCTTTCTGTGACACCATCCTGAAGAGGTCACGCCTCTTACAGCTGGATGACCCTGTAACCGAGCGCCGCAGGGCGCAGCCCTTAGCCCTCCGCCGTTGCTGCCCGCCCTCACCCCGCACCCCGTTACCAGGCAACGGTTACCGGGAGATCATTAATGCCGGGGGTTGGAGCCTCAGCGAGAGGTCCTGCTCAGCCGTTGGTCGGCACCACAGAGGGCCCCATTCAGCCATTGGTCGGCGCTGCCGTGGGCCCCGCCCCCAAGCGAGCAACTGTCAAGGAGCCACCGTTTGAGGGGCGGTTTTGAGCCCCCGGTCGGCGGAGCGGTGGTCGTCCACTTGGAGAGTGAGGTAAGAGGCCGATCCCGGCCTTCTCCCCGGGGCCCTCCAGCTCTCCCGGCCTCGCGCTGGCAGGCGAGCTGGGGGGCCCAGGGAACAGGCTGGGGGTGCGCCCTGCAGGGCTCCCGAGCCTCGCCAGGCCCTCCCACGGGCCGGGCCCAGGCCCTGAGGCTGCGGCGACCCTCTCCCCCATCCCCGCCTCTGCGACCGAATGGCAGCGGCAGGCTGCATGGGACACAGTCTGGGGGACCTGGCCCCCACTGTTTGCGCGGCCCGAGGAGCCTGAGGGCCAGCTGGGCCCTGGGCGCCTGGCTCCCTCAGCGATGACAGCTGGGCAGGGTCTGGGGACCTGGCCCGGAGGGAGCCACCGTCTGAGATCTGCCTCTTCAGCCTGGGCACTGGCGGGAGGAGCCAGACTGGGTGCTGGACGGACGCTCCGGGGTTAGGGTGACCGCCCCCCGTCCCCCGCAGGGACCCCCTTCTCTCCGCCGGGCCTGGACCTCGGAGGGCGAAAGTTGTGCCTTGGGACCTTCCCCTTTTCTTGTCAGAACAGAGAGTAACATTTGTTTTGGTGGAGATTTACAGGAACATCGTGACCTGACCATGACCTGACCTCAAGGACAAAGGCTCTGACACCAAAAAGTGTGCACCAACTAACCGCGCCCCTCCCTCCCCTTTCCTATAAAAGGGCTTTGCTGATTGCTTTCAGGGAGTTTGGGGTTTTTTAAGGCGTGAGCCACCCATCTCCTTGCATGGCCCTGCAATAAACCTTTCTGTGTTCCAGACTCCAGCATTTTGGTATTGTGTGGCCTCACTGTGCGTCGGGCACACAGGACTTGCGTTTCGGTAACAATCCCACTCCCCCCAAAAACAGTCTCCAACGCAGAAACCCTAGTCTATTGCATCCATGGATTTTTTTTTTTTTTTTCCTGGAACATTCTCCCATGAACTCCACACATACAGCCCAGTTACTAGGCTATACTTTAGGCTGCCAAAATGAGGTGAAGTGCTCCGGGCAGAACTTCTTGATAGGGGACTACTAGGTCTGGGCCTTTATTAAAGTACTTCCACTCTATTGACCGATACCTGGATCCTTCTCCCTCACTGCTAACTTAAACCCTGCGGCTTTCTATATTGAGTTTTTCTTACAGATGAAGCTATACTGCTTACCTACAAGCCATTCCTTTGCTGGTCTACTAAAACCATGTATTGCACCGTTCCTCTGCCTTGTACTCCAGACAGTACACAGAGAGTCAAAATATACTGGCTAAGCTGCATACGACTGCTGCTACCATCAAGATGGGACTCTCATACCTAGTGACCTGGGAGGCTAGCGGCGACAAGCCGGTACTTTTGTAACGCGCCACTGTCTTGGTAGCTCAGTTCCACCACTCACTCCATGCAATCCACACTGCATTCTGCCTGAGGGATGCTTCGAGGGACCAGGGGACCCACTGGGAGGGGACACTGCGGGTGGTACCTTTCAGACGCTGCAGGGCAAACTCCAGTGCTTGCGCAGGTGTCCCACATACCCTGAGAGAGAAAGAGGTCAGATGGGTCAGTTCTCTCAAGACACTTGCAGAATTCCTGACTCCCGTTACCTTAACTGTTCTTCCTCATCCCAACCTCAGCCCTTGCTCAGGACTCTGGCTTTTAGAATCCTCCTCGTCCCACTCACTTAGGGACTCCCCGATTTCCACCTTACCCACGAGGGACTAAATGTGGAGCATTTCTGCCTTTCTGTTTACAAACACGCACAGGGTCACACTATTTGAAGGAAGACGTGCTCTGCTGCCAAGAGTTCTGTTTTCCTAGTTTCCCCTCTCCACTGTGCTGCACAGCTACTGCCTTCATGCACCGCTTCAATTTTCCCACCTTCTCCCTCCCACTGCACTACCTTATTGACATTCACATCCTCTCTTGGTCTCCAGAAAAAAAATACAAACAAAGAAAAAACAACGTTTTCTTTCTTGGCCCCTCAGATTTACTCCTCTATGTCGCTCCCAGGGTTATCTTTCCAAACACAGAAAGCTCACCACTCTGGTTTAAAGCCTGGACGGCTCGCCCACGCCCACGCCTTTACTACTCGATTCGCTGAAACCTCCTCACAGAGTTCACGGCCGAAACAGAGCAACGGAAAGGAGTGACGACCGTATAAGCATGTGGAGTTGTGACTGCAAAATCTCGAAGAATGTAGTGTTGTGTGCTCGAATCCATCGCGTCCGCGTGAATTATCCTCCGACCTTTCTCGAGGGTCAAATTTGGTTGACTATTACCAGCCAAAACGTTTCTAAATGTTTTCGCGCTAAAAACGATCAGTCAAGCGCATGAGCAAACGCCCGGAGGGTGAGGGGGCCGTCCGCTATTCGCGCAGGCAGATCTCGCGATGTTTGGGCCAGTCAGGGGAGTAGTAATGTTTTTGGGGTGCTTTGAGGCCTTTTTACGCCCCCCCTCTCCTCCAGCCCCGATGGATTAATGCTGTCGTCAAGTAAAAAAGATCAAGGCTCCGCGGCGAGAACAAACGAGACTAGAAGTAGGCGACACGCCAGCGGCAGGTCTCCGGGGCCGAGGAAGGGCTTCTCTACGAGGCCCCGAAGGCCGCACAAGTTCTTCAGAAACAAAAGCCAGAAGTATGTAAAAATGGAAAAAAGCCAACCAGTTTATCACCTTAGAATGCGGTGTGGGGATTTTTGTTGTTGTTTTTCCACTTTTCACTGTACGAAAAATCCCATTGGCTGACAGCACACCAAGTTTTCCCCTTCTGCTGCTATTGCGCCTGCGCGGGGCTTTGTTTACTACCTCGGGCGGCCGCTGGGTACCCACTTCAGAGTCCGGAGTCTAAGGTCTTGGTGTGTAGTTTATGATGAAAGTCGCGTTTTCAGCCGGGAACACGGGTGGAAGGTTAATAACAGGACAGGTTAAGTGTAAACCTGAAACCAGTGAAAATACGAGCCGTAATGAAAACCAGTCTTGATCACTCAGAAATCGTTGCCTTTTCAGATCTGTCGTGGAAGAGCTTCATTATCAACGTAATGAAGGTGATAGCACCACTCTGACCATAACTAAGAAGTGGTAAGCACCAACAGTACTAAACCCAAAAGCGTAGGTCGTATTTAGGTACCTGTTAAAAATATGGACTCCTGTAGTGGAAAAGATGCAAATAACCCTAACCCTAAGCCCATCTTGCTCTAATTTCGAGCAATACCTGCATCGTTAAGAATGACTATTGAAAAAAAAAAAAAAAGACTCTCGAAGCAGAGTCAAAAAGGGAGCCATGCAAATTTTGAAACTAAAAACTGAGATGACTCTAGAAGCAATAGCCAGAAAAAGCACAAACCAACAAGCAAATTTTTTTAAATGGTTTTAAGTTCCCTTCAGAATCAGTTTCAGATGGCTTAGAAGGCTATGATACTTACAAAATGAGAAGATCTGGTGAAACTTTGTGTTATAGATATGACTGGATCCGTTTGAAAACAAAGAAAAAGCAGGCAAGCTGATTTTTTAAAAACTATCTTTATGGAAGAATTTCCAGTGATGCGTTTTAATGTGCTCAAAACAGCCTTAAGTAACTGGTAGATTCAGCTAAACCTGGATGTTTACCTTAGAGTTGGATAATAGCATAGATGTTAACAATTTGGAAATTTTGTTGGACTCTGTTAGGTTTTAAATGATGGATTTGAAGACTTTAATTTGTAATAGAAGAAACTTTCTACAAAAGGAAGGTGAAATTTTTAGGTAGCATGAAATTAAGTAGAGGAAAAGTATGGACATGTGTGCAGATGGGGCCAGATTTTGAAGGCTCTGGACACTTCCAGCATGGTTCACAGAGCCTTCACCTTAAAAAATCAGCCTCTGGCTTTTTCTTATTATGTTCGATATGATAGTAAAATTTAGTAAATGTAGCAATTTGGATACTTACCCTTTAAGGCAACAATTTGTACCAAAGTCACAAGGAACTTTAAAATCCTGCTCCGTTATCTAGAGGTACACTCATTTGGTTGAAGTAAGGTGATAGCCAGTTTTCTAAGCCAGGACTGAATTGACATTTTCTTCCTGAAGGAAAAGAAACGTAGATAAGCTGAATTGATTCTTTGTTCGCCTATTAAGGTGATTAAGACTGACTCATAAACACTACTTACTTTGTCAAGGCAGTCAACAACTGTAAAAGAAACTGAATGCTTTTATTGCACATGATGAGATGGTTCTAATGGAAATAGAGAATGGGAATTGGATGAAGAGTTGATATAGAACTATGAATCCTTTGAGACTACTGGTTCATTTACATGTGATGAAAATGTTAGTGTAAGACTGGTAAGTGGTCAAATAAAACTTCGTCTTTGTTCACTGAAAAAAAAAAATCCTTTGATGAGTAAAAGAAACTCACTACTGAATTGGTTATCCATTCAGTCTGTCATACGACTCAGGAAATAGACTTCCAGAATTTCCACAATCAGTAGCTAAAAAAGTTATCCGTACCATTTCTTTAGCAGCATTCTGAGCGTGCTCTCCTGTAATTACCCTGACATTGTCAAGCAGTGAAAAAACTGCCGCCATTTGTGTCCACATATTTATGTAAACCTGGGTTCTTGAATTATTGTGACCCCAAGATAAGAAATTGCTGATCAGTGAATCTTATATGCATTCCCAATTACCCAAAATTGGTTGAATCAACACAATATAAGCTTAGTTATTAACTGAGTGATAGAACTTTTTTCAAGATAGATAATTTTAAACATTTTTTAAAGTATTAAACATGTTATAGCCAAATTGCAGTGTTTATGCATGAATCCTTAATGATAAACAAGGGACTTCAAGAAAACTGTGCTCCTGCTTCTAGCTCTGCTCTCTTGCAAGTGTTGGGAGTAATTCCAGCACTCTTGTCACACCTGAAGAAAGAATGTTCCAGTCAGATGGAAGGGAATCATTAGCAAGGAGATGGGGGCATATGGGAGAAGATAGGGTGAACTTTGGTTGTGAATATTAAGCAATGCCCATTAAGGACATATCTGCTGAAGCACTCTTCCTGCTGCTAGGGAACTCCTCTCCCGCCTCCCTCCTACCCCCGTCTTTGCCTGGCAGGCTTCTTCATGGCATTTACATCTCTGTAAGGAAAGATGCCTTTCTGTTCTGCCATCTTCAATGTACCAGAGTCTTCTGTCATAGTCACGGAATGGCTGCCACAGCACCAAAAATCATGTTCTCATGTGAAATGTTCAAACAGAAAGGAAGGGATAGAGGGAGAAGAAAAAGAAAAATGCTTTCTCTTTGTGGCCTCCCTTCTTATCAGGGTGAAAAATCTTTCCCATATGATTTAACAGACTTCCCTTCACATTTCATTGCTCAGAACCTTGTCGCATGACTACCTCTAGCTGGGAGGAAGGGTAGGAAAATACGTACAGAAGAAACAAGTATTTTCTTTTAAGTGGTGCACTAAAAATAATAGGACTTATAGAAAATACAAGCTTAGGAGCAGACCACTGAAAGCCTATGCAGTTTTGTTACCCTAGGACCATAAAAGTTACTAGGCTAATAAAAAATACTAAGACAATTAAACTTCCACTGGCATTTGTACTCAACATCACAGTTATCTTTTAGAGCTATGCTGTCCAGTATGGTAGCCACTAGCCAAGTGTGGCTCTTGAGAATTTCAATGTACCAATCCAAATTGAGATGTGATGTAAATGTAAAATACACACCGGATTTCAAAGACTTAGTATGAAAAAATAATGTAAATATCTCATTAATAGTTTTTATATTGATTATATGTTGAAATATTTCACCTGTTTCTTTTTACTTTTTAAAAATATAGCTATTAGAAAGCTTAAAATTGCATGTGTTTCTCGTATTTCTATCAGACGATGCTGCTTTAGAACCTTTAAACCTGGGACATGTGCTTTCTCCTTGGACATATAGGTCCTTGAGGGCATTTGATTCCAATTGAAAGCAGTTTTGTCGAAATTAAAAATCTGATCTATTATCTCGTGCTCTTGGATTGGAAGAATTAATATTGTTAGAATGGCCATACTACCTAAAGCCATCTACAGATTTAATGTGATCCCTATCAAGTTACCCATGACATTTTTCACAGAACTAGAACAAATAATCCTAAAACTTATATGGAACCATAAAAGATGCAGAATTGCTAAAGCAATCCTGAGGAAAAAGAACAAAGCTTGAGGCATAACCCTCCCAGATTTCAGGCACTACTACAAAGCTACAGTAATCAAAACAGCATAGTATTGGCACAAAAACAGACATACAGATCAATGAAACAGAATACAGAGGCCAGAAATAAACCCACACACCTATGGTCAATTAATCTTTGACAAGGAGGCAAGAATATACAAAGGAGAAAAGGCAGTCTCTTCAGCAAGTGGTGCTGGGAAAGCTGGACAGCCACATGTAAATCAGTGAAGTTAGAACACACCCTCACACCATACACAAAAATAAACTCAAAATGACTTAAAGACTTAAACATAAGATATGATACCATAAAACTCCTAGAAGACAACATAGGCAAAACATTCTCTGACATAAATCATACTAATGTTTTCTTAGGTCAGTCTTCCAAGGCAATAGAAATAAAAGCAAAAATAAACAAATGGAACCTAATCAAACTTACAAGCTTTTGCACAGCAAAGGAAACCATAACAAAATGAAAAGACAACCTATGGACTGGGAGAAAATATTTGCAAATGATGCTACCGACAAGGGCTTAATTTCCAAAATATACCAACAGTTCATACAACTCAATAACAACAAAAAACCAAACAACTCAATCAAGAAATGGGCAGAAGACCTAAATAGACATTTCACCGAAGAAGACATAAAGATGGCCAATAGGCACATGAAAAGATGCTCATCATGGCTAATTATTAGAGAAATGCAAATCAAAACTACAATGAGGGGCTTCCCTGGTGGCGCAGTGGTTGAGAATCTGCCTGCCAATGCAGGGGACACGGGTTCGAGCCCTCGTCCGGGAAGATCCCACATGCCGCGGAGCAACTAGGCCCGTGAGCCACAACTACTGAGCCTGCGCGTCTGGAGCCTGTGCTCCGCAACAAGAGAGGCCGCGATAGTGAGAGGCCCGCGCACCGCGATGAAGAGTGGCCCCCACTTGCCACAACTAGAGAAAGCCCTCGCACAGAAACGAAGACCCAACACAGCCATAAATAAATAAAAAAAAAAAAAAAAAAAAAAAAAAACTGCAATGAGGTACCACCTCACAGCGGTCAGAATGGCCATCATTAAGAAGTCTACAAATAACACATGTTGGAGAGGGTGTGGAGAAAAGGGAACTATCTTACACTGTTGCTGGAAATATAAATTGGTGCAGCCACTGTGGAAAACAGTATGGAGGTTCCTTAAAAAACTAAAAATAGAGCTGCTATATGATCCAGCAATCCCACTCCTGGGCATATACCCAGACAAAGCTATAATTCGAAAAGATACATGCACCCCTATGTTCATAGCAGCACTACTCACAATAGCCAAGACATGGAAACAACCTAAATAACCTAAATGTCCATCAACAGATGAATGGATAAAGAAGATGTGGTATGTATGTGTGTGTGTGTGTGTGTGTGTGTGTGTATATATATATATATATATATATATATATAAACTATGTATATATTTATATGTATATAAAATGGAATATTACTCAGCCATAAAAAAGAATGAAATAATGACATTTTCAGCAACATGGATGGACCTAGAGATTATCACACTAAGTGAAGTAAATCAGAAAGAGAAAGAGAAGCACCATATGATATCACTTATATGTGGAACCTAAAATATGACAAAAATTAACTTATTTACAAAACAGAAACAGACAGACATAGAAGATAAACTTATGATTACCAAAGGGGAAAGGGGGTGGGGGAGGGATAAAGTAGGAGTTTGGGATTAGCAGATACAAGCTACTGTATATAAAATAGATAAACAAGGTCCTACTGTATAGCACAGGGAACTATATTCAATATCCTGTAATAAACCATAATGGAAAAGAATATGTATATCTATCTACAACTGAATCACTTTGCTGTACACCAGAAACTAACACATCATTGTAAATCAACTATACTTCAATTTTTAAAAAATTCAACCCCCAACCCCACACACAGGACAAAACAGTTTCACGCCTTCATTCACACTTTGTAGCTTTACCACATAACAATGTCATAAAAATCTTAAAGGTTTTTGAAGCCACAAACAAGGCTCTATTTGTACTAAAGGAAGGCATTCCTGAAGAATTTCCTGCTTTTTTTCTTAAAGTGTTTATATTGCTAAGGTTTTGTATTTAATTGTAAGAAGACTTGCCCCTGATCACTTCAAAATGTAAGTGTGCTGGGAAAAATAATGAATGAACCAATGTGATTTCTGAATTATATTGACATTATTTCCCCTTGTATCAATTGCATGTGAGCTAAAAATGACTATATCTGGCATACAGAGCTCGTATTGTGGGAGATAGGACTGCTGGTAGGCAAAAGGGAGAGCGAATTCCAATCCTATATTTTCAAAGGGGTGGTATACATTTATGAGCTATCTCGGACAGTGTCAGTGAACAATAACAGGGGAATAAGATGATTCTTCTCGTTACCAAGTTTACATTTAGTAAATTTTCCCATTTAATTAATGCAGTTCTCTGCCTCTCCCAACTTAAATCCATCGAATTCTCAAGACCCTTTCAAAAGCAACCTCTGAAGCCTTCCCTGATCTCATCTCTAGAAACTTCATAGCACTTTGCTTGTACCATCTTTTTAAAGCACATATATTTGGCTATGCATTAATGTTATTGTCTCTTTGTTTAACTTTTATATATAGAATAAAGCTCCTGCCATGGAAGATGGTAATTGTATCTTACTTTTCAAATTTTCTCTAGCGATTGGCCTTATGGTTCATACAAATGAGACACACTTAAGTATTTGTCGAATTTAATTGTACTGTATTTATCCTAAAATGACTTATTTAATCTACTATTTAATAGAATATTTCTAAAATTTAAAGTATGAGTTGGTACTTGACTTACATCTCTAGTGCTTAAAAAAACTACAAGAGAACCCTCTGCATATTAGAAATCAAACTAAACATATTAGAGTATGTACTGGTGGATTTTTTAAAAATATTTTAAGTGATTAAAACTGAATCCACAGTTAACATAGACCTATGATAAATCTGGATCCACATATTGATGACATGTTTTAAAAGATTGGTTTTTTAGATCTCCCTCCTTCTCCCATTTCTCAGGGCCTTTCCCCTTTCCTCCTCTACTTTAAACTCCCTATGTTTTCTTTAATTATCTGTCTTGATAATCGCTCAAATCAAGAAATCAGTAAGTAATGTCTAACTTTTAAGTCTAAAACGTCATAACCACATTTAAAGTCCTGAGAAGCCAGCAGGAAGCAATGGTCATGATGAATGTGGTAATTATTAACCCTGTCCATCTAGTTACACCATTGTACATCCCAGTCATCAGGGCACTCAAGAATGATATGATTCTGTTCTCATCTTTTCACTTGGGTATACAGTATGCTGACATAAATCTCATGTTGACTGATAAACTGGACTTCGCTAGAAGAGCTCTTTTAGAATGACTTACAAGAAAAAAGGATCTACCATTTACGCCATCAGTATACAGTTTCCCTAAATTTTCTCAATTTGTTTCCATTCTTGTATGATGCCTTTCCCACTGAGGTGGGAACCCCTCAAATACAGAGACCTTGTCTTATTTGTCTCTTGCTTATTTGTCTCTATAACTCCAGCTCCCACCTAATGCCTGACACATAGGTAATCAATAGATACATAATGAGTGAATGAAGTACAGCTTTGATCAAACAATCATATGTTCCATGTGAGCTTCGTTGTGATTAAATGTTGCTTATTTTGGTTATGGAGCGTTATCTATGGGTGGTGGTTGGCTAAGTTCTTTTGGTTGTAAGGAACAGTCTCATTTGTTCCCTTGAATAGTGTGTGAATGTGTGTTCACATGTGTGATGGGAATCTTAGCCATACTGCCAAGTCCTTAGAACATGGAAACCCAAACTATGGGGCCTTGAAAGAGTCACATGTAAACAGGAATTATAAGTTCATTTGGAATGTTGGGAGCGCTAGACATCTTTGCCATAGACGTCCATGGCCTATGAGTCCAGCACATAGTGACTCTATGTCCCTACATGTCTTCTCTCTGCATCAGCCTATGCTCTTTTCACTGTGACCTTCTGGTTTTTACTATACCTCCCAGTTCTAATTCTTGAGTGAGAGTTTAAGATTGGATTAGCTAATAATCATCTTCCTTTTGGGCAGAGGTGTCCATGCCAGGCCCTATCATAAACCACAGTTCTTGGTCAGGAGCCCGTGCCGTGGCCCATGCTAGGGGTGGGGCATTTGCTCTTGGAAGGAGCTGTAGATTTGATGGGTTCCATGACTGCCATATCGAGGACCTAACAGAATTCACTAGGGGATATCTCTTTGAGCTTCACTGCAACTGTGTATATTTGCCAGTAATATCTATTAGGTGCTACCTACTTTGTATTTCTTTTGTTTAGAGGATGGAAATTGGCCTCATTGGAGGATACAGAAAAGGTTAAAGACTGTAGATTTATATCTGAAGTCAAAGTGAATATGTCATGAAGGCAGTGGAATGTATCCGTGTGTGTTTGGGGGATGGAGGAGTATCTTTCTGAAGAGCTAAGTTTAGTGGAAAAGGATCAGGCTTAGGTTGTTATCTTTGCACCTAATTGTGTATGACCATAGACAAATCACCTTTTATCTTTATTTCTACTTCCTCACTTGTTAAGGATTGTAACACTTAACCTTGACTGCACAGACAATTATTAAAACACTCTGCTACGGTAAAATACATAAATGTTAAATTCAGATTATTATGTGAATAATGTATGAAAATGATCTGAAAATGTTTAATAGGTAGAGTCTATACAGATTTAGAGTTCAGTTAAATTTGGTGGGGATTAAAACTCTTGTGTATGCATTCAGAAAAGTAGACCATAAGTATGGTTGTGGTTTGGAATATTTGCCGGATTGGGGCCAACAGTTCTGGCCTTGTGCTGCCCTCCTGTGCTGTTTAAACAGCTCAGCAGGTCGATTACATTCCTGCTTCATGAATGCTCCGCGGGGGAATTCTATCTTATTACTTACCCTCTTCTGTCCTCATGTGGCCACAGAGGGCCTAACTATTCTGGATGTTTCTGTTTCTTCGGTAAAAGAAGAGAATGGAAAACTACTCTGAAACATTCTAGGTCAGAAAATCAAATTCCAAGTTAAGGAAAAAGGCAACAAATTTCAAATTGCATTAGACACTTGTTGTATAATTGGTCCACTGATACAGGAAGATCTTAAGCAGATTATTGAGGTTCGGAGAAGAATACCATTATGACAACGTCAGGAAAGGCTTTTTGTCAAGAATAAATCGAAATGCAACTCAATGTCCTTTTATTATGCTAAGAGTTTACAATCAAGCCTTACACTCTTAATTTGGTAAATAGGACAGTCTATTATTGTGGGAAGAGAATTTGCTGTTCTGTGATGATTTTCTATTTCTTAGCTGGGTGAAATACAAGACTCACAAGCAAAGCTCATTCTGTGCTAACTCTCTTAGCATCGTCTCCAAAAGGGATTCCTTTCAAAGAGGTTTAAGGTAATTTGTCAACATGACAATTCTTAGGAAAGTTAAGAAAAGATATTGAAGGAACCATAGAATGTGAAAGCATACAGTGAAACAAGTTAAGGTAGTCAATGGGTGGCACCTTCTTCACATGCTTACTTCCTCATCTGCCAGCGCACAGACCCCACCCCAGGCCTGCTTCCAGACTGGCTCCCTGATATTAGAACCTAGCCACCCTCCGCTTAGACAAGGTGTATGTGTGCACATTTTGTTCTGGGGTTTACAGCATGTATGTACGTGACTTTCCTTTTAGTCCACTCCAGTCAGGCTTTCATATCCTCTACTTGGCCAATACTACTCTTATCAAGATCACCAATGACCTTCATGGCCAAATCCAATGGTCAGTTTTCAGTCCTCATCTTACTTGACTTATCAGCAGCATTTGAACCATCTGATCTCTCTCTCGTCCTTGAAATACTTTCTTTTACTTGGCCTCTGAGTCACCTCTCCTTGGCTCTCCTTCACTCCATCAGTGGCACCTTTATATTCTCCTTTGTCTAGAGCCTTTCCATCTTTTTGATTACTAAAAGTTGTAATGGCCAGGCCTCTTCCCTGTCTAAACTCATTCCCTTTGTGATCTTATCTAGTCCCATGGCTTTAATTTCATCTAAATGGTGAAAATTTACAAATTTGTATCTCCAGCACAAACCTCTCTCCCCTAAGAGAGACTTATATATACAACTGCTCACTCAGCATCTCCACTTGGATGTCCATGGATATCTCAAACTTAACACATTCAAAGCAAAATTTGTTCCTCCCTCAGTCAACCCCATTTCGGTAAATGGCCAAACCTTCTTCAGTTGCTTAGGCGAAAAAGCCTTGGAATCATTACGGACTCCTCTCTCCCATACACACATTCCATTTCCAATCCTTCAGCAAATCCTGTTGGCTGTATCTTTAAAAACACATCTATTAATAACTCTACCCCTTTTTCTACGTACATTGCTACCACCCTGGTCTGAACCAGTATGACCTCTTTTTGGATTACTGCAATGGTCTGCTAAATGGTCTCCCTACTTCTCTCTTGCTTTTTTGAAGTACTTCCCACTCAGGAAAGTGACCAAAGTTAGCTGATCAAAACTCTCTGCTCAAAGGTGGCTTACCTCATTTGGAATAAAATCAAACGTCTTTATCATGTCTTATATAATATACATGATCCGGACCTCTACTTTCTCTCTGATCTCATCTCCTACCTCCCAGCCCCTACATACTGTGTCTGGCTTACTAGTTCCCTTACTACTCTTTAGCCATCCCAGGCACATTCCTCAGGGCTCTTGGATTTGCTATTTCCTCTGCCTGGAACACAGAAAATGACATAGTCCATGCCCTCATTTCATTCAGGTCTCTATTCAAATGTCCGTCAATCAAAGAGTCCTTCCTTGTTAATACAGCATCTGCCTTCATTACTCTCTGCATCCTCAACTACACTAGTTTTTTTTTTTTTTTAGCACCTATAACAACATGACATACTATGCTTATTTATTTGTGTCTTGTCTGCCTTCCACACTTGAGTGTAAACTCCATTCCATAAAGCAGGACTTTGGCTATCTTTTTTTTCTGCTGTGTCCCCAGAGTGTCTGGCATCTGCTAAGAGCTCATTAAAAATTTAGTGAATGAAGGAATGAACAAATATTCATGTGAACAGTTATTCAGAGAGTGGTCAGGAGCAAAAAATGAGCACTTTCCTTTTTTTTTTTTAGGTATAAGTTTGCGTAAATTGAAGACTGAGATAATAATTGAGGGAGGTTTTCCCCTTTGTATCTTCTCAATGAATGTAGTCGAAAATGGTGAGTTGGTGGTGAATATGTTTTTTTGTTCCAAATTCCATATTCTACCCACAGAGGTTGTCCACTTATGTTTCAGTCATGGAAATTAAGGTCATGGATCCAGGGTTTGCTATTTATTTCCCATTCTTATGAAACCAGTAATACTGCATTTGCTTACTACATTTTACTTGAAAATGAAGATTTTTCTCTAATTAAAATTGCCTGATGCATTTTTTTCTTTAAAGTCTGACCCCACTGGATCAGTTTCAAACCCTTTCTGAGTCCAGTTTCTTTCGAAGATGCTATTTTTCTTTTTAGGAATTTGAATCTCATTTTCCCCAGAACCTTCTTTTTATGAATAGTGCACTGTAGGTAATTTAAGCCAATGAGCCTCAGTGATGAAATTTACAAACCCACCACGTCATTACATCTTCAAGAGTCATAACAGTGGACTCTGGACTCAGCTTCCGAAGAGCAGGCATACTGGTCCTAGCGCCTTGTCTGCTCTTTTTTGTGGCTTTGGAGCACTCAGCCTTCTCTATCTCAGGACCTCATCTGCAAGAGAGGATAATAGCATTCGTCTGGCAACCCTGGTCTTGTGAGGGTCAAATGTGATGACACCAGAGAAGCTGCTTCCAAGTATGTAAAGCATTGTGTTAATCAGGGATGTCTTGGGTTCTAATAGAAACCAGTAACAAACTAGCTTGGAGCAAAATGAGGGGAATTGTTTTACAAACACAGGCTGTCCCACAGAACTGAAATCCAGGGAGTTGGACCTCCTGAGCGGCAGGATCCAGAAACTGGGGAGTTTGGGGGCGCTAAGTGTTATCTGTCTTTCTAAAACCCATGGTCTCTCCTCTCTGCCCCACTTTGAATGTCCCTTTCTTTCTTCTGACTCTGCAGGCAATCTTAATCTGCATCTCCATCACACATGGGCCAAAGATAGCTTTCTTAAAACTGTTCTTTGAATTCCAAATCTACATTCCCTTATTAATCTCTAATTTACGGTTTACTAATTGAAGTTTCTAAGACCTGGTTTCAAATTTTCAGGAGAGGGAATTTGGTTGGCCAAATTCAGGTCAGATAGATACAGCCTCTCCCCTCCTCTGGTCACCTTCAGAAAGAGAATGGGGGGAGTTCCCCGGTGGCCTAGTGGTTAGGATTCTAGGCCTTCACTGCCGTGGCCCGGGTTCAATCCCTGGTCTGGGAACTGAGATCCTGCAAGCCATGTGGCTTGGCAAAAAAAAAAAAAAAAATCTAGAGAATGGGAACAATGGGATATAATCTCTCAGCAGAAGAGCCTAAGGGAGCAGACTTTCTGAGAAGGGAGGGTGGGGCAGTGAAGAAACAATGAGTGTTACACAGCTCAAGTGTGATGAAAAATATTGAGAACACCACACACATCCTTATTCCCACACTTTTGAAAGCTTTAATCTACTCAGGATCTGACCTGGCCATATGATTACGGGCACATTTGTAAATATGGACAGGTCTCAGAGAGCCCGCCCACCATAGCATCCTTTCACATTATGTGTCAGATTCATGTCTCCAATATTGTCTCAGTTGCCCTCTTAAGGAACATAACCTCTTATTCTTTTTTTCCTCAGGGATCCAGTTAATTTCAATGCATATAGTGTCTGCATCAAGTCAAATTCTTAATCTTCCTTATTCCCTATCTCCCAAACTTTTCCCTCTGTAGTAGTGCGGATTGACTATTAAAATGTTATAACAAATGGACCTCCAAAATACCACAGTTCAACAGAATAGAAATTCATTTTTTCTCTTGGGTCAGGTCAGGGACTCAGGTTGATGGTGGCCCTATCATCTTCAACATGTGGCTTCCAAGGTTACAGTAATATTCACCTTACAGCCCATGGGAGGGGGAAGAGAGAAGCAGAAGGGAAGGAGTCATGTGATAGGTTTTAGGCACTAGGCCTGAAAGACACATGTCACTTTTACTTACATTCTGTTGGAAAACACCTAGCACCAGGCCACATGCAACTGCAAAGGAGGCTGGGAAATTTAGAGTAGCTGGGCAGCTGTATGCCCAGTTACAATTCCGATACTGAGGAAGGTGAGAATGGAATTTGGTGGACAACTAGCATTCTGTATGACATCATCTCTCTGTGTTACTTCTCTTAATTAATGGCATTATTCTCTCAAATACCCAAGCGTGAGTCCTTAAAGCCATCCTCCATTTCTCCATCTTTCTCCAGCCCCCGTATCTGTTCTGACTACCTAAGCAAGCCCACATTCATTCCTAGTTTTCCATTCCCTCCTCTGCAGTACAGCTTAAGGCCATTGTATCTCTTGCTTGAGCAACTGCAATCAGCCCGCAAAGTCACCTCCCTGTGTCAGCCCCTCCAGGCTCATCACACCCATCCTCTACTCTGCTGTCAGATGCCACTCCCGAACACAAACATCTGATTGTCCAAGATGGCGTGGGCTTCTTAACAGTTGCCTCCGCTTCCCGTCAAGGCTGTGCGCACCACATACAAAGCATCTGCAGCTGTGCCTTCGTAGCTCAGTAGCTCACACAAGACAGCCTCCTATTCTCTGTTCCAAACCCTCTTATTGTGGTCTCGTGGCTCGTGCTCCTACCCTCTTGCCTCACACCCGGACTCAGTCCAACAACCAGCTCCCTTTGGATTAAGACCATAATGGGACAGTCCACCCAGCTTTCGTTTAGCTCTGTCCCTAGACACTGTCTCTCAGGGCCCAGGCTTGCTCTGGGTCAAGAGACAAGTTTGGACAGTGATCACGATATTCTTTTCACCAAACGCTCCGTTGCTTACTGAATAAAACATTTTTTTTTTAGCATGTCATCCATACGCCTGCCACTGTCTGATCCCATTCGCCAATTACCACCCCTGCCAATACATCTTCATAATTTTCTTGACATTTCTCTCATTCTTCAAGACCTGACTCATATCACATCCTTGAAGGCTTCCTCTTTCTCCTTCCTTTGTACTCTATCTTTGGACCACATTCTTCCAGGTTTTGCTTTCTATCTCTGGGGTTTTTGTGCACATGGTGGTCTCCCCATCTAGGAGGTATTCTCCCTAAAGGCAGGGATTGTGACTTCGTCATCCTTAGGCTGCTGAGAAGAGCGCCTAGGGGAATACCTTACACATGGTAAGAGCGCATCATTCCGCTGCTCAGAACCTCCCGATGCTTCAGTGGCTTCCCCTATCACTCAGTCATTGATAAAAACCCTCCAGAGGCCTGCATGGTCTTGTATGAGCAGATGTTTCAGCTGCTACTCTCCCCTTGCTCCTCGATGTTCCTTGAACACGTCACACAAGACCACACTTCAGAGCTTTTGTGTTTGCTGTTCCCTTTATCGGGACACTCTCCCCAGATATCCGCATGGCTGCTCTCTCTTGAGTCCTCGGGGCATCTCTCCAAGGCCACTTCCTCAATGAAGCCTTCCCCAACCACTCTAGTCCCACTGGGACCTCACGACACTCTCCCTCCCCTGCTTGTTGTTTCTCCATAATATGTATCACCTCCTTACACAGTGTATATATTTCACTCATGTATTATTGTGTATCATCTGTCTCCTCTCCCCCTACTAGAGTGTAAACTTCATCCTAGTTTAAATCTGTTTGTTTACTTCTGTATCCCCAGGGCCTCGGATATCAAAGGCACTCAACAAGTATTTGTTGAAAGAAGGAATAAGCAAATTAATAGAAGATGCTCAATAAATATTTATTAAATTGAATGAAAAGTGTCAGAAACAGAAGACTGTGAAATTTCCAAACTCTAAAAATATGTCGGTTTAGAAGAATAGTGAAATTGAGTTAACGTTGCCTCACCGTAAACATCCTGGAGGAAGGATTAAAATTGTGTGCTTGTGGTGGGAGGGGCAACAGAGCAAGGAAACCCGCGCCTTCGCAGAAATTTGGGGCTGCCTGACTTCCCCCCTGCGAGGACCACACCTGGGAGGCGAGCTTCCCCTGCCGCCCCGCCGGGACACTGGGCTACAACACAGGTGTTTTCTTTTAAGTTATTTTGGTCTTCCTCGGTCTCAGCTGGTGAAGGACACGCAATCTTGGGTGGCTTATGGGACACTTCTCAGCTCTAAGGAGGAAACCACCAGGAGTGCAAATGACAGGAAAAACATCACCCAGGACTAGATTTTGGGTCTTGGGCCAGCAGAGCCCTTTTTAGAGCAGTGCCAGTGGAACTTTCTGTCTTCTACCCAGGCTCCGCCTTTACGCTGTTTATTGGAAATTCTTCTCCCCCGCTCAGTCTTTTAAAGCCGCCGCCTACTTTCCGCAGGAGGATGGCGCTCTGAGCTCCCAGTTCCCTCTTCCCCCGGGGACTCCATAGTATTTTTTCACGCTTCGTCGCTACTACAGCAGACGCCTGCCTTCTCATTATTTGCTGTGCAGATCTCCTGTGCCTTGACTGTAAACAAAACACTTTAGATCATAGCAAGGTCGGAGTAAGCACAGCCTTTCTGCTGGCAGCCAGACGTCTTAAGGTGGCGTGACTGTGACTCGTTTACTTTTCAAGATTAACAAAGCGACAAAATGGTGGTCCCACATATTAGTTGAAGAAATATTCAGGGTGTGGAGGGGATAGAAGTATTCATTTTTAACTTTTCTGTAAGATATTAATTCCACGAATAAAATCAAACATCTGTGGCAAGGTGCAATACTCTAGAATATCTCCATTTACATATATGTGATAGTTGATGTATTTATGCATCTGAATTGACGCTTATATATAATATAGAATTCCGGTGTAGTCTAGCAATTGTGTAAAAATTTCAACAACAATGATCTAATTTCAGGAATAGGGTATAAATTATGGTATTGAGACCTACCCTAATTTTCCTGTCCCTCTCCCCCTCTTCTCCAACTCAGCAAACTAAGTGGGGCATTCAATGTAAAAAAATAAAGAAGATGAGACCTTTTACTTTGATCCCAGGTGAAGTATTTTCTGTCAGTCAGGTAGAAGTCCCGACCTTGAAACAACTTTTGGGCACTGCCTCCCTCACTGCTCTCTGGGTCTCACCCCGCCCTTTTGGCATCTGCATTTTAGTCAAATTAGTGCCAAGGTCATACCAAAGGCCAGTGACAGCTGTATTAAAATATCAGGGACCACAGGCCGCGTCAAGGAAGCATCTGCAGGCAGCCCAGGTCATGAAAAGGAGCCATTTTGAATCATTTGTAGGAGAGGGACATAGGCGAATCCAGACGAAAACCCAAACCATTTGGGGTTATCAGGAGGGAAAGGAACAGAAAATGAACCAGGAGACCTGCCTCTAGTCTGCTACCAACTGGTTATGTGTCCCTGGACAGGAATCCTCTCGGTCTCTATTTCCTCAGTGGTAAAAAAGAGAGGGTTGAACCACAGGGTTCCCAAGGTTCCCCCCCCCCCCCCCGACCAGCTCTTACATTCTGGAGTGTATGAAGCAAGGCAGGCACACAAAGTGGACGAATAATACGTGGTTAAGAAAACAAGTTAAAAGTCAAACTCATTTGTAGCATAGACGCCCAGGAAGACTGTTGTGTACAATTGCCGTTGTGTACTGTTAGAACTGAAGATTAGTTTCCAGTAAAATGTGTAACTTTGACCCAGACCAAGATCATATACGGGGTTTGGGGGGAGGCAGTTAAAGACTCTGAGCTCTGTTTCAGATATGACAGCCCTGTCCATCCTGTTTTAACGTCCATCACCTTGCTCAAGATCATATTGCTTAGGTAAATTTCAAGTTGCAAAGGGGAGCAGAGAAATGCCTAAGTAATCATATCAGACGTGAGAACACGGTGGTGGTGGTTTTATACATCACTTCACAATCCGGACTTTCCGGTTACTTTCACTCTTCGACGACCTGCAGCCCTCTGAAGGCGTCACTTGCATCTGAATGGTATTCTGGGTGGGTTCCGAGAAGTGAGTCTGGTGGGAGAGAAAGGTGGAGGAAGGAAGGAACTGTTGTATTTGGCGGCGGGACTCAGGTTGAGGAAACTGCTACAACCCGGCAAAGAATTGAAAAATACAAAGAGGAGACGAGTTCCCACACGCATCCCGTGTCAGTGGCCTTAACTGTGACTGGGAAGCAAGAACCTGGGCCAGGGGTGTAATCTCGCTTTTTTGAAACTAAATGTGTCTAAGACAGTTACAAAGTTTATTGGGGACTTGAGAGACAAGTCGACTTTTTGATCTGGAAATCCTTTCTTATTTTTACTGAGGGAGAGCTTGGGTTCAGAATACAGTAGAAGTGCTGCGTCTATTCCAGGCTAATTTCTAGAAAGACGTTCGCCGTGGCTTCTCCCCTAAGCCCCCTGCCCCCGCTAGAACAGCACAGACTTCTAGCTTAAGGGTGAGCTAACCACTGCTCACTCCCACCTAAGTAAGGCACCAGGCCGAGGGGCTCCCTGCCTCCCCCGCCGTGCGAGCGGCTGGGGCCCCGGGGGAGAGCTCAGCTGGGGGCCGAGCTCCCACCATCCGCCTCCTCCCCCCAGCTGCCCGCCCCCGCCCCCATCCCCCGCTGGGCGAGTGAGGGGAAAACAAGATCGCCAGCGAGGCGCACAACCAGCTGCCGGCAACCTTCGAGCTCCCCAGCTTTCCCGGACGAGGAGCGGGAGGTCGGGGCTCCGGAGCAGCCGCGCGCCGGCCCGTGCAGCGCCGGGACCAGAACCCGCCGCCCCGCCGGCCCCGCTGCACAGGCCCCTCCCCGGCTCCCCGGCCGTTTGGCGAGCTTGTTTGTCTTATTTTTAATTTCTCCGAGGCCAGCCGGAGCAGGTTTGCTGGCAGCCGTGCGCCTCCAGCAGTCACGCGACCAGCCCATCTCCGGGGCGCGCGCTCGGCGGCGGCGCGCTCGGGAGGCGGGGAGGCCTCGCGGCCGCGCCGGGGCCACCTTAAGGCCGCGCTCGCCAGCCTCGGCGGGGCGGCTCCCGGCGCCGCGACCAATGATCTCCTCCTCTGTTTAAATAGACTTGCGGTGTCAATCATCTTCTTCTTCGTCAGCCTCCCTTCCACCGCCATATTGGGCAACTAAAAAAAGGGGGCTCGTCTTTTCGGGGTGTTTTTCTCCCCCTCCCCTGTCCCCACTCTCTCGCCGCTCCGCGACTCCGACGCCGGCAAGGTTTGGAGATCCGCTCGGTCGGCGGGACCCGCGGGCTCGCAGCTGCCCGGACTCGGACTGGCTCTGCCCCCTCCTCTCTCCGCTGCGCTCCTCTCCCCTCCCCTCCCCGCCTCCCGCTCGCCCGTCCACTTGATCGGCGGGGACTCGGGGCTGCCTGGCCGGGGCTGCCCCTCGCCCCCTCCCCCAGCCCCGCGCGCTCCTGACGCTCGGGCACTTACTCGTCCGTGTTTGTTTCTCTTGGCTCGGAGGGCAGTCGCAGGGCTTATAAGAGGGGCTCGGGCTGGGTCGGGGCGTTTTGTTTTGTTCGTTTTGTTTTGCGAGAGCGCAAGAGAGGCGGTCGCCGAGCCCGGGGAGAAAGATGTCAAACGTGCGAGTGTCTAACGGGAGCCCGAGCCTGGAGCGGATGGACGCCAGACAGGCGGAGTACCCCAAGCCCTCGGCCTGCAGAAACCTCTTCGGCCCGGTCAATCACGAAGAGTTAACCCGGGACTTGGAGAAGCACTGCAGAGACATGGAAGAGGCCAGCCAGCGCAAGTGGAATTTTGATTTTCAGAATCACAAGCCCCTGGAGGGCAAGTACGAGTGGCAAGAGGTGGAAAAGGGCAACTTGCCCGAGTTCTACTACAGACCCCCGCGGCCACCCAAAGGCGCCTGCAAGGTGCCGGCGCAGGAGGGCCAGGATGTCAGTGGGACCCGCCAGGCGGTGCCTTTAATTGGGTCTCAGGCAAACTCAGAGGACACGCATTTGGTAGACCAGAAGACTGATGCACCGGACAGCCAGACGGGGTTAGCGGAGCAGTGCACTGGGATAAGGAAGCGACCTGCCACAGACGGTAATGACCCTTTCAAATGAGTGAAATGTCTTTCTGTGTGTCTGTGTTGGCGGCACTGCTTTGCCTGCCTGAGGCTCTTTAACCTCAGCTTTGTTTTCAGCGCATTCTGATTTAGCTTTGGGGGAGCGCACTTTCTTAATCTTAGGTTTTAAATGCTATTTATTTAGCTGACTGCTTGTCTGTTTATGACTTTTAAGTCAGAAGCCTGAGACTGTGTTATCTGGTAATTTTTCTAACTGAAAGCATCGCGGCTCCTCCCCGCTCGCCAGCGGTAGGTATGTGACAACGTTGGGATGTTTATCAGCGGCCTCCCTCTTCGCTTTGGAGAGAGAGCTTTGGGGGCGTAGAATATACTTTCTGTTATGTGAAAACAACCTCATTTTGTGCCCATAAAGGCCACTGGGAATGACGGATCCAGGATTGTGGGTGTAGGTGGTGGGTTTTTCGTTCTCTGATTCTTGGGTCCACTTCTGTCAGCCATTGTTTTTTCTAATAAAGATTGTTTGTGTGTGTTCTTTTTAAAATTCCCTCCTGCCCTTAGATTCCTCTCCTCAAAACAAAAGAGCAAACAGAACAGAAGAAAATGTTTCAGACGGTTCCCCGAACGCGGGTTCAGTGGAGCAGACGCCCAAGAAGCCCGGCCTCAGAAGGCGTCAAACGTAAAGTACTCGGTGGGTTGATTACTAGGAGCAAAGAAGTGACACCCGAATTGGGCAGCAGGAACTCGTGGGCTTTCAAGCCCCAAGATAACCCGATCTCAGTGGTGGCTGGCAGATTAGAGCTTGTGGGTGTTTGTTTGGTTTATATTTTGGAGGTCAAAAAAAGTAGGAATGGGGAAGACTGGGAATTAGTGTGGAGGTACTGTAATTCTTCCCAGTTTCTACGTTCTGAGATCATTTTCCTTTGAAGTACCAAATGATTAGAGCAAGTGTCCCAGGCAAGTACTTGTAACCAAGGCCCTGTGGGGAGGAAGGTCAGTTTTCTGAGAGTCCCATCAAAACATGTTGGGAACAATAGGTTCTTTTTCCATCTGAACAAGAGCGGGGGTCTGCCTCCATCCCACTTCATGAGAATTCATCTCCCAGAAGACCAGGTTGACTCAGATTTTGAGCCGTACATGGAAAAATGATTTAATTCAAATAAATGATTTAATTCAAACTTTGAGGGAAAAGTGAGGCACAAATGGGTCATAGCTGGTTGTTCAAATGGTTAGAAACGTGACAAGAGAGGTATGTGACTTCCTTTGGTTTTTATCATTTTCACAAACACTCACTTTCCCTGTCCTCTGATAAGTTTGGGGGGATGGAGAAGGAACGTGTGTATTTAAAAAAACCAAAATGGAAGGCTCAAAAATCCTAAGGTTCCGACGGAATTTCTGATAACACTGAAGTTGCAAAGCAAAAGCTAAAGTAACTGCCAGAGTAAGCAATCCAGGAACACGTCAGCATGTGTATGCCAATCGTGCTATAACAGGGGAATTTGGATATTTGTAGGGGAAATGGATAGTAGATATCAGGGCTGGCAGGGGTAGGTGTACCCCAAACAAGGGAAGTGGAGATTTTTGCCATCTACTAAAATATGATCAACATGAAAAGCTAATTTGAATAATTCAGCCCCCAGCTTTACGTGGATTGGTCTCCATAATGATCAAACTACATATATTAATAGTTTGTAAACTTCTTACAGACAACGACCGTGTCCTCTTTTTTTTTTCCAAAACACCCTCATAGCCTAGCATATAAAGAGATCCTAAGAGATGTTGATGTTAACTTTTAAAATCTTCATCTATAAAAATTAAAAAAAAAAGGGATGAAGGTGGGGTTCAAGTTTGTTGAATTTTTAAATCAGCGTCATATATAGGATTTCATTACATACATATTTTTCAGAGCTTATACAAAACGGCGCTATTGAACCTCTCCATCACAGCTTATATATGAAGTGGGTAAATTGGTTGAAAAAATTTTCTGAAGCAACCTTACCACCTGTAGCTCTTGTTGGTTTGTGACTTGTGGCCTAGCTCATCAGATGAACCACAGCAAATCAGACCTACTGGATTTTGATCTGGCCCCATTCTGACATACAGAGAAGCATTTGTTAGTAAATATTGCCAGTTCACAGAATACAGGAAATAGTAGTAAGGACCTATTCATAAGCATTCGTGTGTATATTCTATATATGACTAAGACTAAAATATTTTGAGAAAAAAAAAAAGTGAATAGAATTTTCTTTGGATAGTCTTCATAAGTGTGATTTCCAATTATTTTTCAAACTTAGAAAATTTTGCTACTCTTAAGTGTTATAGTTTCTGAATTTTCCTGTGTCTGTCCTTTCTCACTATCTTTGACCCCCGATTCTCCAGACCAGGGTTTCTCAACCTCTGTACTGTTGACATTTGGGGCCGAATAATTCTTTGTCGTGGGAGGCGGTCCTGCGCATTGTCGAATGTTTTGGCAGCATCCCTGACCTCTCCCAGCAGATGCCAGTAGCACCCCCTCCCCACCCAGTGTGACAACCAAAAATGTCTCCAAACATTGCCAAATGTCCCCCAGGGGTGGAGGGGGAGGCAGAATTACCCACTGTTGAGAATCACTGCTCTAGACAAAAGTCCACAGCACAGAGGAGAGTAGAAATCCAGTGAAGGAAATGTTGGATGGAGATGACTCTCAGCACCAACTTTTAGTACGTTCTTTCTTTCCCATTGCTCAGATATTTCCCAACAAAGACAGTAACAAAATAATTCCCGTAATATATTGACAATGTTATTCTAGTGCGTTTCTCCTAATTCTTCTTGTTTCTTTTGCAGAATTGAGAGTATGTTTCCTTGTTTATCGGATACATCACTGCTTGATGAAGCAAGGAAGATATAAATTAAAAATTTTGAATACATATCGCTGACTCCACGGAGTGGACATCCCTTATAAGCACTGAACAGCAACAACCCAATAACACTAAAGTTTTAGGCACTCTTAAATCATCTGCCTCTAAAAGCATTGGATGTAGCATTGTGCAATTAGGTTTTTCCTTATTTGCTTCATTGTACTACCTGTGTATATAGTTTTTACCTTTTATGTAGCACATAAACTTTGGGGAAGGGAGGGCAGGGGGGGTGCTGAGGAATTGGCTTGGGGGGTGGGGTATGAAGAGCTTGCTTTGATTTAGAGCAAGGAGAAAAATATTTGACTTGCACTAAGAGAAGCAGTTTGGGGGAAGGTTTTGTTTTCTTTAAAGATGTAACGTCCCTTTCAGTGAGAATTGATACTTCATTTAAAAAAATCATCCAAATTTGAACACTGGCTGCAGATAATTGATACTTATTTTTACATGAAGCTTTTTCTCATTTAGGAGCTCTGATGATTCCGTTATGTAGCAGCAAATGGCTTTTTTTTTTTTTTAAACAAAACTCTACTCAGTGCTCCCCCGCTTCCCCAGTCTCCCTTAAAATTGGAATTTACCAGTTAAAGTATTTAGCTGTTTGGTAATCACTCCAGGTACCTCTGGGCAAAAATCTGGCATGTATGGGGGGAGTTCTGAATGCTCAGAATTGACCATTTAATTTTTATCAGATTTGTTGAGAAAATTTCTTAATTTTCTTTTCACTTCAGGGTGTGTAGACACAGTCAAAATAATTCTAAATCCTTGGATATTTTTAAAGATCTGTAAGTAACTTGACATAAAAAATAATGAAATAATGTTTAATTTACAGCTGCTCATTCTATTTGTTAATTTGCCCAAAGGAAAGTGGTGTTTTTAAAGGAAAGTGCGTATAGAGAAAAGTACCCGTGGATAGGTGAAATGGATACTACATCTTTAAACAGTATTTTTACATTGCCTGTGTATGTATGAAACAAAACCATTTGAAGTGTACCTGTGTACATAACTCTGTAAAGACACTGAAAATTATACTAACTTATTTATGTTAAAAAGAGATTTTTTTTTTTTAATCTAGACAATATACAAGCCAAAGCGGCATGTTTTGTGCATTTGTAAATGCTGTATTGGGTAGACTAGGTTTTCCCCCTTCTTCTTTTAAATAATATGGCTGTGCTTAAAAGGTTGCATACTGAGCCAGGTATAATTTTTTGTAATGTGTGAAAAAGATGCCAATTATTGTTACACATCAAGTAGTCAATAAAGAAAACTTCCATAGCTATTTGTTGACTTGAACTGTATGTAATGTACCTTACTATTAAGCTTGAGGTATTTGACCTAGCTTTGTAGTCATATTTCCACAAATATAATATGAAGTGGCAAACACCTAGATAATTCAGGCCCACCACTCAGATGTTTATGTAGGACCGAATGTAGCAGTCACTCTTTTCCACTTAGTTCTGTATGGGTGGACAAAGCTTTAGAAGTGGAAAGTAGGCAAGCCACATTTTCATATTAATAAGATGGTCAAAGTCTCCCTTAGTTCAAATATTTATGTCTCTAGGATATGAATGTGTCAGAACCAAAAATTGTTACATAAGTGTAGACCGATCACACGTTTGCAGGATTGAAAATGAAACTAACATGGTGACTTCTCTAAATTCTGTATTTACACATGCAGTGTTGTGAGGAATTAGAGCGATTGTTCAGACCATCTAATCTACACCTCTCATCCAAAATATTCAGATATATAGGTCCTTTAGAAATGGGTGTGCATTCCACACTAATTTAGATAGAACAGGTATTCTTCAAATTGAACTGGTCATCACACGAATTCCTCAATTTCTAAATTTCCTGGTTATAATCTACACAACCTAAAACTGGTTAATCTGAATACCGGATTTGAGGGTTTGAGGATCCCATATCCACAGAGCAAAAGTATTTTTTATTTAAATAAGAAAAAAAATTAAACACGACATTTTAAAGTCAGATTTATTAAGATAATCCCTGCAATTTGAAATTCTCATAAAATGTGGCTAAGGTGTAAGAGTGAATTATTTTTTCTAGGAATCTGCAAATGGTTAAATGCAAAAATCTGGATTTGGGTTGAATTGTTTCTCTCAAATACTTGGATTTAATTTATTGCACCCCAAAAGGGGCTCTAAACAAGATAATTTCAGCTTATTTTGACCCGAAATTGCTTATCAAAAAAAAAAAAAAAAACAGGGTTGAGTCTCTTCGACTGCCAGGAAGGGAAAAGTAGGTCCTTTGGTGGCTGGGCCACATCTTCCAAGTTGGTATTATTTTAATTAAAGACTAAAGGTGTTTTTGTGATTCTATTCAAAACACGAAGGCAGGGTGTTTTTCAGGAAGAGACTGAGAAAGCAAGAAAAACAATTCAAAATGGGGAGGAAGGAGTGGAGAGTCAGGAAATAATGAAATAAATTCTCACTGAGCCAAAAAGGATACTTTAAAAAGTGTCTCTAACAGATAGGGGGAAAAGTCCTCTTCTAATTGCTGCTTATAACCCCTGTTTCTTTCCCAAAGAGCCATCTTTAATGTGAATTTTTAGAGATTGCGTTTTAGGAGTGCTGGGCCAGGAAGAAGTGGATGCTCGCCGCGCCAGGCACGTTCACAGGAACGCAGCCCCTAAAGTCACCGTGTCGGTCCTTCACGCGTTCTATGTCAAGTCTCCAAACGTGTCCCCGGGATTCGGAGCGTCCTCTCCCCGACCCCGGACTGCAGGGTCCACCGCGGGCCTCCCTCCGAGGGGATGCGGCCGCCGGCGCCAGCCACCCCCTACCCCGCTACCCCGGCCACTGCGCCGTCGTCTCTCCACCCTGCCCCGCAGCCCCGCGCCGGCCCGCCGCGGTAGTTGCGGGGTCAGGCTGGCTGGAGCCTCGGGACGAAAAGGCTATCAAGTCTCTCTCCTCGTCTGCAGCTGGCGGCTCCCGCACCGCCCGGATCGCTGCGCGCAGTTCCCGCGCCCCGGGCGCCCGCAGGCCATGGAGGGCGGCTGCGCCTCGGCCCCCGCAGCTGGGCTGGGCGGTTTCTCCGAAACTTGCCTCCTTCATCATCTCTCCTCTGGGCTAAGAAAGAAGCGAAAACCCCCATTCCTCTCCACAATCAGACCCTGCACATCAGTACCCCGCCAACTCCAGGGCGCTGGGAAGATATGAGCGGAGGGGAGAACCTTTCCGAATTCGTGGACCCTCCAGGGCAGCAGCCCGCTCCCACCCCCACCCAAGGCTCCAATGATCCGCAGCCCCGCGCATTTCGAAAGGCTTCTCGGCTCGCCGGCGGCCCAGGAGGGCCGCAGCCGCGCGCAGGAGGGGCCGCGCGCCACTGCCGCTCGCGGGGGTCGCTTCCTCCCTTACACCCGCTCTGCCAAGTCCCCCGGTTGCATCCCCGCTGCCCAGTGCGGGGGACCAGGGCAGGGAAGAACTAGGAAACTGTGGGTCCAGGGGCATATAACTGGGGACGGAGGGGACCGTGGAAATCAACAGGAGGGGAGCGGGGCGGGCGGCCTTTCAGGCCACGGTGTGCCCACCGGCCGCGCGCCGGGACCTTTCCGGGCTGCCGAGGAACGCTGCCTTCGCCATTTCATCTTCACCCTCGTTAGCGTAGACACTTGCTCTTCCGAAGCTTTTTTGAATTGAAAGAAAGGTGTTTTGGAAGCTCGTCTAGGATCTGCGATCTGTTTTTCAGAGTACGAATTTTTTTTTTTTTTTTAATTTTGCCATCTCTTTCACCTGGGCCACACCCTACGTTCGCTCCCCTCCCTCCCGGCCAAAATTAAGGTAAAAATTCTGCGAGCAGAGCTGGGCGGGGGGCTGGGTCAGAGGTTCCACGGTCACGCTAGACCCTCTCCTCCCCCGGGGAGGGGGGGTTGGTGGCACCCCCTGGATCTCGGCTCGCGGGGGGGTAGAGCGGGGTGGGTCAGCGCCTGCCAGACCCCGCAGAACCGAAAGTGTAGCATTTACACGTACACTCAAGTCCCCGTGCGGCCATCCGCGTCCCGGGCCTGTCTCGCGTGGGGACACACACAGAGGAGGCAGGAATCCCCAATTGAAAAATACAAAAAGGAATCGAGGCGTGCTGGGAGCCAAACGTCGACGCGCCTCAAAACGAACGTGAAGAAAAGGCAGGGAGAAGGGCGCGCAGCCGGGACGCGGGGCCGGGGGATTGCATCATTGCAGCTCCCCCTCCAGAAAATGGGCTCCGAACCGCGGCCACCATCATGGCGCTCGGGCCGGGCCGCGCTTCCCGTGCGCCTTCCCCGAGCGCTCTGGCCACGGGCACTGAGCCTCGAGCGAGCGTTCTGCAAACATGTCCCCCTTCTCTCTAGAGCGCCTGTCCCCCACCCCCTCCTTCCTTTTGTGTGCCTGTGGACGTGTGTGTGTGCGTGCGTCCCTGTAAGTGTGTGCGCGGACCAGAGAACTTGAAGATTTTTTTTTTTTCCTCTCTTTTTTCCCTCCCGTGCTGGTGGTTGTAAACTTGATTGGCATTGGCTGCACCCACTGACCCCTGCGCCGAGTCCACTAAAGATTTAAGGTGGATCCGAGAAGCTGCAGCTTCAGGCGGAGTCTCGAGCTTTAGCTAGTTTTGGAGGAAAAAAAAAAAAAAAAACCCCAAACCGTGCGCCCGCCGCGTTTTTACGAATCCCCTGCGGTACCAGCCCCCGCGCCCGCCCCGCCCGTCGCGCGCTGGCTCCGCCCCCTCCCGCTTCTTCCCCATTGGCCCGCGAGAGCAGTTTGAATTTTTTTTTTTTTTCTTTTGGATGCTTGTTTTCTCGTAAAAAAGACGGTGCCCCAGCTCGTGTGGCGAAATCTACTTCGGCGGCCCGAGGTGCGGTGTTGTAGCTGGTTTTGTGAAGGCAGGAGGGAGGAGGGTGGGCGGGGCTTCCGTTCCCAAATTTTATCCCGAAGAGCCGTAGACAGTGTGCGGGCGTGTGGGGGGGGGGGGGGGCCTGGGGCCTCGGTGTACAATCTGGAGAAGCTCCGGCGGGGGCAGAGTGTAGGATAAAACGTTACTGGACGTCCAGGGCGCGTCGCTTCACCGGCTGCTGGCCAGAGGTACTAGGAGGCGCTGGCAGGAGCCCTGGCGAGGATGCACCTTTCCCCTGCCTTGGAAAGGTAGAACTGGGCAGGGCGGGAGGGTGAAGGTAGCCCGGAAAAGAACACTGTCTCATTTCCAAGGGAAAAAAGAAACAGAAGAAATACAATTATAGCAAAAATGTATTATTTCAAAGGTCACCCAGTCAGAATCCTTCAAAATCAGGCAGTCAGTATCATTTTTACTGAATTAAAAAAAAAAAAGTTTTCTGTCTCTGATTTCCAGGGTGTTTTTGAGTAAGGAGAATGTTAAAATAAAATCGAGATAGGGATTAAGACTTTGAAAGTGCCTCTGATTTCTGGGTCTGAAATTGATTCTTTTGATACAGTACTTTACCATTTAGGATAATGTTATTTGTAATACAGGTCTAATACAAGTGATATCCTTCCTGAATTTATAACCCAGTTATGTTTCACTTTACTGTGAAAATTTTAAAAGTTTATGATAATTCGAATTATTCTCCAAATCACTGAATCTCCAGATTAGTGAAGTTAGCATATGTACAGTTTTTTTGGGTCCGTTACTTTTGTTGCAGTGTGGCTGACGATTTTAACCAGATGTCCAGACCCAGCCTTCAGTCTAACGGTTCCTATCCTGTCCAACCTACAGTCCATTTTTTAGTACTAAACTCCCCCAATACTTCCTAACCCAACTAACCCCTTAAGGTTAGCCCAGACCAGCCAGACTCCTTAGACCACCATAATCCAACCTGCTTGTGCCCTTAGCAAGGACTTTTGGGAGTTAAGATTGTCCCCCAATGGACTGGCTAGCCTCAGGAAGCAGTGATGTCCTCATTCCTGGAAATGCCAGTCAAGCACTAGTCTGGATGACCCCTTAATAGGGAAATTGTAGAAAAGATTCAAATATCAAGTGAATATTAGGACTAGTGATTTTGAAAGTCTGTTCCAGACCCTTGAGATACTGTATTTCCAAACTTGGAGTTTCTGGATATCTACTAAATCAAGCCATTTGCCTTGCTCATTACCATTTTCTAGAGTTGTGCTATCCAGTATCCAGAAGCCATATGTGGCTATCAAGCACTTGAATGTGACTAGTCCAGATTGAGATGTGCTATGTGTGAAATATACTCAGGGTTTCCAAGAATTAGTATGAAAAAGAGTGTTAAATATCTCATTAATAATTTTTATATTGATTACATGTTGAAATAATCATATTTTTGGTTATTGGGTTAAAAATATTAAATTTAATTTCATCTGTTTCTTTTTAACTTTTTTTTTAGTGTGGTTACTAGGCAATTAAAAAAAAAAACTCAAACATGATTTTATTTTTTTAATTTTTTGGCCCTGCCTTCCGGCATGTGGCATCTTAGTTCCCCAACCAGGGATTGAACCCATGCCCCCTGCAGTGGAAGCTCAGAGTCTTAACCACTGAACCTCCAGGGAAGTCCCTAGACAGTTTTAATTTATAGATGTGACTCGCATTATATACTTCTATTTGGACGTTGCTGTTCTAGACCAACACCCATGGTAACTCGAAGCCCCATCTTTGAGATTGGTGGCTGAAAATACTGAGGAGTAGCTGATAACTTGTAGCTGCCATCCTAAGTTCTCAAGTTAAATCAAGGCCCAAACTCAGCCTCAGGAACCCTTAAAGAATTCTACCAACACCTAACACCTATGGTTTAATCTGTAACACATAGTACTTGTTTTGGGTCCAGCCCATGGAAATATGGTACAGCTCTGTCTGATTAAATCAGACTTGATCACAGCTTTCCACATTTATGTAGAGAACATGGGAGAACCAATATGTTAGGAATGACTCTGGAAAAAAAATTTAGATCCCAAACAAAGTCTCCATGAGTAACTTTTCACTAGCACTTGTCAGCAGAGAGGAAGGTGGTGGGGAGATGGAGCAGTTTCTCATTCTATGATTGCACCTCTATTAGAAGATTGGAACGAATGAAAAGGTGTGCTATGTTTTTGGATAGGTATATGCAAAATGATAAAGATGGCAATAAATTTATACCTTTTAAATTAAATTTGTACCTTTGCACTAAATTCTAAATCTGATCATCCTATTTTGTTCCATTGTTCAATCAGTTTAAACACTGAGGACCATTTTATTTTAATTACTGTAAGTTTAGAATAGTTATAATTACTCATAGCACTAATCCTCCACACCCCAACCAGTACCTTTACTCTTCTCTTTTTCAGAATTTTCCTGGCTTCTTTGCTTGCCTCTCCTCCCCACCCCCCCAACCCTGATGGATTTAAAATGAATTTTGTCTAGTTGCAAATTCCTGTTGTGTTAAAATAAATAAATAAAGTGGGATCCTTATCTCCCACTTCATACCAGGTAAATTCCTCAAGAATTAAAGAGTGAAAAAAAAAAAAAAAAAGGCATAGACATACGAGAAGAGATCTCAGAGAATTTTTAAAGATATAATCTCAGAGTGAGGAAGGTCTTTCTAAGTATGACACAACACATAAAATCCATAATCTGAGTCTCTCCAAAATCATTACCTTATTCTGGCTTTCCCTTCATATTCATAAATTCAATGACATAAAAATATTCTGCATGGAAAACCCACCATAGAAAGTCAAAAGACAGTGACATGGTGGTGAGAGTTGCACCACAATGTGAATGTACTTAATGCCACTGAACTGTACATTTAAAAACGGTTAAAATGGGAAATTTTATGTTATGTTGTAATTAACTATAATAGTAAATAAATAAATATGCAGCTACAGTGGTCCCCCATTACAGTGGATGTCTGAAACCGAGGGTAGTACCGAAACCTATATATACCATGTTTTTTCCTAAACTAAGGAGCAGATAGCATATACAGGATGGATACGCTGGACAAAGGGATGATTTTTGTCCTGGGTGGGGAGGAGCCAGACTATTGAGAGATTGCATCATGCTACTCAGAAGGTCCTGCAATTTAAAACCTATGAATTGTTTATTTCTGGAATTTTCCTTGTAATATATCTGGATTCTGGTTAACCATGGGTAACTGAAACTGAGAAAATCAAAAACTCGGATAAGGAGAAACTACTGTACTGGAAGAATTTTAAAGTTCATCCATGTTCCATCTAAAAGAATCTCACAGGATTCTGGATCCCATCCTTTTTGAGGCTCTGGAATGAGACTGCTTGGGGTCGAGTCCTATTTACCTAACTTACTGCCTGTGAGACCCTTTTGCAAGTTACTTCATCTTTTATAGTTTCTATTTCTTTAGCTATATAATGAGGATGCTTATAGCTCTCTCAGAGGGTTATTAATACTGTTTGGTGGGATAATGTGTGTGCAGTACTTAGCACAGTACCTGGTATATAATAAATAATAACCATTATTTACATAATTAATAGGGAAATCCAGGGGTTTTTTTTGGCCATGCCACGCAGCATGTGGGATCTTAGTTCCCTGACCAAGGATCAACCCTGTGCCCCCTGCAGTGGAAGCTCGGAGTCCTAAGCACTGGCCCTCCAGGGAATTCCCCGAGACATCCAGTTCTTATTTTGGATTCTCAAGTAACCACAACCAGCACTATACTAACCTTGTAAACATATTTTCTCATTTTTAATTACTGCTATTGTTACCCTTAAGAAGAACAAATAATTTTGGAGGGGGGTGGTAATTTAATAAACAGAATGAATATACTGCAAAAACTGGTTGAAATGGTAAGTTTAATGTATATTTTACCACAATTTTTTTTTTAAAGTTTAAAAAATAAGGCATTTGTGGGAGTTCCCTGGTGGTCTGGTGGTTAGAATTCCAGGCTTTCACTGCTATGGCCTGGGTTCAATCCCTGGTCGAGTAACTGAGATTCCACAAGTCACATGGTGTTGTCAAAAAAAAAAAAAAAAGGCATTTGTTGACTCTAGGGCCATCTCTAATTATCTTAGAAAGGATCTGGTATAGAGTTGTTTGTGTTACTAAATCAATAACACTCACACCCATACACAAAGACAATGGCAAACTGGAAAAAATGTTGGCAACCCATATATCAAAGGGCTAATTTCCCTGATAAATAAAGAGTTTCTACAAATCAATGAGTAAAAGCAAACAAAACAGCAGAAAAGTAAGCAAAGGTTGTGACCACAATTTTCAGAAAAGGAAACACAAAAGGCTCTTAAAATGTGAAAACATGCTCAATTGTAATGTAAGACTATGGGATAAAAGTTACATACAGAATATGTAAGTTTAGGTAGAGTTACAGTTAGCGTCACTCAGATACAAAGTGGGCCATTATCGTTTCTTGATAGTGTAACATTTGCTTCCCTCCCTTCTATCCAAAGCTGAGTGATTTTTTCCAGCTTCAATGATAACCAGAGAAGCAAGGAGTTTGCATATGTGGAAGCCATGACCACCTTTCAAATTCAGTGTGAAATCCCTCTCATCCAAACTGTCTAATTTTTGGCTTATTGGCATCACCTTACTTTGCCCATAGATACCCCCAGAATCAGCCTCCTAAAACAAGTACAACGACCTTTCTCAATACATCTCATCCATTCCTGCTTTTAATGCCTGTATATCGTTGGATAACCTGAGTTTCTACAAAATCATTGCTTTATTCTGGCTTTCCCTTCAAGTTCTCTATTCTTTTAAAAGGCTTCAAGCAGAATTTATTATATGATAAACATGAAATGTCAAATCAGTAGAGAGAGACAATATTATGGAATAATTGGTGTTAGGTTATAGCTTATCATGTGGGAAAAATGCTAAATCCCTCCTACACACACATATACACACATATTGTATTTTATGTTATGTACTGTGGGTTTAGTCTTTCATTTAGCAGTTCTACAAATTTAGGAAAATAATCACATGTATGACTAAATATATATTTACCAGAATGATCGCTGTTTGTTTAAAAGGAAACAAACAAGTAAATGACCAAACAACCTCCCCTTTGCTATAGGATTACAGGATTGATTATTTGATTGAACCAACTATAGAATATACAAGAATGACACAGATTGCAGCTATTAAAACACCCCAGGTAGCTTTATATGTATGAATAGGAAAAGTCCCTAATACTAAGCCAGGCACAGAACAATATTTATAGTATGATCCCATTTTTGTAAAAAATAAATTTTAACTCATATATATGCATGGACCCGGCCTGAAAGGTTACCTCTCCAATTTCTGAGAGGGGGAGTATGAAGAGACTTTGACTTTATACATTTCATTATTGGTTGTATTTTTTTTTTATATTTATTTTTTTTAATTTATTTTATTTTTTTTCTTTAATTTTTGGCTGCATTGGTTCTTAGTTGTGGCACGCGGGCTCTCATTGCGGTGCGTGGGCTTCTCTCTAGTTGCGGTGTGCGGGTTGTTTTTCTCTCTCTAGTTGTGGTGCGTGGGCTCCAGGGCGCATGGGCTCTGTAGTTTGCGGCTTGCGGGCTCTCTAGTTGAGGCATGCGAGCTCAGTAGTTGTGGTGCATGGGCTTAGTTGCCCCGTGGCATGTGGAGTCTCAGTTCCGTGACCAGGGATGGAACCTGCATCCCCTGCATTGGAAGGCAGATTCTTTACCACTGGACCACCGGGGAAGTCCCTGTTGTATTTTTTATAATGGATTTTCACAAGAAAAAAAACATAAAGATATTTCAAATTTGAAAAATAATTATCCTGATAACTCTTGAACACAGAATAAGTTTCTCTTTGTGTCTCATACAGTCTCTTTTCAGACATTAGCAAAGAACAAGGCATTTCTAGAATTCATTTCCTCTCCATTTTTCTATTTAGTTTCAGATATCGTTAAATGCATATGTGAGTTCTGAGGAGTGTGTGTGTTTGGGTGTACGGTGTTGCTTCCAGGGCACATGAGAGGTGTAAATATCATCCCCACTGACTCAGGGGTATCTTAACAAACCATGGAAAACTGAGCCTGTTCCATCTTTTTTGCCACATGGGATCCCATTGGTAATATTATCCCGAACCTCACATTCCTTGATCTTTGGCATTTGGCATCGACTCCCTGCCATAGTTTAGTTGCTTAGGACCTAGTGCTGGGGAGATCGTTTTAAATTTCAAGTTAGTAGGCCAGTCTTGAGCTGTCACGCTCCATGGGACTGACCTGGGGCAAAACTTAGAAACCTCACAGTACTCGGAATGGGAGATCACTGCACCCAGTCTTCATTGGACAGATGAGAAAATTCGAATCCATGATTTCCTGTAACGTGGAGAAGTTAAATAAGATGATTTATAGGTTCCTTCTGGCTTACAATTCTGGGATTCCTGTTTCCTAGTCCAGATCACACATTTCCATCCCTGTGGATCAGGTTATTTTCCAGGGAAGCTAGATTCCTGATTTTTGGCCACAAACCACATATTCACAGGAGTCGAAGGAAGATGATAGTACAGGAGTATAGGCTGAACCGTTAACATGTATTATCTTACCAGAAAAAGGCATGTGAAGGTATAACTTCGTGGTTGCTCAGCGGTGCCAAACACTGCTTCACCGTTGCCTGAATATCATGGAGCCCCTTCTAAGGGCCAAGCTCTGTGTCTTCAACGTGCCAGACAGGAGCACTGCCCTCATGAAGCCGCAGGCCATTGGAGGAGACGGACAAGGAATCATAGCCATGATTGCTAATGAGTGTTCTGAACGATGAGTGCTGTGAAGGAACCTCGGAGCTTCTGCTTTGTGCTCCAACAGTTTGGGCCCTACACAAAGGTGTCCAGCCGAGGTATCAGGCAGGGGCTGAAGTCCAAATGCCAACCCCAGGCCAGTCTGTGTTTACCAAAAAGAAATAAGCCTCTAAAAATCCATCCCTCTCTGTGGTGCCTTCTGCAGTCCCCCATGTTGTAGTGGCCGCCCTGGAGGATGCCGTAAGAATTTGGGACACAGGCTCTCACCTAGTGGTGGGGACCAGTGGGAAGAAGAGTGATCCAGGCAGAGCCCTGCCCAAGGCCCCAAGTCTGGGAAGGCCTTTGAGGAAGTGAAAGAAGGTGCTTGTGGCTGGGATGCATCAAACGGGGCTAAGCAGGGCTGATCAGGGCTCGGACTGGAGCGGCAAGTCCACACAACGATGGGCTTTTAAAACCACGTTAGGAATGGTGGACTTTACGTCAAGGTGCAATGGGAAACCATTGGATAACTGAAGAGAGTGACTTCAATTAAGCTTAAATTAAACTCTCTCATTTCCTCCTTTTGTCTAATTCTTTTCAAAACCCTTAGTCTCATATTGGGATCGTTCCAATAGGGTGTGGGAAAGAAAGTCCAGGCTCACACCTTTGAGCTGCTGCTCAACATACACAATATAAAAAACATTTTAAAACTCTGGCCTCAGTGAGTGAAGGAGACGTGAGGTCCTTGGACCATCAGAGCAGATGCCAGTCCCAGCTGATTTATTTCAGGTTTTGAAGGAGGACCCAAGCAAGTCCCATGGCCTGGTGTTGGTCTGCTGAATCAGCCAACTCATTTACTTCTGCTTCTTCTGCTACAGATTCAGCTTGCATTCTCTTCATTGTCACAGTGAGCTGGCTGCTTGTGTCGTTTTACGGACCAGTCCACATTTTGTCCTTTGCTGGTACAGTTGGTGTGAAGCTTCTAAGCTAGTGAACAGCTTAGGGGTGAATATGGAATCATTTTCTTCAAAAAAGCTCAGCATTTTAGTCTTTCATCTTGACTGAGCAACTGGATTCAGTGTTCACGAATACTTTGGCCAAATGATTCATTATTTACATGTTTGGTTTTGGAAAGTGACTTCAAAAGAGGAAAAATAAAAATGGACAACCCACGGGGATTTTTGTTGCTGTTTGGTTTTTTTCAATTGAAGATTAGTAAAACAGAGACCTCTGCTGGCTAAACTGTTACAGTGACCTAACATTGGTCCATGTCCGTTAAGCTTTTACAGGTGGTGTTGGCAAATTGATTGCTCACAGTTTGTTCATTATCTCTGCTATCAACTCAGCTTCTTTTGGAGCTGGTCTAAGTGACCTGTAATTCCCAGCTCCAATCACAGTTGTTTCTGCTTCAGTCTTTGGTGTTAGGCTTTCAAATTTCTCAAAAATAATAGCCCTACTTGTCAGCCGCAGCCAAAACCCAGGCCTGAAATACCTCCTGTATCTTATCTTCTCTGTTTCCTTTCACTCTTCTGCCCTCCAGCTCCCTTCCTCCTCTCTTGCCAGTAAAATAAAATAAAACAAGTCTTCACTCAAAAGAGAGAACTGCTGATGGAAAGTGAGAAGGAGGGAACAAAACCCTTATCTCTAGCATATCCTCACCTGGCTCTGGAGGCCTGGGGCCCAGGGTTGGAGTTATATACCTGAGAAGAGCTGTGAATCCCATTAGCATCTTCTGATGGATTTGCGTGACCGTGGGAATGTGAGATTTGGTGAATGGGAGACCGAGGACACTGCAGAGTTTAGAGGGTGGTTACATGTGAGGAGAAAGGGGAATGTCTTCATGAGACCTTTTGTTTGTCAACAATAAAAACAATGATCTGGGGCTTCCCTGGTGGCGCAGTGGTTAAGAATCCACCTGCCAATGCAGGGAACACGGGTTCGAGCCCTGGTCCGGGAAGATCCCACATGCTGCGGAGCAACTAAGCCCGTGCACCACAAGTGCTGAACCTGTGCTCTAGAGCCCGTGCTCTGCAACAAGAGAAGCCACCGCAGCGAGAAGCCCGCCCGCTCACCGCAACTAGAGAAAAGCCCACGGGCAGCAACAAAGACCTAATGCAGCCAAAAATGAATGAATAAATTTATATTAAAAAAAAGATACTATTAAAAAACAAAAGATCTGTGCCTACTGTGTGCCAGGCCCTGAGCCAAGCCTGTGACGTACCTTAATTGTTTCTTGCTTTTCCTCTCTATTGACAATCTTAAGAACACTTTTCTATGGGAAAAAAAAAATAGTATATGGGAAGAACTTAGAACAAGGCCGGCATAGAAATAATAATTATGTGTGTGTTTGCTATTTTATCATTATATTTTTACTCTGGAATATGCCACCACCCCTGCACACGAGAAGTGGCCTTTCTGTGCTGCTAGAGTAGGTCCTACGCTCACGGCTAGAATAGCGTCTCCTGCCCTCTGGAGCAGAGCAGCAGAGATGCCTCTGGTTTGGCACGTTGCTTCCACACAATGGCCTGCATTTCCTGTCTTCCCACACCTAACCCACTCTTACTCCTTTATTTATTCTCATACATTTTTTTGGCCACGCAGCCTGGCATGCATGCGGGATCTTAGTTCCCCGACCAGGGATCGAACCCGCGCCCCTTGCAGTGCAAGCACCGGAGTCTTAACCACTGGACGGCCAGGGAAGTCCCCTCATTCTCATACTTTCAACAACCTCTTCCGGATTGACTGACGCATGAGGGTCAGTATCAAGTTATTTTATTATCATGTTATATAATAATGTTAATGTATCAAGTGATAATCATTTTAATGCTCATTAACGCTAAGCTCATCTCGCCCAAACCACTCCTCTGAGAAAACTGAGGTCCAGAGAGGTTGTCAGTGGCTCAAGGTGACCCAACCAGTGGGTGGCTGAGGCAGGGCTGGAACCCAGATCTCCCGGATTCGGCCCTCCCTGTATGACACCTGCACTCTCCTTGTTCTGCATTGGGCAAGAGACGCTTTTTACTTGTATCTTCTGCTCCCTTCTCAGGTTGCCTATCATCCCGTTGTCTAAGGCCCTCACTCCTCCCTGCTGCACACAGGGAACCCAGGTCGTCAGCACAGCCACTAGGCAGCTTCTCTGGCCAGCCCGGGACAGCCCTTCCTCCTTCTCCTCAACTTATTTATTCTGTTCGGGCCTTGTCAGGGCACTGACAAATCACTTAACTCACACATTTACCAAAAGATGTTTGTAGGCTTTTATCCGTCTCTGAAATGCCTCCTGATCTTGGCATTTCTATGCTGCTTGAAGTGTTGAGTATTTTTTTTTTTTTGTGGATGCTATAAATTTCCATATGTTAGAAGTTGCCTTATACGTATTTGAACTCTCCCTGCTCCCTCAGCATATTTCCTTTTACTGCAAATATAGTCTTTTAACAGAATAAATCTCTATAAATTAGGCGTTTGGGATTAACATACACACGCTACTATATACAAAGATAGGTAAACAACAAGGACCTACTGTTTAGCCGAAGGCACTGTATTCAATACCTTGTGATAACCTATAAGGGAAAAGAATCTGAAAAAGTACATATATATATATCTGAATCATTTTGCTGTACACTTGAAGCTAACACAACATTGTACATTAACTATACTTCAATTAAAAAAATAAAGAAAACAACCCAGAATAAATCCCTAACTCTGGGAATTTCAGGTACCGTGGCAAGCGAATTATAGAGATATTTTAAAGCAGGGTGTCAGTTTAAGAGTCGCAATTTACACCTTATAGTTTCTAATATGATGCCCTGGGTGTACTGTTAAAATCTACTAAAGTTTTGTAAATGATAAATCGCCCTGCTTCAGTACTGCTGCCAAATTAATTCATTTGTGGATCTAGCAGTTATTTAAAGAGGGTTCATGAAGTATGCTGGACTGTGTTAGGCCCTGAAGGCATCTGACACGAAGTTTGACATCTGCCTGTCTGCCTCCTTCTAGCTGCCTAGAAGGTGGATAAGATGGACGCAACTTGAGGAGGCATCCTTTGTTCCTGAGCATAGAAGGTGCATTGTGGAGCAGAAAGATACAGGAGCTCTAGGCGATGCCGTACCAGCTCTGCATTGCTTATCTCCAGGATTCCTTTAAAAGAAAAGAAAAATAAACTTTTATCTTGTTTAAGCCACTATTATTTCTGGGCTCTGTTACTAGCTGCCAAATGCGAATCTTAACTGATATAGAAGTCCTTGAGGATTTTTGAGCAAGGGACTATTCTGATTGGTAGCTATGCAAGAGACTGATTCGGGGAGGGGGGGTGTTCCAGGGCATACAAAGAGAGAAAGTTGGCTTGGCAGGTGGGACACATAGTGGGGGGAGACTTTGAATGAGGAGAATACACATCTTGCACAGGGTCATTGATTTCGTTTTTCTTTTCCCCAGGACACCTCTGCTCAACTCCAGTTATACGGTGGTGATTTAAATATGTAGTTATTGAGTAATTTGCATTCTGTTCTTGTCCAGAGGCCTGAAAGCTCTGGAGACTGAGAAGATGGGTACTCTTTGTATCTTAAAAAGAAGCAGGCAAAAGCTGGAACCGGAAAAGAGTATCAGTGTTACATTAAAGTGAAGTTATTATGTTTTCAGAACTCCTGCAGGCATTTTCAAGGAAAGGAACTTTTGTTACATGTGATTGTCTAATCAAGATACACTTGAAATGTATCCACTAGTGGATAGCAACTGTAAATAATATTTTAAAAAGATATCTTGGAGTAACTTTCAGAGTAAAGATAATTTTATGTGCTAAAACTTTCTAAAAGGGGAAAATTTTATTTTATTAACTTACTCTAGGACTTCCCTCGCGGTCCAGTGGTTAAGATGCTGCGCTTCCAGTGCAGCGGGCGCGGGTTCGAACCCTGGTGGGGGAACTAAGATCCCACATGCCGCGTAGCCAAAAAAAAAAAAAAAAACTTACTCTAAGCTTCATGTAATCACACTGAGTAGCAGCTGTCTCTTCATAGTAAACTTTTCATCTTGAGGTTGGGTAGGTAATTTCATACCTCTTAGATTAGAAGAAATTTTACTATTGTTTAAATGGCTTATAAAAACATGATCATGTAGCTATAATATAACATAACTTCCCTCTGAACTAGATGTACTAACTTAATATCGCAATCTCTGTTTCCTTAAAAATGGGTTGGCAGTTCCAGAGTTTCTTCTAAATCTGGCTTGAACAGGGAATTAGAAGTCTTAATGCAACTACAAATGTCAAGGTCCCTTAAGGCAGTGGCCTTCAGCCTTTCTCCCCACTCCTCACGTGGAAGGGCAGATGTGCCCAGTATTACCTGGAAATTCTTGCTCGTTAATTATGTCTTACCACCCTTTCCCCTCATTTGGAAAAAATACAACTAGAATGCAAGTAACTGAATAGATATTAGGTTGTAGCCTGGACCATCTGTTGCAAACTTCTATACTTTTTCTACCAACTCAATTTTAATAGTCACATAGGATTATTTCCAGTTTATAGTGAGAAGAAATACAAAAAATGATTCCAAATGTTAGGTTTTGAGTTACACCTCCCTGAAGTGCCTGGGTTGCATTTTGCTACAGTCTGCACACAGGAAAAAACCCCAATAGTCTGATAAGCAGATGTTTTCTCTCTACAGTTAAATAAATTATAACAGTGGCCAACATTTATGGAACACACAGTGTGTGCTGAGGCATTTATCTACATTATTTCTTTTAATCCTGATGAAATTCTGAGAAGTAGCTGTATCGATGAGGAAACGGAGCCTGGGAGCTATTGCTCGAGGTCACGTTAAGCCGCTGAAAAAGGGCTCAAATTTAGGTCCTGCTGACTCTCAGGCTGCCTTTAGAGACTGTCCTGTTATTCTTGTAAATAATCTCAGTGAGAACACAGCCAACTGGCTCAGGGCGACACGCGATCCCCAATCATTCTCTTTCACTTTCTGCCAGATTGGAAGACGGTCTTGTGATTAAATATTTCTGGCCAGCAATGTCTTGCCGTCTACGGAAAACTGATATTCCCAAATCTTTAATAATTGTTTCATTAGACACAAAAACAAAGCTCCTCGGAATGACTACAGGAATACCTCTGTATTCCTCTGTTACCTGTCTTTCCTCAGGCAAGATGGAAAGAACAATATCAGTTTCCAAAGTTGCTCTGGGAAGAAGACAAACAGGGGATGCTACTTAGTTATGATTCATAGACACTTTTGAGGGCAGGCTACACCAACCACTGGACATTTTAAGGTTTGGAAGCCCCTTCTTAAGGGATGAAGGCCATTTTATGGCAGGAGAACCAGAGAAGGCCCAAGGAGGGTGATTGGTTGACTGCTTGATTGATTGATTGACTGACTTGAGATAGGAAGGACTTTAACATGAGCTGGCCTCTGAACCTCTTTTGCTTTTTAGCTCCAAATAGATTCAGGTGTTTCTCAAAGGCCACCTTCTTCTAAAGTAGGTAAGGAGCTGATCAAAAGCTTTATCTTTGCTAAACTTGTTTGGGTAGGTTTCTTCCCTCCTGCATCATTTGCTTGGGAGGGGGTGTCCAGCTTCCTTTGGGGGAGGTGTCGGTAGATAACAGTAGCCAAGTGTTGTTGGCTAATTTGTTTATTTAGTGAGGGGTCTCATTAAAAAGTCATTTCCGTTGGGTGATTAAAGAGCTCCTAAGGAAGTTTTCTCATCATCTGCTTTTCAGTTCCTGTTTTGGAGGGGATTCTATAAAGAACAATTAAGCCCTAGGTCTTCATTTCAGCCTGTCATTTGGGCCCCCAGGGTTTAAGCCCTGGAAAGGCCAATTGCTTTTCAGATGGGATATACCCAGAGCTGGGCGTGGGGAGTGGGGGCGGGTTGGAGGTGGATCTGATTAGTTGACAGACTTCCTCAGTGGCATGACCAACTTGTAAGTTGGGTCATTATTGTTGTGTAGGGTGCCTAGCCTAACGTCTCTAAGCTTATGAGGGAAACTAATAACTTCTCCTCATGTGGTGGTTGTCATGATCAACTGAAATAATGTATCTGAAAGTGCTTTTAAAATCTCTTATTATAATGTGTGAAAATGGTGGCTAATGGATGTGCTACGAAATGTCAGCCAAAGTGACCAGGAATGCAAGTTAATATTGTGCCTATAAGGTTCTGGGACCAACCTGGATGTGCTGTGCGGGGCAGTGGTTCCCACACCTCCGAGTGGTCTGTGACACCAGTTGGGTGTCCTAGAGTTCTACTCAATTCTGACTCTGTCTACCCGGAGACAGCATCAGATTCCACGGCTTAAGGGCTCCGTCCCACAAGACTGCTCCCCACCCCCCATCCTAACTTCAGACGCCAGTCACACTGTTATTACCTCTGCTTCTAACCGACTGGCTACAGATTGGAGGTTCCAGTGACCCCATCTTGGGTTCCACTGATTTGCTAGAGTGGCTCACAGAACTCAGGGAAACATTTTACTTACTAGATTGCCTGTTTATTATAAAAAGATATAACTCAGGTACAGCCAGATGGAAGAGATGCAGAGGGCAAGGTCTGAGGAAAGGGGGCGGAGCTTCCATGCCCTCTCCCACTGTGCTACTCTCCCCAAATCTCCAGAGGTTCACCAACCTGGAAGCTCTTTGAACCCCATCCTTTTGGCTTTTTATGGAGACTTCATTACCTGAGCATGATTGATCAAATCATTGGCCACTGGCGATTGATTCAGCCTGGGGTGGGGGGGCGGTGAATAGAGCGGAGCCTCTCCTCTCCCCACAGGACAGGGGGTGGGACTGAAAGTTCCAACTCTCTAATCACAGGGTTGGTTCCTCTGGCAACCAACCCCACCCCTTCGATGCTTTCCAAGAGTCACCTCATTAACATAAAATAAGACACCTTGATCACTCATCATCTAGGAAATTTTAAGGGTTTTAAGAGTTCTGTGCCAGAAAAGGAGATGAAGACCAAATATATATTTCTTATGATATATCACAGTATCACACACCTAATGGGAGGAAGCTGATTTACTCACACATGTGGCACCTTTTCAAAATACATCCTTCCCTCACCTGTTCACTGATATTCCTCGGCATCTATTCCCATCACTCCTTGCTGTCTCTCAGTTTGCATAGTATATTCATAGAAGTCCATTCTTCCATTCGGTTTTAGCAGCTGGAGCATTGTATTTGTTTTCCTTGGTTGTTCTGTTCTGAGTGGAGACTACACATTATTCTTTACTTGGGGAACACTGAGAAGAATTCAAAACTAAGGGCATGTTGTAACGCTACTGAATAATCTGATGTAACATGGCCCATGCTTGGGATAATAAGCATGTTTTCTTCATGGCTGGTGTGCTAGACCTGCTTCCTAGGGCCAGTGCCTCATTCCTCAGCACAATATATCTTAATTAACCAAATGAGAACCAGTCCATGCTGGTATGATGTAACTGCATTAGTGCTTGGCATAATCTATTCTGTGGTCATCTGGCTGAGTCATTAAGAGAGCTAAAATAACGTATGCCCATGGCGCTTATACGCGCTGCAAGGAGGCCCATTTGCACAAAGTTCAGGCAAATATCTATCAGGGAAGGAATTTGTATCAATCAGTTTTCTTTTTTCCTTTTTCCTCCCAATAAAAATGTATTGAGCACCTACTGTATGCTAAGCATTAGGTATAAAAACCATTATTCAAGCCCTCAAGGAGCTCAGAGGGGTGTGTGTGTGTGTGTGTGTGTGTGTGTGTGTGAAATCATAGTATAATGAGTTAGAAACAATAAAATAGATTTGAACAAACTGCTGGGAGGGTACACATGGACAAAGCAACTCTGGGAAAGTTTTGCTGAGGAAATGTGATTTTAAGTATTGAAGGGTTGGTAGGAATTTGCTTACCGATCAAAAATCAACAAACAAAAAAGTAGAACTGTCCATGAAGCTGAACAGAATCTATGAAGTCATGCAGGAACATGATTGGGAAATATGACGTATAGGCTGGTGTTACTATGCTTGAGGTATATATTCTAAAGTGAGTAAGAAGAGTTGTTCCGTAAAAGAAGGAGATGCCGACCCTGGAAGAAAGGAGGAGAGTTGGACAAACAAAACAAGCAACATCCACCACAATCCCCCTGCACCATGCCTTGTCTAGTCAGTTCCTATAATGGCTCTTTCACAGAGGTCCTATGAACATCCTCTTTTTACAGTTGAGAAAACTGAAGTTAAGAGAAGTTATGTAACTTGCTCAAGGTGACATATTTTGAGTGATGGAGATTTTTGGATTAAAAAAATAGATTTACCTATTCACCAAAGCTATAGTAATCAAGACAGTGGTGTTTGTTGAAAGGATAGATACAAAGATCAATGGGACAGTATATGGAGTCCAGAAATAGATCCACCCATGTATTGTCAGTCTGTTTTTGACAAAAAAGCAAAACCAATTTAATGTAGGAAGGATAGTCTTTGCAATAAATGGTGTTGAACAAATAACAACCATATGCAAAAAAGAAAAAAAAAAAAAAACAAAGCAGAGGAAGGGGAAGGAGGAAGAGGAGGAAGAGGAAAAGAATCTCAACCCATACCTTTTATCTTATGCAAAAATCACCTCAAAATGGATCATATATCTAAATGCAAAATGTAAAACTATAAAGCTTCTAGAAGAAAACATAAGAGAAAATCGTGACCTTGAATGAGGGAAAGGATTCTTAAATACGACACTGAAAGCATGATCCATGAAAGAAAAAAATTCGTAAATTGGACTTCATCAAAATTAAAAACTTCTGATGTGTGAAATACACCGTTAAGAGAAAGAAGAGACAAGTCACAGACTAGGAGAAATATTTTAAAATCACATACCTGACAAAAGACTTACATGCAGAATATATGAGAACTTTCAAAACTTACCAATAAGAGAACAAACAACCCAATTAACATTGGCAAAAGATTTTGAACAGATACTTCATGAATGGTGAATAAGCACATGAAAATATGCTCAATGTCATTAGTAATTAGGGAAATTAAAACCACAGTGAGATAATACCACACATATTAGAATGGATAAAAACCCAACCCAAACCAAACCAAACTGAAACAAAACAAAAAACTGACAATACTAAATGCTGGCAAGGATGTAGAGCAACTGGAACTCTCATACATTCCTGGTAGGAGTGCAAAATGGTACAGCCACTTTGGGAAAGAGCTTCGCAGTTTCTTATAAAGATAAACATACATTTACCGTATGACCCAGTAATCCTAGGTGTTTACCCAAGAGAAATGAACACTTAAGTTCACACAGAAAAACTGTACATGAATGTTTATTGCAGCTTTATTCATAATCACCAAAACTGGAAACCCACATGTCCATCTACAATTGAACAGATAAACAAACTGTGGCACATCCATACAATGGACTGCTACTCAGCAATAAAAATGGAAGAACTATTGGTACATACAACAACATGGGTGAATATCAAATGCATTTTGCTCAGTGAAAGGAGCCAGACCCAAAAGACTGCAGATCATATGATTCCATTTATGTAGCATTCTCAGAAAGGCAAAAGCAAAGAGATGGAGACTGGATCAGTGATTGCTGTGGGCTTGGGGTGAGAAGATGTGCTGGTTACACAGAGGCAGCACCAGGGGATTATTTGGGCTGATGTAACTCTTTTGTACCTTGGTGGTGATGGAGGCATCACACTACTGCTTCACTTCTGAGTCAAGAGAAAATATGCACACATTTTTCCAGTCTAGGGAGCTAATAGTGAGAAATCTTAATTTCTGCTTTTTGACTAAATTGAAATATCATACCTACCAGTTGAATTCTCTCCAAGGGCTTTTGACCTTTTTGAGTACAAGTTGGAAATTCAGAGTCATCAACAAGCCTAGACGCCTAGAAAATTCCATCGTAGGTAAGATGTGGCATGTAGAATAATGGTTCCCCAAATATGTTTACATCCTAATCCCTGGAACCTGTGAATATGTTACCTTAAGTGACAAAGGGTCTTAATGTTTAATGATTAATGTTAAGGACCTTGAGATGGGGAGAAGATCTCGGATTATCCAGGTTGGCTCAATCTAATCAAATGAATCCTTAAAAACAAAAACAGAGAACCTTTCCAGCTGTGGTCAGCGGGCAGCACGACTATGGAAGACTGGTCCCTCCCTCTTTCCCACCCTTGCTCTGTTTTTCTCCACAGTACTTATCACCATGTCGTAGGTAGAATAATGGCCCCCCAAAGGTGCACACATCCTAATCCCCAGATCCTGTGCTTATGTTTTATCACATGGCGAAGGGGAGTTCAGGTTGCAGATGGAATTAAGTTTGCTAATTTGCTGACCTTCGAGTAGGAAGATTATTTTATGTAATCCAAGTGGACCCAATGTAATCACATGGATCCTGAAAAGTGGAAGAAGAAGGCAGAAGAGGTCAGAGTGAAGTGATGAGAGGACTCAATTTGCCCTCGTTGGCTGTGAAAATGATGGAAGGGGCCACGAGCCAAGGAATGTGGCAGCCTCTGGAAGCTGGAAAAGGCAAGGAAAAGGATTCTCCCCTGTCAACACCTGGATGTCAGCCCAGTGAGACACGTGTCAGACTCCTAGCCCACAGCACTGCAAGAGACTCTTTGTGTTGTTTCAAGCCACCAAGTTTGTGGTAATTTTTTTTTAAAGATTTATTTTTTTAAAAATGTGGACCATTTTTAAAGTCTTTATTGAATTTGTTATAATATTGCTTCTGTTTTATGTTTTGGCTTTTTGGCCGCGAGGCATGTGGTATCTTAGCTCCCCAACCAGGGATCGAACCCACACCCCCTCCACTGGAAGGCGATGTCCTAGCCATTGGACCGCCAGGGAAGTCCCTGTGATAATTTGTTAACAGCATCAATAGAAAATGTGTTATTCTTAAGCATGAGGGGAAAATATTAAGAGTAGGGAACGACTTGGTTTCCTGGTCCCTCAACCCTCGACTCTAGGCAGGAGATCTATTTGTCCACTTTCAGAATCAGTCTCATTGCCACGGGAATCAGTTCTGATCCTGGCGGCAAACTTACGGGATGTTTATTGAGTATAAGATTTACTGAGTATTAAACTGAACTGTGCCTGTTCCCAGTATGACTGAAAATCCTTTCCCAGCTCCTGGCCTCCCCTTCACAGGTGATGTGGCCTCATTTGAACCCAGTTTTAGGTCATGTCTGCCCCTGCCTCAAGATTCATGTTCCTGATCTGGAACTTTCCCTCCACCAGACATCACTACAAACTTGTACCTACCTAGACCCATGCTTGCTTCACCCTGACATAACTTTTTCTTCCCTCCACTTCTTGCCGGCTTGGAATTTTGCCTTATGCCTGTGTGACACGGGGAACACATATTAAAAGCATGTCCTGGCAATACCTCCCTTCTTGTCTACAAGGAAGAATGAATGCTTTGTGCATTCGGCTCTCTAGAGGGCCTTTGTTGAAATAAGCAGGGTGATTGGCAGTGAGGTAAATTAAAATGCTGAGAGGAGACAGAATTATTCTACCCACCACAGAATGAGGAAGAAAATTTTATTAGAATCTTGAAGAGAAGAGGAAGTAGAGTTGGGTGAGCTCTAAGCTGTGGAACTTTTGAGGAAAGAAACTCAAAGATATTTCAAAGGAAGGTTTCCTATGTATTATGTAAAGCAATCTTCTCTTTGCTTTCCTAAGAAACACTCAGTAAGCGCTGGATTTGTGGCAGACCGGATGCATGAAGCCCCGAGTTTGGCTTTTGGGCAAGGGCAAGATGACCCTAAATAGCCCGAGTGGTTTCAGGTGGTAAGAGTGAGGAAAAAGGGAAGAGAGGATGCAAAGTAGTCTTTGAATAGCAGGTCTTTCATTAGGTGTATTTGCTCAGGGCTCAGGAATTCTTCAGAAAGGTTTCAGGAAGAAGCTACACCTCAGAGGAGTCCAAGAAAAAGAGCAAGAAGAGGGCATCTATCTGCCTGCTTCCTCCTGCTTCCCTTTCCCTTAGCCACAGTTCACCCTGCGCGGAGCTAAGTCCTCTGAATTTCCAGGTGGCATCATCTGGCCACTCTGTGACCATTTGGGAAATTAATTTCACACCTTGTGGTGTGGCAATTTCATTCAAGTCTGGAAGTGAGGAGTGACTCACATTGTGGGGATGAAAAGAAAGAACAGAAGGGGTAATGGAAGGAAGCTGAGAAAGCTAAAAACATTTGTCACTGTAATTGAGAAAAACTTGTATTTAAATCTTGCTGCAAACTGTAAATGTTTTTAAGTACATGGCTAATAAATGTATGAACTAAAGTGTTTTCATAAAGACATATGGAAAACTATTTGAAAGAGTGGGAAATCATTTCCTAATGCTAATTGACAATGCCAGAGAAATCTAGTCTTCAGACTTTCGGATTATAACCTTGGCACTTCAGTCCCACCAGGTAGTGGCTTCTACCAGCAGCTTTTTTTTTTTTTTTTTTAAATCAAGTTATTCCATTGTATACAGAGTGAAGTAAGTCAGAAAAAGAAAAACAAATATCGTATATTAACGCATATATGTGGAATCTAGAAAAACGGTATAGGTGAACCTATTTGCAAAGCAGAAATAGAGACATAGATGTAGAGAACAAACGTATGGACACCAAGGGGGGGAAGGGGGGGTGGGATGAACTGGGAGATTAGGAGTGACATATATACACTATATGATACTATGTATAAAATAGATAACTAGTATGATAGTATGATGATATGCATGTATGATATACTATATGATACTATGTATAAAATAGATAACTAGTGAGAACCTACCGTATAGCACAGGGAACTCTACTCAGTGCTCTGTGGTGACCTAAATGGGAAGGATATCGAAAAATGAGGGGATACATGTATACGTATAGCTGATTCACTTTGCTGTACAGCTGAAACTAACACAACATTGTAAAGCAACTATACTCCAATAAAAATTCTTTAAAAATCAAGTTATTTAATTACCCAAGTCATACATACATATATTTTACTAGTAAAAGAAATTCAAACACTGCCTTTCAGGTGAAGGGAGTTGCATTAGTGTGACACCTGGCTTTTTTTGGCCCTTTCTTAACTCTGCCCTGAACTGAAGGAGGGCATGATTTAATTGGCAAATTTGGGGGAAGTGAAGTGGGCTTGCTTAGCTCATTCCTGCCGACTTTCCTCTTTGGCACCCGGCTAGCATGAGGTCCGCTCTAGGAGCAGCCGACGCTCCCGTCCTCAGTGAGGCAAGTCTACTTAGGATCAGAGTTGTTGGATCTTATTCTGGGGCCTCGTGTCAGGAAGCTCTCCTCTCATAGTAAACCGAATCCTGCAACCCAGCTTTATTAGGAATTAAGTAATCATTTGGTTTTCTTCTTCCATTCCATTATCTTATTTCTTAATTTGTTTTGAACTTAGAAAAGGAGGAAGGGTGCTTTCGATTGGATACCCCTTCAGTGTTCCCACTTCTGATGCATTGGCCAGAAAATTGGTATGTGAGAAATAAGGAGAACAGTCAGGGAGAAGCAAACGAGTACATATAGAGTGATCGAGGCTTCTAGAGTGGCAAAGGATTGGCATTGGCCCTGGGGTCTTGTTCTTGAGTGTGTGTGCAGGACATTTTGATCTTTTTTTTTTTTTTTAATTGAAGTATGGTTGATTTACAATGTTGTGTTAATTACTGCTGTACAGTGAAGTGATTCAGTTATACATACATATACATTCTTTTGTGAAATATTCTTTTCCATTATGATTTATTACAGGATGTTGAATATAGTTCCCTGTGCTATACACTAGGATCTTGTTGTTTATCCATTCTATATATAAAAGCTTACATCCACTAACCTCAGCCTCCCACTCCATCCCTTCCCCAGCCCTCTCCCTCTTGGCAACCACTAGTCTGTTCTCCAAGGACATTTTGATCTTGGCAGTTTGTATAGGCTTATATTGGACCAGGTAGTTTTCTATGATGGTGCAGTTGGCTCTTAAGAGATGTGGCGGGGGAAAAAGACCTTGGAAAAGCCACTCAGAGGTTGTAAGAGGGCCTTGGCATGAGCACAGGCACCAGGAGAGGAACGTAGCAGGGGCCAGCGGGCTGAAGAGGCCTTAATAAGCAGTTACAGCTGGGGCAAGGATTCAATTATAAGGAGAAAGAAACAGTCTTTTCATATACCGTCCTTTTAGATATTAAAGGAGCGAGAAAATATTTGCTGTTTTTAAACCATGGGGCAGCTGGGTTCTCTCTGGACCACAGAGCATTAGTGAGAGATTAGTTTTCAATGTGCTAGTGCTAAGCCTAGGTAGGTAAGGTAAACAAACGGCCCTACTTTAAATTCCGCTTTTATGTTGTTTTGAACCATCTTCAAGGGCAAAAGAGGGCGGGGTAGATGGACTAAGTTTGAATTCATGTGGCTCAAGAATTACTCCCTCTATTTTTGTCCTCAAGGCTGCCAGAAACTGGTTATTCAGATATGAGGGAGAAATCGTCCCCAGGTGATGGTTTTCTTAGGCCTAAGGAATTCCACAGAAGGAGGCAGTGGAAAGAGCCATTGCAGCACAGGAAGAAAAATGTTAACTGGTTATTGTGGGAGTTCTGTTAGACAGAATTCACCTTCACGACAATGCTGCAGTGCTGGCACCTCAAGTTCAAAAAGGATGTGAAAATGAAAAGGTTTTGAATATCTGGGTGGGAAAGAACAGTTCCTCCAATGAAATCTGATGACTGAGGTGTTGCTACTGAACGTTTCTAAACTTTTCAAGAAGCCAGCACCCTCAAATGCCGGGCCAGAGAGAGGAGACAGTACCCAGAGGTAGAGCTTCTGGATATGGTAAACGCAAGGTACCGAGGGCAGAAATTAACCTGTAACTAGGAGATTTCTCCTAAATAGGTTTGAATTCACAGACCACAGAATCTGGACTCTTGGAATCAATCAACCAGCATCTTGGTGAAGCTGCACTCTCTCCAACAGTCTTTGACAACCCAAAGTACTGATTCTGGGTATGTATTTTGTTTGAGATACCTGCAAGGAATTGGCTTATTTTCTGAATATGGTGTGTGTAGAGCCAGTGCTGTGGTCCTTTTGTATTCTACTAAATCTGTAGACTCTTTAGGAAAAAAAGGTACATCACAGACTTGGATCTTAATGTTATTATTTTCTAATTGGGAGGCCCTGTAGGAACTGCCCCCCTTCCAGTGAAATGCAGCTTAGGTTGCTAAAAGATCCCTGACTCCACTCAGGCATTGAAATCCCCTTCAGGGCTTCCCTGGTGGCACAGTGGTTAAGAATCCGCCTGCCAATGCAGGGGCCACGGGTTCGAGCCCTGGTCCGGGAGGATCCCACATGCTGCGTAGCAACTAAGCCCGAGAGCCACAACTACTGAGCCCATGGGCCACAACTACTGAAGCCCACACGCCTAGAGCCCGTGCTCCGCAACAAGAGAAGCCACCAAAATGAGAAGCCTGTGCACTGCAACGAAGAGTAGCCCCCGCTCGCCGCAACTAGAGAAAGCCCCTGCACAGCAACAAAGACCCAACACAGCCAAAAATAAATAAAAATAAAATAAATAAATTAAAAAAAACAAAGAAATCCCCTCTAGCTGAGACAGAGCAGAACAACAAGTTGGGGAGATGAATTTTTGGCTTTAATTTCTTTGAATTTTAACCCACAAAAACAAGCTAATTTTATTCTGAGCTTTCTTTGAACTTTAATATCTCATGATTTTGATTTCATTTCTTGGATATTAATTTCTCCCTAGAAATTTGGTAAAGGGAAGAGGTTTATGTTAAAATTTTTTTTCCCTCAACATTATTGGCATTTTGTTATTGAAGTTTCTTTTTCTTTTTTCAGGTCTTCTTGGTTTATTAAAATCATGACTCTGAGAAGAAGTACTATACTTTGATTTTCTTATTTTATTGAGGTATAATTGACATATAATGTTATATTAGTTTCAGGTGTACAACATAATGATTTGGTATTTGTATATATTGTGAAATGATCACCACAATAAGTCTAGTTAACATCCATTACCACATGTAGTTACAAAATTTTTTCTTGGGATGAGAACTTTTAAGATCTATTCTCTTAGCAACTTTCAAATACAGTATTATTAACTATAGTCACCATGTTGTACATACATCCCTGAGACTTATTTATTTTATAAGTGGAATTTTGTACCTTTGACCACCTTCACCCATTTCACCACACCACCACCCTTGCCTTTGGCAACCACCAATCTGTTCTCTGTGTCTACGAATTCATTTTTTAAAAATTCCACATATAAGTGAGATCATACGGTATTTGACTTATTTCACTTAGTATAGTATCTAATCTATCTATCTCACATTTTCTTTGTTCATTCATCCATTGATAGGCACTTAGGTTGCTTCCATGTCTTGGCTATCGGAAATAATGTTGCATTGAACATGAAGTGCATATATCTTTTCAGGTTAGTGTTTCGTTTCCTTCAGATAAATACCCAGGAATGAAATTACTGGATCATATGGTAGTCCTATTTTTAATTTTGGGGGGAACCTCCATACTGTTTCCCATAGTGGTTGCATCAGTTTACATTCCCACCAACAGTGCACAAGGGTTCCCTTTCTTCTGCATCCTCACCAATGCTTGTTATTTCTTGTCTTCTTGATAATAGCTATTCTAACAGGTGTGAAGTGATATTTCATTGTGGTTTTGATTTGCATTTCCCTGATGATTATTTCCAGGTTTCTTTGTGCATATTATTATTAGACTAGTGTAATTTTGTCATTTAATCTCATTGCTGATCCTCTGATATGCTACATGGACTATATGGAGAGGCATAATAAAAAGTAATAGAAAAATGAATGAAATTTTAGCCTTGGATACAGAATGGCATTGAACTATTTAATTAATGCATACTAGGGAACTCTTTTGGAACTTTTCATGAGCAAAATCTCTCTTTCCTACCTGTGTCCCTGGAAGGGTACAAAGTTGGTTGACACAAGAGGGAAAGGTAGCCTCAAGAAAATGGGGCAGGACTGTTCTGATAGGTTGCCGAGATTCTCTCTTGAAGATGTGAGACACACTTCTGGTTGACATAGGCTTAATGGCTAAACCAATGGTTTAAGGGAACAAGAATCAAGGGAATATCAGTGGGGAATCATTCTTAACCAGCTATTGATACTACCTCTGTCCTAGGCTGAATAATGTTTCCCCAAACATGTCCACATCCTAATCCCCAGAACCTGTGAATATGTTACCTTGTACAGCAAAAAGGACTTTGCAGTCGTGCTTAAGTTAAGGATCCTGAGGTTGTCCCAATGTAATGGAACAGACTTGGTTGGTATTATTATTATTTTCTAATTGGGAGGCCCTGTAGGAACTGCCCCCATTCTAGTGAGATGTAGCTTAAGTTGCTAAAAGATCCTGGATAACCTGGTTGTCCCAATGTGATCACAAGGGTCCTTATAAGAGGGACACAGGAGGAGTAAGAGTCGGAGAAGAGGGTGATGTGATGACAGAAGCAGAGATGGGAGTGATGAGCTTTGGAGATGGAAGAAGGAGCCACGAGTCAAGAAATACAGGTGGGCATAGAACCTAAAAAGGGCAAGAAAACAGATTTTTCCCTTAGGGTCTCCAGAAGGAACCAGCCCTACCAACACCTTGACTTTAGCTCAGTGAAATGGATTTTGGACTTCTGACCTCCAGAACTGTAAGAGAATAGATTTGTGTTGTTTCAAGCAACTGTGTTTGTAGTAATTTGTTACAGTGGCAATAGGACATGAATACATCTTCCATGGGACAAAGTTTAGTACATCTCCTGTGTTTTTGGAGAGGGTGACTTAATCTGATTGGTGAATTCCGGAATAATAAACAGAGCACAATTAGTTTCATTCTCCTTCCTCTTTGGGAGCCAGTCAGCCAGAGAAAGCACAGTTCTATTTCTTGCAGGACAGAATGCCATCCATATGATGAGACCTGCCCCAGTCGGTGCTGCTGGGCCAGGCTGGTTAAGTTTATAAAATTCTGTGGTTCAGTATTAGTAAGCTCATCTGGCTTTCATGCTAAGCTACGTTCCCCAGTAGCTGTATCAGAATAAGGTGATATTTTGGCCTCCATAGACCACTTCTTTGTCTTATTTCTCTCATTATACATAACTCAAGTGTGGTGAAAAAGTGAATTTGAAGATAATGGATTGAAAAAAATGATACAATCTTCTCTTCAGCTCCAAATTTCTATAAATAATGGAAAAGATAAATGAAGAAAATCACAACTGCATGGGAAATAAGAGAGGAAATTTCTAGGGACCAGAGACTGTGACATATCCCTGCATGACACAGAATCAGGTGGAGATAAACCAGAGCTAAAACTAGAACAGTGGGACTTCCCTGGTGGTGCAGTGGTTAAGAATCCGCTTGCCAATGCAGGGGACACAGGTTCGAGCCCTGGTCCAAGAAGATCCCACATGCCGTGGAGCATCTAAGCCCGTGTGCCACAACTCCTGGGCCTGTGCACCACAACTACTGAAGCCTGTGCTCCTAGAGCCCATGCTCTGCAACAAGAGAAGCTGCCACAATGAGAAGCCTGCGCACCGCAACGAAGAGTAGCCCCCACTCGCCACAACTAGAGAAAGCCCACGTGCAGTAACGAAGACGGAGTACAGCCAAAAAAAAAAAAAATAGAACAGTGGCTATTGCTGCAAAATGTAGTAGGGACACAAAGAATGTTCCTTGCCCTAAAGTGATGGATGTTAGCAGCAGGAAGAAGTTCAAAGATAACCAATAAATTGATCAATTCAGGTACCACACAGGAATATCTAGATAGTTTGATTGCTGCTCACCACTACTTTTCTAACCCTTCAGTCAAACAACAGTGATGGTGGTTTCTATCTTCAGTGAAGAAAAATGGGTAGGAGGATGGCAGCAAGAAAGATAAGGCAGTGCCCCACCCCCAGTGTCTGGCAATACCTGGAGGAGTGGGGAACACCCATATCAGAACATTAGCCTTCAAGGTATGCCCAGTGGTAAATTCCCTGCTTCTTTAGAAAAGGCTAAGAAAACAGATGCAACATAGATCTAACAGGAAATGTCCACTAAAGAGATGAGTGAAAAATCAAGAATGGCCAAACTTTAAAGAATGCCACCATGAAAGAGAGATAAGAAACCCAACAGATGATAAAACTTCTATCTGACAAAATAGAGTTAATAGGGCAAGAAGATTAAGGCTTTGAAATAGTGATTTGTGTCATCAAATGGGAAAACTTAATACACATATAAATAAGAATAAACAAGGATTGTGGAACTCGATTGTTGAGATAATTTAATAGAAAGGCTAAATTAATTTGCTGAGGAACAAATTAATGAACTGGAAGACAGAACTATAAACTTCTCCCAGAACATAGAACAAATAGGAAAAAGATAAAATGTAAGAAAGAAAAATCAAGAGATGTGGAAGATAGATCCAGAATTCTAACTTTCATTTAATAAGATTTCCAGAAAGAAAGAATATAGAGTAGGGAAGGGAAGCAAAACATTTAAATAAATCAGAGAATTCTGTCCTCAGATCGAAAGGTCCCTACAAAATCCCTAGAAATAGTGTGAGATTTGTGATAGAAAAGATAAAAAGATAAATCTTAAAGTCTTCCAGATAAAAAAACAACAGATAGACTGCCTACAAAGGAAGGAGCATCAAACTGACATCAGACTTCTCATCAGAAACACTGAATTAAAAAATAGAAGTGCAATATTATCTTCACAGTTTTAAAAGACAATAACTTTTAATTTAGGATTCTATTAGGCCCAATGAAACAGAAGAAAGAGATGGAGAAACTTTTCCGACCAGACTTCCACCTTTAATATGAAGCTATGGTTATTAAAACAGTGTGATATTAGTGCATGAATGGACAATTGGACAATTAGGAACAGAGCAGACCCATCTATCTATGAAAACATGACTTATATAAAACTGACACTCTGGATCTATAGGGAAAAGATGAACTATTATATCCCAGATGCTGGGATAACCCATTATACAAAATTATATCCCTAGCTCAGACCATACACCCAAAATGAATTTCAGATAAGAACCCAAAGTGAAAAGCAATTTTTAGAAGAAAAAACTAGAGAATATTTTTATGGTCTTGCCTTTTAAGGTGAAAGAAATCCAAAAACCCAAATCACAAAGGAAGAGGTTGATAATTTCAACTACATTAGAGTGAAAAAAAAAAGTTATTTATTAAAAGACATCATAAAAATTGATTGTTACAAAAACTTACAATGTGAAAGAAGATATTTGTAACGTATATAATGTTACACAAGGATTAGTATCCAGATTACATAAAGAACTCCTACAAATCAATAAAGTACAAGTAACCCACTGGGAAAAAAGAGACAAAAATTTAAAAATTCACAGAAAAGAAAAACCAAATGACAAATCATAGGATGACGAACATTACTAGGAATTATAAAAATGAAAATAAAAACCAAGTTCAATTTTTAGCCAGTTTGGCAAAAATAAATATAAATGTGAAGATACAGATTGCTGGTGAGAGTATGGAGCCATAGGACCTATTATGCACCCCTGGAAGGAATATAAATTGGTATGTCCACTTTGGAGAACAATTTGGTAGTGTCTAGAAGAGTTATTAACGCATATAATCTAGGGCCTAGGATTCCACTCTGAGGCATGTACTCTAGAGAAACTCTTGCCATAGTAAGTCAGTAAGACTTGGACAAGAATGTTCAGAGCAGCATAGTAAAAGTATAAAAAAGATAGAAACATATATTAGAAATATACATCAATAGGAAAATGAGTAGTTAAATTGGATTCATTAATAAAGACTACTACAAAAGAATCTGATTAGATTATGATTAAACTTAAGCTACACATTCAGTATAGGGATGGCTTTTGCAAATATATTGAATGAAAAAAGCAAATTGCTAAAAAAGATATTCAGTAAGATACTGTTTATATAAAATTTAAAACAGGTGATTGAATACTATATACTGATTCACGTTAAATAAGTAGTACTTAAAGCATAATAAAATGCATGGAATGATAAGTACCAAATGCAGGATAGTGTTTACCACTAGCGGTAAAAGAGGAGGATGTGATCACCAAGAAAACAGAGCAAAAGAAGTAACTATAGAGGATATGAGTCAGACAATTGAAATCTTAAACATATATGCAAACATATACATATATATGCACGTATCAGCAAGAAGAGAAACAGCATTCTTTTCAAATAGACATAAAACATTCACAAAAACTGAGCACGTTTTTCAAGTTGTATACCATGGGTGACTGAATGGGATCCAGGATGGGCCAGAGGCTTTTGGGGACTGTGGCCTGACTCCCACTGGCATTTTTTTTGTTTTTGGCTGCACCATGGGACATGCAAAATCTTAGTTCCCTGACCAGGGATTGAACCCCTGCCCCCTGCAGTGGAAGCATGGATTCTTTTTTTTTTATAAATTTATTTATTTATTTTTGGCTGTGTTGGGTCATCGTTTCTGTGCAAGGGCTTTCTCCAGTTGCGGCGAGCGGGGGCCACCCTTCATCGCGGTGCGCGGGCCTCTCACTATCGCGGCCTCTCTTGTTGTGGAGCACAGGCTCCAGACGCGCAGGCTCAGTAGTTGTGGCTCACGGGCCTAGTTGCTCCTCGGCATGTGGGATCTTCCCGGACCGGGGCACGAACCTGTGTCCCCCGCATTAGCAGGCAGATTCTCAACCACTGCGCCACCAGGGAAGCCCGGAAGCATGGATTCTTAACCACTGGACTGTCAGGGAAGTCCCCCACTAGCATTCTTATCTGGGACTCTCAATTCCTTTTGGTTTACCCCAATTAGATGCACAAATATGGTTTTCCACATGTGTCACAATACCAAAAAATTTGGGAAGCAGATACTTGACCATAAAGAAAATCTTGACAGATTTCAGGCCACATGCAATGATTACAATGTAATAAAATCAGAAACTGAGGATAAAAAGAACCATCCCCAAAGCTATATACACACTTAACAATTAAAAATAAAAAGAGACATCTAAATAAATCTTGGATTTAAGAGAAAGTAATGATAGAAGTTACAAATTATTTAGAATTGAACAAAAACCCGTGGAATGGGATGAAAGAAGAAAATCTCTGTAGGTTTAAACAGATTTTTAGAAAACGAGAAAGACTGAAAATAAATGCCTAGGCTTTTAACCCAAGAAGCTAGGAAAAACAAAACAAAACAAAAAATACAAAGAAAGGAAAAGAAAAAAAAATAAAGATAAAACAGGAAACTAATGAGGGCACATAGTTATATTCTATATTTTTATTAGCTAAATCTGGCAACCCTAAATGAATAAAAATGAAGAACAGGTTCTTTGAGAAGAAAAAGCAATTAGATAAATTTTGTGAAGTTTAATCAAGAGAAAGGAAAAGATAAAATTAACGCTGGGATTAAAAAAGAGACATAATACTGATATAGAGGAGATTTTAAAGAATATTATATATAATGTATAACAATGTATTTTAAAAAGCGAACAATTATTGAAGACTACCTAAATTTTAAAAACTGAATCTGCAAGAAGTGGAAACCTGATCAGGCCAATAACCACAGAAGAAATGGAATGATTGTCTAAGAAATACCCACCAAAGGCATATGGACCAAATGTTTTACAATGAGTTTTCCCAAGTAGTCAAGGAACAGATAATTCCCATCCTCTCCAAGTCTTTCCAGAGCACAGAATAAAATGGAAAGCTATGTGATTCATTTTATAAGCCCGACTTAACTCTGATACCAGCAAGGACAAAGACAGCATAAGAAAAGAAACAGGCCCAATCACGTATGGAACACAGAAGAATCAATCACTCAAGAACTAGATTTAATTTAGATGTATTCTGAATGAATAATGCATCGTGACTGATTAGAATTTATCTTAGAATGCAAGAAGAGTCTAAATGAGAATGTGACTAATTCACTATGTTAACAGATTCATTCAACAGATGCTTATTGAGCTCCTATTACATGCAAGGCACAGTTCTGGGAGCTGGGAAAACAGCAGTAAACCAACAACCTTTTTTAAAAAAAAAAAAAAATTTAAATCAACTTTGTTTACAAAAACACTACTGTAAGAATCACAGTTCTATAACTTTTCCATTTGGGTAAAAATATGGACTCTACTTAATCACTTAAGTAACAGCAATTTCCTAAATTAAAAATGAGCCACAGTTCAAAATTAATTTTGAAAAGAGACTTAAAAAAAAAGTCTCTAGTTCAGTAGGAGGTCTGATTGAAAGCTGCATCAGTCCGGAAGAGCACCCACTCTGTCAGGATAAAGAGATAGTGCAGTGATATAGTACATGGGGGAGTAAAAGGAGGCAAACATTTGGTGGATGGGTATGTCTCATTGCTGCTAAAAGATATGGTAGGCCAGGGAAAAATCCTTTGGTGGGAAGGATTCTGGAGTGGTCCATACATGATTTCTGGAGAAGCAGGAGGAAGAAGAGGTCCCCTTGGACCTGCTGGCAACAAGGGACCACGAATTAGAGAATGAGGCATGTGATGGTTAGTTTTATGGGTCAACCTGACTAGGCTCTGGTGCCCAGTTGTTTGGTCAAATACCAGTCTAGATGTTGCTATGAAGGTATGTTTTAGATGTGATTTACATTTAAATCGATAGACTTTGAGTAGAGCAGATTACTCTCCATAATGTGGGTGGGCCTCATCCAATCAGTTGAAGGCCTAAAAAGTAAAGAATGAAGTTTTCCAAAGAAGAGGCAAATCTGCCTCAAGATTGCAGTGTCTACCCCTGCCTGAGTTTCCTGCTTGCACATTTCACACTCAAAATTGCAACATCAATTCTTCTCTGGATTTCTAGCCTGCCAGCCCCTCCTACAAATTTCAGACTTGCCAGCACCTGGAATCCTGTGAGCCAATTCCTTAAAATTCCTTAACTCTTTCTATATATATCCTATTGGTTCTGTTTCTCTGGAGAATCCAAACACAAGGCAGAAGAACGAACTCTGAGAGCAAAGGGGAGACTCTGAATGGAAAGGCATGAAAATATCTGCTCACAGATGAAGCTGACCCAGTGGTGAAGACCTATATTGAAGGACACTCTCTGGGAGACTGAAACAGCACAAGCTTTATTCAATGACCAGAGAATGAAGAACTGGGAACTTAGTTTGCAAATCAACTTCTCATCAGGGGTGATCAAGGCAAGATTTTTAAAGGTAGGGTTAATGAGGGGGAAGCATAAGCATTGGTTTTCTGGGAATAGGTGGGGTTCTTCCTGGAACTGAGGTGCCACTTCTTTTTCTACCTTCTGTGGTCCACTACTTCCTGTCATGGCTGCAGGTGTGTATGTCACTTAGCGTGCTAATGTATGCTAATGGAGCTCAAGGCCTATTGGAGATCAGGTCTTCCATCATCTTAGGTTTAGCGTGTTCTAACCAGTTCTGGTGGCCTCCTGTTTTTCTCTTCTGGTGGTTTCCTGTGAGACAAAGATAACACTTCCCCACAGGTTACATTCCCTCAGGGAAGGGGGGGTTAGATTCTGAGGCTAACATGCATGGTAACATTTCTACTAGGAACAGTTTCCCAAAATTTATTTTGACTATCATTCCTCACTCACTGAGCCTTATTGAAGTGTGTTGAGATGGACTGACCTCATCTTCAGCTCCGTTGCTGCCTTGATTAACTTAAGCCAATCAGCTTATCCAGTCACCCAGCCCACAGTGACTAGTTTAGAGATCAGCATGACCAGAGTCCATAAAAGACAAGAAGACATTCACTCACTGCGGCTTCTGGGAAAGATGTCAGGATAATTAACCTTCCTTTGGGAAGGAGATATTAAATTTCTCCTTCTTACTATTCACAAATATTAATTAAGGTCGTATTAAGAACCTAGAAGAGTTTATTATTAGAAGACACAGAAAGGCAAAAGCCATACTGGTAGGTTGATAATTTGATTACATGATGTCAGGACTACAAAACACCATGAGTAAAATTAAAAGACAAGCAACTTAGGGACTACCCTGGTGACTCAGTGGTTAAGAATCCACCTGCCAATGCAGGGGACACGGGTTCGATTCCCGATCTGGGTAGATCCCACATGCCGCAGAGTAACTAAGCCCATGAGCCACAGCTACTGAGCCTGCACTCTAGAGCCTGCGAGCCACAACTACGGAAGCCTGTGTGCCTAGAGACCATGCTCTGCAACAAGAGAAGCCACCGCAATGAGAAGCCCGTGCACCGCAACGAAGAGTAGCCCCCGCTCGCCGCAACTAGAGAAAGCCTGCGCGCAGCAACAAAGACCAACACAGCCCAAAATAAATAAATTAAAAATAAATTAATTAAAAGAAAAAGACAAGCAACTTAATGGGAGTAAATATTTGCTACATACATAACAAGAATTAGTATCCATGTCATAATAAACCTTCTATATACAGATAAGAAAAAAAGGCAACCCAATAGAAATATAGGCAAAGGAGATAATGAACAGATAATCCATATAGAAGGATATGGGGAAGAAAAAGACAAAAGAAAAACCACCCTAAGGGATATAACCCTTGATCTGTGATTTCCATTATTGCTCTTTCACACTATCATTTGTGTTTTGACTTCATTTCTGGTGTCTTTTGTCATATTAACTTATATTTATTTATCTATTTATTTAATTTTTAAAAATAAATTTATTTATTTATTTATTTTTGGCTGTGTTGGGTCTTCGTTTCTGTGCGAGGGCTTTCTCTAGTTGCGGCGAGCGGGGGCTACTCTTCATCGTGGTGCGTGGGCCTCTCACTATCGCGGCCTCTCTTCTTGTGGAGCATCTGCTCCAGACGCGCAGGCTCAGTAGTTGTGGCTCACGGGACCAGTTGCTCCGCGGCATGTGGGATCTTCCCAGACCAGGGTTCGAACCCATGTCCCCTGCATTGGCAGGCAGATTCTCAACCACTGCGCCAACACGGAAACCCTATATTTATTTTTCTATGATGAATTACACTTGTCTTTTCCTTTAGGCTCTTAAGTTTTCTATCTTGTTTTCTGCCATGTTTCCTGTTTTCTTTAATATTTCTTTTTAAAATTTTTGTCCATCTGGAGTTTGATACACGTTGTGAGGAAGGGATCTAACTTTGTTTTCTTCCACACAGATTGCCAATTAGGACAGCATCTTTATTAAATAAACTGGGACTGGGTTTTTATTTTAAATGTAAAAAAGGACATACACTACTGGAAAATTTTAAATTTTGATGCAATTGCTGTTTTTCTCCATAGGAGAATTACTAGCTGATAGATCTAGGTGCTTCTTGAAACTTATTCTACTTACAAAATAAAATTATGTCACAGGCTTAAATGATGATAATTATCTTTAAGCTTATTATAATCTAAGATACTTAAAGACAGAATCATACTTCAGTCTATATCCTACTACAATTCATGGATTACTTTTCATATATTAGGTATTCAATAATACTTATTTAAGTTAACAGTATGGAAGTAGAGCACGTATCTAACTTATCCAAGAGAATTGAAACTATTTTGAAAAGAAGCTCAAACACAACTGTATATGTTCCCACAGAAGACTCATTTTGCATGTGTGATAACATACCTTACAGTTACTTACAGTTGAACACATTGTAACTGCTATATACCATGCAGTGAATAAGAGCACAGATTTTGAATCAAATCCTAGCTTTACCACGTACTACGTTTTATATTGTGATTGAAATAAACTTCTATCTAGTTTCTTCTAACTGGTTTTGTTCTACGTAACTAAAACTAATCCCAACTGAGTCCGTTAATCAGTGAAACAGATAATTACAAGGAAAAAGAAGGATGCATAGATATATTAAACGTTGTATACTTGTTTAGAAATAGAATTGTACAATTTTTCACCAATCTGTGAAATGAGGGCCAAAGGACTTTTCTTTGATTATGGAATCACTTACTGGAGTTCACACCAATATTGTGTGTGACCATATAATTCATCATCCAAACTAGGACTCTTGAGAGTGAAAGAGGTCACTAAAGTAATTAAAGTTGTATAATTTTTGTAATATTTACTTATTGACAAATAGCTTTTTAAAAAAATTTTATTTCTTTCTAAAAAATTATGTATACAAATATTAAAACAAAAGTTAAAAAATCTTCATATTAATTATCTGAATATTTAAAAATACAATAAGCAGAATAATTCAGTGGTCTTGATATGCATTCGCATGCTTTAATCAGTTTCTTAGCCGTATCTTCTAATATTGGGTCACTGGTATTTTTCTAACTGATGTAATTTTTCTAATACGCTTTTACTGATTTGTTTATTTTCTTGTTTGTTTTTTCCCCCACAAAATTGCCTACAACCATCTTCAAAATTGCATTTTATAGTCAATAAACTTTAAAATATTGACACTTTCAATGAAAATAGAAAAACCCACCCTAAGTATATGAAAGGGGCTCAAATTTGCTCATAATCAAGGGCGTGCATTTTAAAACTGCAGCATAAAATTCCATAGTATGGATGTACCGAAATTTAACCATTTCCCGACTGGTGGAAATTTAGATTATTTTTTAATTTATTACATACAATGCTCAATGAACGTCTCTGTCTTGGCTTCCTTTTTAAATTTATTTATTTATTATTTATGACTGTGTTGGGTCTTCGTTTCTGTGCGAGGGCTTTCTCTAGTTGCAGCAAGTGGGGACACTCTTCATCGCGGTGCGCGGGCCTCTCATTATCGCGGCCTCTCTTGTTGCGGAGCACAGGCTCCAGACGCGCAGGCTCAGTAATTGTGGCTCACGGGCCTAGTTGCTCCGCGGCATATGGGATCTTCCCAGACCAGGACTCGAACCCGTGTCCCCTGCATTGGCAGGCAGACTCTTAACCACTGCGCCACCAGGGAAGCCCTTGGCTTCTTTTTTTCTTTTTAATTTATTTAATTAATTAATTTATTTTTGGCTGCGTTGGGTCTTCGTTGCTGCGCACGGGTTTCTCTAGTTGCAGCGAGCGGAGGCTACTCTTCGTTTCCGTGCACAGGCTTCTCATTGCGGTGGCTTCTCTTGTTGTGGAGCACGAGCTCTAGGCACACGGGCTTCAGTAGTTGTGGCACGCGGGCTCAGTAGTTGTGGCTCGCGGGCTTAGTTGCTCCACGGCATGTGGGATCTTCCCGGACCAGGGATGGAACCCTTGTCCCCTGCATTGGCAGGATGATTCTTAACCACTGCACCACCAGGGAAGCCCCTGTCTTGGATTCTTGAATCTATCTCTGCTTTTGAGATATTAAATCTTGTAAACTTAAACCTAGAATGTAGCAGCAAACATCTTGGTATCTGGGTCCCAAATGGAAGCTGCATATTATGTGAATGTACTCTGAAACTTACCATCAGAACGTTCTTTGGATTTTATTCTTAATCATGGGCTTAATCTAATACACTTAGGGACTACAGGAACTTTTTCTGGTCAGATTAGTTCAAACAGTCAGAAATTGTTCTCTTTCCTTGAAATAAAGCTGATTGAAGGATTACATTGTCTGAATAGCTGTAGGATTCAGAACCTCCTTTACAAAGACTTACTTTATTTTTAGGTTTTAAAATATCCATGATTTCTTTTGGATTAATAGTCTAAACATGCATGTTTTACCAGAGCCTTACTTTTTCATTCATCATAGCTATAGCTTGTTTGTTGCTCATTAAATGTAAGTATGTTTCAGGGAGAGGAAACTGTTGACTCTCTGCCCAGGAGGGAGAGAAAATATTTATCAAATTTAAAATTAGTATGTTTTTGTTTCAGCAATTCCAGTTTTAGGAATCTCTCCTACAAAAATACTCACCAAGAGTTTGCACACACATACACATACCCACACACAAGGATGGTGGCTGAACCATTGTTTGTAATAAACAATGCAATTGGAAATATGATAAATGTCCATCAATAAAAGAACGGTTAAATAAATCATGACCTGTCCATAGGATGAGTGACAGCTACGTGTATCACCTTAGAAAAATGTTTGTATAAGAGAGGGTCCCAGGAGGAAACAGAACTCACCCCCAGATGGGTCAAAGGAAGAAATTTTAAGGAACGGTTTACTTACAAAGGTTGAGCAGTGTTAAGCAAACAATGAAGGGATAAGGACGTACCTACAGACTAGCAATAGTGGAAAGCTATTACCGTTCTAGGGCTTAAGAGAGGCCTTAAGGTACATCAGAGAGGACATAAATACCAGAAACAGATTCACAGACATAGAGAACAGACTTGTGGTTGCCAAGGGGGAGGGGGGAGAGGGAGGGAAGGACTGGGAGTTTGGGATTAGCAGATGTAAACTATTATATATAGGATGGATAAACAACAAGGTCCTACTGTATAGCACAGGGAACTATATTCAATATCCTGTGATAAACCATAATGGAAAAGAATATTAAAAAAAGAATGTCTAGGGCTTCCCTGGTGGTGCAGTAGTTAAGAAAGTTAAGAATCTGCCTGCCAATGCAGGGGACACGGGTTCGAGCCCTGGTCCAGGAGGATACCACATGCCGTGGAGGAGCAACTAAGCCCGTGCGCCGCAACTACTGAGCCTGCGTTCTAGAGCCCTCGAGCCCCAACTACTGAGCCCATGTGCCACAACTACTGAAGACCACGCTCCTAGAGCCCGTGCTCTGCAACAAGAGAAGCCACCACAATGAGAAGCCCACACACCGCAATGAAGAGTAGCCCCCACTCACCGCAGCTAGAGAAAAGCCCACGCGCAGCAACGAAGACCCAATGCAGCCAAAATAAATAAGTAAATAAATAAAAATTAAAAGTAAATAAATAAAAGGCTACAAGGTCATCAGAAATCACAAATAGTCACTGGTTTGGGAAAAGGTACCAATAACTTATATTTGCACCCAAATTTCTAGATCTCAAAAGGATTCCACATTCAATTTCTAATTTAATCACGAAAACTCTGTAAAGTCAATTGAGGCTCAGGGAGGTTAAGTGATTTGCCTAAAGTCACACAGGAACCACAGACTCAGGATTCAAACCCCGTGTTTTCACTGTATACATAGAGGTCTACCTTATAGGAATCTGCTTTCCCTCTTTTTCAAAGGTGGTTTAAACTTTGTTCTTTTAGCATAGAAAGTAAAGGCAGAAATAATTTTTAAAGTGCTAAATTTTTAGGGGAAAAGTAGATTACAAAAAGTTATTTTCTCATCTAACTCAAAAGCAAATAGAGTCGAAAACCCACTATAGTAACCATTTATTTTAAAAAAAGCAAAAAGTAGAACATGAACAATCAACTTTCAGGGTGTTGGAATATACACCCTTGCTTCACTATGATGTTTAATGTGAAATGACTGAATTCTTCTTATTAAAAATAGGCTTTAAACAAAGTTAAAAAAGAAAACCAATATCTAACATTCTCTTGTCTATAGGAGACATGCTAAAAATGAAACTATTCAAATATCTGAGATTTGAGGGAGCACTTAAGATTTATTATGCTTCTCTACATACAGAGCAAGCAGGTGTTATAATCCAGGTTGCAATGATTGTTGCATATGTCTGAGAACTTGGGAGAAAATGAGTAAGCCTGGGAAAGGAAGAGACAAAGGTAATTGTTTCCCGGTGTCCTGAGAGATAAGAGAATCTTTACGGCTATGGAAGGGATGTGGGCTCAGCTGCAGTCTTTCTGGCACCAGAGGAAAAGGCATGTGGTAAAGATGTTACTATAACAGGGCCCATGGGGCCAACGCTTCTATATGAACGATGTAATGTGTGTTTCACCCACATGATCCCAGGTGTTCTGTGCAGGTGTGCACACCTGTGGACCAGAAAGTGGAACAAACTTAAACTGGCTTCAGTTGATCACATTAGGGAGGCTGGGGCAATTGAAGAGCTCCCAGTGTCAGATTTGTCCAGAAGAACAAGCAAGATTTTCCAGGAAGAGGCAATTATGATAGATTCTCTCTTTAAAAGTAAAAATCCTATTATCAAGCAGTGATTTTCAAAATTATATTATATTGAATTAAAAACAGGTAAACTGATCAGTAAAATAGAATAGAGTTTCTAGAAGTAGATGTAAACAACAGTAACAAATCAATAAAAGACAAAGACAGCAATAACACATCTATAGAAAAGCATATTACTATTTTATAAAAGTGATCATTCTGGGCAAGAATAGCTTAACTCCCACCATGTACTATAATAAACTCCAGGTGGGTCAAATTAGATAAAAAACAAAGATGTTTTCTTTTTCTTTTTTTCCTCCAGGCGTCAGTTTCCCTCTCCCTAATACACCACCCCAACCATAATTTCCTAGTGTGAATTTTTTTCTGTCTGACTATATGTAGTGTTGGTGGGAGGGTAAAGTTCTGTTACTATTTTCCATTTGGAAACTGAAGGTGATTTACCCTTTCTCTAACCACCCAGTACAGCCAGGGGATGGGCCCTTGACCTAAGCTCAGCCAATCCAGTGGTCACTCCTAGAACTTTGGTTCTGATGCAAGGACAAGAAAGAACAGTGGTTGGTCAGTGACACCCGAACAGGTCATTCCAACTACAGAACAGCTGCTGTTCTTCCAGCTCTGGTACTCCAGAGCTCCTTGGTCCTTTCCCAATCTCAAGCATATTCCCTCAGACTCACAGCAATAGTTTGTTTATACTGGCCAGGGTGAGATTCTTTCCATACCCATGTGGAGACTGCAATTCCAAAGAAATAACTGATGAAGGAAAAGACAACATGAAATGGTTGGTGGTGTCACAGTTCATCTCGGCATATCTCCTTTACGAGGAAAGCACTCTGGTAGATGGTCTGATGGTTTGCATTTCTTCCTCTTGCCTCCTCCTACGGGAAAGGTATACTTCTCTAACCCATTGACCTTGTCTTGGCCATGTGACTTGACTGACCAATAGAATGTAAGTGGATATGATGGGTATCATGTCTGAGCAGAAGCTTTAAGAATGATTTGCCAAATTTTGCTTCCAAAATATATATTTTACATTATCCATTCTGTTCTTCTACCAACACTGTCCAAACCCATGCTGATCTTGTTCATCTACATCAACAGCCTTCTAACTATCTCCTGGCTTTTAGCTGTGTGCCTCTGAAATCCACCCTTCACACATCTGTCAGTGATGTCAAATCTAACCTTAGCCACAGATTAAAAGCCTTCGATAGTTTCCTCTCCCCGACATGGCATTTGAGAGCCATCATGACTTGTCTCCTACCTATCCCTTCAGCCTCATCCCTGGACATCCCCAGCTTCCCACTTTATGCTGAGCAATAGGAAACTGCCTAAAGCATGCCGAACACTGCACCATGCCTTTGTCCATTCTGTTCTCTTAGCTTGCCCTCTTCTTCCTCCTAATTCTTGTCCAAATAATCACTTCTGTTCAACTCTCAAGGTTCAGCTCAATATCAGTGCTTCTAGAAGGTTGTACCCAGTGCTTTGTAGGCATGCACTTTCCCTGTGCTTCCTTGGTGGATACACCCCTGGCACTTTCCACATGGTACTGAAATTATTTGTTCGGTATCCTTCTTTCCAATGATTGCCTCCATTCTGGATGGCAGGCATGATATCTTATTCACCTCCTTGTCCTCAGAATCTAGCATGATGTCTGGCACATGTAGGTATTCAATACATGTTTATGGAGCTGAAATAAACCAAAAAAATTAACCATGAGTATAAGAAAACTGTGAGTAGTGTCATAGCAGCTGGGATTCTTACAAAGCTAAAAACATTATAAACTGGTTCTTCTGGAAAGCAGTATGACAACATACAACAAAAACCATGAAAATGTTCATTCTCCTTCACTTGGTATTTTCCTGTTTGTGCATACTCCCCAAAGAAATAATCCAAACAGGGAAAATTTACGCAGATGTTCCCGGCAACTCTAGTTAAAATAGTGAAAAAAACTGGAAGCAATCCAAGTGTCTAATAGGGAAATGACTAAGCAAACAATGGGATTATAACATAGCTATTAAAAATGACAGGGGTGAGGACGATGTCATCATGGAGAAGTGTGTATCTGCAGGAATGTTAAATGGAAAAGAGAACACAGACCAGTGTTTAAACACTAGTGGTTAAGGATGTGTGGGTACGTTAACGAAGATCAGAGGCCAATTTGGAGAAATGAAAATGGATGGTGTTCAATATTCACTGGGTCTTTTCTTTCCTGTGCAGCTCCATGAGTTTATGACAATAATAGTTGAGATCTCATGCAACATAGATATCTTGCAGAATAAGGGCTCTAGGGACTTCCCTGGTGGCACAGTGGTTAAGAATCTGCCTGCCAGTGCCGGGGACATGGGTTCGAGGCCTGGTGCGCGAAGATCCCACATGCCGCGGAGCAACTAAGCCCGTGAGCCACAACTACTGAGCCTGCGCTCTAGAGCCCGTGAGCCACAACTACTGAGCCCGCGTGCCATAACTACTGAAGCCCGTGTGCCCAGAGCCCGTGCTCCGCAACGAGAGAAGCCACTGCAATAAGCCCGTGCACCGCAACGAAGAGCAGTCCCTGCTCCAGCGAAGACCAAACACAGCCAGAAATAAATAAATAAATAAATAAATAAATTAAAAAAAAAAGAATAAGAGCTCTAAATTTCCTACCAGGTTCATCAAATTATTATGAAAATAATGACATTTCTTCAAGAGAACAAAATACTTTAATTCAACAAGCAAATTTGAGTTTAACTATGCGCTAGAGCACTTACATGCTCATGAAATTTACAAAAAACATGGGCAAAGATCCTCAGGTGGATGTGTTATTATTTTAACCTATTTTTGTTTATTTGGGACTGTACACATTAAGACAGTACAAAAGAAAATCTGAAAGATCTTTGGCCTAAATCTCACATTCACAAATTGTCTCAATTTTACACTTTTGATATTGTCTCCAAACAGGGTTCTACGTACAGTCACTGAGATATACTGAGAAAGGTTAAAAGGAAAAAGCCATCATCACATCACTTTAAACGTGTGTCACACTGCCAATGTAGTGCACTGTTTTATAAATCGGTGATTATCTTGTGAATAGCAAAATACTGACATTGTAAGATATATTACATTGCAATTAAATGAAATAAACCACACATTTTTATATCTTGTTTTAAAATTTCTTCTTTTTTATTTTATTTTTTATTGAAGTATAGTAGATTTACAATGTTGTGTTAATTTCTGCTGTAGCAACCTGGATGGATTGTCATACTAAGTAAGTCAGACAGAGAAAAACAAATACCGTATGATCTCGCTTATATGTGGAATCTTAAAAAATGGTACAAATGAACTTATTTACAAAACAGAAATAGAGGCTCAAGAGGGAAGGGATATGGGGATATATGTATACATATAGCTGATTCACTTTGTTGTACAGCAGAAACTAACAACATTGTAAAGCAAGTATACTCCAATAAAGATGTGAAAAAGAAAAACACAAAAATAGAGTCACAGGTGTAGAAAACAAATTTATGGTTACCAAGGGGGAAGCGGGGGAGGGATAAATTGGGAGATTGGGATTGACATACATACACTGCTACATATAAAATAGATAACTAATAAGAACCTACTGTATAGCACAGGGAACTCTACCTATATGGGAAAAGAATCTAAAAAAGAGTGGATATATGTATATGTATAACTGATTCACTTTGCTGTACAGCAGAAACTGACACAACATTGTAAATCAACTAGACTCCAATAAAAATTAATTAAAAAAATTTCTGCTATACAGCAAAGTGATTCAGTTATACATATATACATTCTTTTCTTTAATATTCTTTTCCATTATGGTTTATCATAGGATACTGAATATAGTTCTCTGTCCTATACAGTAGGACCTTGTTGTTTATAAAATTTCTTCTTTTTTAAAAGAATTCACTGAGACCCTTAAAAAATGGAGGTGGCCCAGGCCTCTCTAGATTTCTGGGAGGCCCAGAACGTAATTATCACTTTATCTTTAAAATGTGATAGTTTTAACTAGGGGCCCCAAACTAATGGGTTGTTAATAACTTAACTATATAAACACCTAACTTCCAAACTGCTGTCTACTAGCTGTACGTACTGTTTCTGCTGCCACGTAACCAGTGGTCAGAAAAGTCACAGCTTTTACAGAGGTGGTTCACAGCCCTGGTGGCAGGTCAGAATCACCTGTTTTTTCAGACCCCACTCCAGGACCTAGGTTCTCCAGGGCTGAAGTCTAGAGATTCCTATGCTTAAAAAGCTTTCTTCCTTTTTTTCTTTCCTGCGCTGCATTTCCTTACAGTTCCAGGACTCAGAATTCAAGCTAGTACTGTTAATCGTATGGCTTAGCTGCATCATAGGTTTAACAGACCTGAAGGCTAATCTGAAGGTCAATCACCATTTTCAATGGAACCTCTCCGGGGTGATGTGTTATAAGGGCCCAAAAAACAATTTAGAAAAGAAGTTTGAAGGTGCGGTCCACAGATTTTGGGAGGAACTGCCTATATAACACTTTTGATCAAAATACCTTCAATTATTCCTCAAATTTCTTATTGTGCTTAAATATATGAAAGTAAATAAATACGTAATCTAAGTGTTATGTTCAAGTGTCCATTCTTAGAAATGATGTGAAGTAGCAGGTTTTTTGTTTTTTTTTTAAAGGGGCGGGGCCTGAGGCGGGACCGAGCGTGACCTCGAGGAGCGGGGGCGGGATGGAGGAGTTTTTTTTTTTTTTTTTTTTTAATTTATTTTTATTTATTTATGGCTGTGCTGGGTCTTCGTTCCCGCGCGAGGGCCTTCTCCAGTTGTGGCAAGCGGGGGCCACTCCTCATCGCGGTGCGCAGGCCTCTCACTATCGCGGCCTCTTCTGTTGCGGAGCACAGGCTCCAGACGCGCAGGCTTAGCAATTGTGGCTCACGGGCCCAGTTGCTCCACGGCATGTGGGATCTTCCCAGACCAGGGCTCGAACCCGTGTCCCCTGCACCGGCAGGCAGACTCTCAACCACTGCGCCACCAGGGAAGCACCAGTAGCAGGTTTTTATAAGCAGTAAAATCACAACAAGCCCAAACTGTCAAATGACTGAATTCTTTTTGCTTCATAAAAACACAAACCTGAAGAATATGGGTTTATAACACAGAGAAAAACAAATTCCAGGATGTGGGCTGAGGTCAGTACACGCGCTGTCCATTCTCCTGTACCTTCTCCTCTTCTTCCTAGTTCTGTACTATGATTACTGAAACTCTGGAGGTGATGACCCTCTCTGTGTCCCAGCAACGTTTGCCATCCATGAAATAAAGATTTATTTGTGCTCATCTAAACCCAAAACACACAAGAAAATGTCCAGGGCAGTTAGAGGAGCATATGGGAACTGAGAATCAGGGTTACATTGTCTCACTTCCTGCCTACCCTACTCCCCATTCACCCTACCTTACATTCCCTTTGGAGTGATTATGTCTATGGGGTCAGAGGAAGACATTTTCCTACTTCTTACCTCAAAAGTGCAGAAAGACACTGCAGGCATCTGACTCAGGGTTATGTTTATCCTTTGAGGAGCTGTGACCAGAATATTTGGACTTGGATCAAATTCAGAAAAGTCAAGTTCAAAAGGACCATGATTGTGAGTAGCAGCAAATGGCATGGTGTTGATCAATACAATGTCTAGTTATAATGGTGGCAGATTTAATTGTGTTCCAGAAAGATATGGCTGTTAAGGCTTTCCAGATGAACCAGAGAGCTGAGACAATAATTATTTAAGTTTAAATCCACTTTGGCCTTCCTTATTTGAAGGTAAGAGTGTTAGAAGAAGGATGCTATATCTGGGCCCTGTGGTAGGAAGCTTCCAGGCTGAACTGCCACCACCTATGTGATTGCCCCAGAAAGCATCCACAGATGCTATACACGTTTTCCTCTCCCGAATGATCCAGAAAATTGCCCTTCAGCCCGTGCTTCATTACGTGGGGTAGAAGGCATTCATATAACTATTGCCTGGGCTACAATTGCTGCTTCAGATGAAAACCCAGGAAGCCGAATCCCTGCTGCTGTTGAAAGTGTATAATTAGCTCCTTGTGCAGCCTGACCCCACTGATTCTTCTGACGCATTTGGCTTGAGGTGTGCCCTTTCTGGGACCTCCAATATCTACTCCACAGCTGGAGATGCCCCAAACTGCACGCAGCACTTCCTGTGGGCGTGGTTTTGCATCCTGAGGGCTGCGCGGCGCAGAGTGAATCACGTGTTTCAAACGCTCACAGATTCACGGTGCTTCTTTTAAAATACAGGAGTGGGTTGTGAGTGGCTCTGTTAGACATAAGAGAATCCCCTCCTTCCTTTTTCTTTTTAAAAAGTGATTTTGTAATGGAGGCCTCTCAAGAAACACTATAATTGGTCAGCCTGGGGTGCGTTAGATGTCCTACCAGATAACGTCATTAGCTATTCTCAGGAGAGGAAAGGCAGGGTACGCCCCCTGGGATAATGACAACACTTGTTTCAAGTTAGGGAAGAGCCTGTGGTTCTCTTCCTGCGTGTGGGGGAAAGCGGACACACAATGTTCATTTCCTAAATACGGGATGTGCTGCGAGGCTGGTGTGTCATTTTCCACCATGTCACATCCTTCTGGATGAAGGCAGCAGGGGCCAGGACAGGAAATGGCAAATTCTCAGAATGAGACAAGGCTTTCCCAGGGCAGTCATTGGCTCTCTGGAACTATAAGGCATGCTCATCCAGAAACAGCCTCAGATTTTTCTTTCCCGGAGAGAGCCCGAAGTGAATGGTAAGTGGGGAGGCCAGAGGGATGCTGTCTGAAAAAGAGCCATTGGACTTGTAATACTGGGGTTATATCCTTGGTCGATTATATATCTTGAGTAACTTTGTCTCATTTTGCTCAGAGGTGTCTTCATCTGTAAATTTGTCAGTGGTGGGTGGAATTATGGAGGCATGCAAATGAAGCTAAGACTTAGGAGTCAGGAGACCAAGATTCTAGACTGGGCTCTGAAGAATCAGCTGCATCTAGAATGTGTCTGTGTTTCGATTTCCTCATCTTCCAGTTGAGAATAATGATTTCTGCCCTGATATCTCACAGTAGTGAAATCTTCCATTTCTGTGGCTTCCGTGCCTCTTCCGAGAAGTTCCTGATAATAAGGAGTACAGTGGATATGAAGGGAGGGATTTTTGGCAACTAGGAAGGATGTACTTTTACCCAGGATGTACAGTTCTCTCTGTCAGTCATCTTCGATTGGCTTCATTTCAACTTGGTACAGGTAGCCCTCAGTGACTTGTTAAAAAAATTTTTGGCCACTTTAAAAATCGTTCCTCACTTTTAAAGGAAGCTTTCATAATAAAGGGACATAGTGGTGTGAATTTAATGTAATTTATTTTTAATTAAGCACGCATCAAAGAATGAAATTTCTGAAGACCCGATGAGCTCTAATTAGAAGAAGTGGCGCAAACCACATCTTAGGCTTGATTCTAAGATAAGAGCCGGGGGAAAAAAACAAGCAGAAGAGTTGCTTCAGGCAAGCATCTAACTTAGAAAGATTAGCTTCCTTACATTTGATAGACAGTATGATTTTTGAGTTTTTGGTGGCTTGTGTTTTTCACTCATCAGAGAGGAAAAAAAAAACCCAACCCTTTTGCAATAAGAGTATTGCAAAACTCTTAGGATCCCAGTCTTCATGTAAGGAAAGGGCCTTGTAAAGGGGTACTACATACGGCTTGCAAAGTGTCACCTTTCAGAGAAGAGGCCTCAATATTGCAGTAGACTTCTAATACCACCACTCCCTTATTTAACAGATAAGAAAATCCATCCTTGGCGTACCCTGGGAGAAAAAGCGGACAAGAGCATTATTCCTATTGGCTTACTCGGATTTAAGGTCCTGAGAACTGGAGGACTTGTCCCAGATTATAGAACGGGTCTTTGAGAACTTGACACATGACTCACTGGAAAATGACCCGTTTCCCCTTGGGTGGAAGCAGCTGTTGTGCTTGACTCCGGGCTAATCGCGTGTCGTGTCCCCGCAGGGCATGGAGGGGCCGGGGGCCCGGGAGCTGCAGGGCGCCGATGCGCTGCGCCGCTTCCAGGGCCTGTTGCTGGACCGCCGCGGCATGCTGCACGGGCAGCTGCTGCGCCTGCGCGAGGTGGCCCGGCGCCTCGAGCGCCTCCGCCGGCGTTCCCTGGCGGCCAACGTGGCGGGCAGCTCGCTGAGCGCGGCGGGCGCGGTCGCAGCCATCGTGGGACTCTCGCTCAGCCCCGTCACCCTGGGGGTCTCTCTGCTGGCGTCGGCCGTGGGGCTGGGGGTGGCCACCGCCGGAGGGGCCGTCACCATCACGTCCGACCTCTCCCTGATCTTCTGCAACTCCCGGGAGCTGCGGCGGGTGCAGGAGATCGCGGCCACCTGCCAGGACCAGATGCGCGAGATCCTGAGCTGCCTCGACTTCTTCCTTCGCGGGCAGGGCCGCGGGGACCGCCAGCTGCTGCAGAGCGGGAGGAACGCCTCCATCGCGCTGTACAACTCGGTCTACTTCATCGTCTTCTTTGGCTCCCGCGGTTTCCTCATCCCCAGGCGGGCCGAGGGTGCCACCAGGATTAGCCAGGCCGTGCTGAAGGCCAAGATCCAGAAACTGGCCGAGAGCCTGGAGTCCTGCACCGGGGCTCTGGACGAGCTCAGCGAGCAACTGGAGTCCAGAGTCCAGCTCTACACGAAGAGCAGCCGTAGCCACGACCTCAAGATCTCTGCTAACCAGTCCGCTGGGATATTTTTCTGAGAATATCTTTTCCCCCTAATGATCGAGGCTAGAAACCATCCCCATGGGATGTTCCAGATTTGTAGCTCCCTCAGGAAAACACCAAGTTGGGTTAGGAGCTGAATGCAAAGGATGAGAAAAACTGTTCTTCAAGTGAGGGATGGGGATGTGTCCTCCCAACCCTTTTCCCATCACTGTGACATCCTGCCTGGGGCTGAGGGCTAGGGACTTTTTACCTGCCTGATCCTGGTGGGATATGTGACGTGAAAACTATTTTTCCTTTATCATCACCGTTCAGTCTTCACACCGCTGGGCACTCCTGATTTAAAGGTGTTGCAGCATCCCTGCCCCAGCCCCAGTGGGTGGTTTGAGCCGAGGCTGGAGAGGGTTGCAGACATCGCCACCCTTTGGGTCTTCTCCAAGCCCCACTAGGCTTTGAAGTCCTCAAAATACCTGTAAGAGGAGACACTAGCTTTAAAACCTCTCTGCCAGAGTTTCTGAGTACAAAGAAATCCAGAATCCAGAGCAAATCAGACCCTCTCGGAACTGTGTAGGAGGATTCAGAACCCAAGAGAGGCACCTCCCACTAACATGCATCCCCTCCCCTCTCAGCGTGCCCACTCATAGATCCAGCCTGGGGATGGAGTGGACCTTCCTGGGTATCTTCATATCCAGACCTCCAAGGTACTCTGAGAGGGGAAACCAACCAAACGGTCACCTAAGTCCCGCCCCCTTGCAGAAGAAACTGAGGCCAAGGAAGAGGAAATGACTAACAGCTTCATTTACTGACATCATAGCGTAGAGAAGGGAGAAATGGCTTTTGAGTTAGCCCTGGGTTTACTGTCTGAGACTTGGCTTACTGGTCTGTAAAATGGATGCTAAAACCTCACCCTGTTGGGAGGTATTAAGTGAGATAAAGTGCCAAGCACAGTGTCTGGGTCACAAAGTGTGGCCCCTGGGCTGGCAGCATCACCTGGGGACTTGTTAGAAAGGCAAGTTCTTGGCCTCAACTCTAGACTTAAGGAGTCAGAAATTCTGGAGGTGGGGTGCAGCAACCTGTGTTTAAACTAGCTCTTGGGGTGATTTGATGCCTGATAAGGTTTGAAAACCGCTGCAAGGGATGTTGGTTTCTGATCCTCTGATGAGCTTTCACGAAGTCTATAGTCTCTCTGGGCTCCGTGGTCTTCAGAGTCATTCACAAAAGGTCAAGGACAGTGTCCCAGAAGTAAAAGAAAGAAGGTGCGTGGGGACGGCTGTGTCAATGCTTCCTGGGGCAATTTGCTACTGGGTGAACTAAGGGATGTAACAGAAACAGCCCTTTAGAGGGCAGTGTTGCCCACTCGTTGTAAAAACTGGTACAGAAAGGAATGTGAATTTAATGGAAATTGACCTTTATTACCTTCTCTGAAAACCTCCAGACCATTTTTTAATTATTTATTTTAAGTTTCTTATTTAATTACTGTTTATTATTAACATTTAATTTTATTTAACCACAACATTAGAAAATAATAGGAATAGCAAGTTTCTGAATGGGAGACTACTGGGGTTCTTTTCGGGAGATGAAGTTGAGTTTGCCTTTCTAAGGTGGGCCATGAGCTGAAAATAGCATTGCTTTCCTTGAATAAGTCTCTCTCCTTCAGAGGGGAATTTCCCCCCCCCCCCCCAGTGTTTTAAATGATCCTTTTAAGTAAATGTGGGAAGTTCTGAATAGAGAGACCAGGAGCTGAATTTAAGCTTATAAATGGAGGCTTGACTTGTCAATATAGAGATGATGCAAGCATATCTATCCTGAAGGTACAAGACTTTGCCAGCAGATAACACTTGACCTGAAAAGCCTTCCCTATTTAGTTCAGGGGGAAAAAAACCAATTAGAGGCATATGAAGGAAGCACTTGGAAGCCTGATGTCCTGTGAAGTTGGGTTTTATGGGCGTTAGACAAATTAGCTTGTGTTATGACGGTGATGTGTTATATTTTCACTTTGGGAGCTGTAAGAAATCTGTAAGCTGTCTCTTAGAAAATACTTCCAATTTCTTCAGTTTCCATTCCTACAAATGTATTGTTGAAAAGTCTTTGGGACCACACGCACAAAAACACTTGGCTGTATTATTTAATTATCTAATATGCTTTAAATTTACCCAGTTGACCCCCATGCTTCCCAATGATGGCAGGGTGTCTGAGGAAGTGTAATTTCAGTGCTGGGGAGAGGGGTTGATGTTTCTATATTTTTGTTTTTCCTATAAATGGCAATGGATCTGTATCCTGGTTTATTTTGAAGTTGGTACCAGTTGTTTTTTTTAAACTGGTGTCATTTCCTAGATTGCCTTGCACAGATGCATTTTAGATGACCAGAATGTACTTCACAGGTTTGTGTTATGTTATAAAGGTACACTCACTGCCTAACCTCATCTTTTATTAATGCTTAAGTTTGAATTATATTCTTCCAGTGCCTGAGCTGTTCCCTAGAAATAAACTGGGCACTTTTGGAAGCCCCAGCCTCAGCAGCAGCAGCAACCATTTCATATTATTAGGGTATTTTGCATGTATCAAAGTCTTAAACTTTTGAAGTTATAATTTCAGTGACCCACTGTACATCTAAGGCAGGGTGTCTACTTTGGAACAATACTTTGCACGTTATAGGAGCTCAGTAAATGCATTTGAATAATTTAATGAACTGCTTAACCATATTAAGAGGAATTTGTTGATAATGAAAGAGCATCTATCCTCTTATGTGTCTGTTATAAAGTTGGAAACCTCTACCAGGATTTAAGTGAAGTTCAGTTAAATGGATCCTAGAGACAAGCATTTTCTTTATTTCTTTTGTGGGAATGTGAATAAGGCTTTTCCTTAAGGTCTTCGTTCTATAAAACAGATTGAAATGGTATGTTGTAAAGGGAAGAAGATAAAGGGGTATTTAGATTACAAGCGTACTTCAGAAAAATATCCGAGTTCGAAAAATAAATATGTTCATATTGAAGGTTTAAGTGCTTCTGCTGGTTTCTGGGGTTTACAATCATTTGGATTGTTTTCTTTCACAATAAAGGAGATTCATTTGGTTCTGCTTTCAAGGATTCAATAAAACTACATTCGACTCTATTAAAAAGATAATCCTTAGCAGACATTTCTGATTCTAATCACTTTGATGCATTTGTCCTCAGGCACCTGTCATTTCCAATGTGGTAAATGTCAAAGTCAAAAGTATTTACTGGGAGAAAAAAGAGAGAGAAGAGTGGTGTAGAAGGCACTCTAGATCAGATATGTCAAACAATTTGTCAACTTGATATATTTCTCACTCAAAGCCTTAGCGTGAAAAGAAAGTAGAAGGAATGGAGATGTTGAGAGAAAGACATTGTGCAGAGATAAATGGGGATGCCATTAAATGCAGCAAATTTTGAATTCCACATTTTTTCCCATTGTAGCAAAATCAGTCCTTCCCTTTATTGAAATAAATTGCCCAGTCCTCAAATATCTTCTTCTTCTTCTTTTTTTTGGCCGTGCTATGCTGGCTTGTGAGATCTTATTTCCCCGACCAGGGATCAAACCTGGGCCCGGCAGTGAAAGCACTGAGTCCTAACCCCAGGACCGCCAGGAAATTCCCAACTTCTTTTTTTTTTTTTTTTTAATATTTTCTGATCCGTTAAAATTAAAAAAAAATTTTATTAAAGTATTGATTTACTCAAACTTCTCGATCTTCTTGGAATTAATTACCTAACCTCATGTTTGCCTGTGTATAAATTAGTAACTTTGAAAAAGGGCAGAGGTTTAATTATTTTTACTTAGAATATTCAGCATCAAACTGTATAGATCAATTTTTAAAGAGTTATCAACTCATGTATAGGAATTCTCTTATTATCTAGAAATCAGACTTCCAGCAGTTTCAAACCTTTGAACATAATTACAACCTGAGAAGTAATTGAAAAGAATCCTAGAATCAGCCAAATTAGGCTTCACAAAACCCAAACACTAGAGAGAGGCAGAGAGGGAAGGCAAGGGGCAGCATCTATATTAGGAAGGCAAAACTTTCCCAGGAGTCTCCAAGGGACTTAACCTGGCAAGTCACTGATCTTAACCATGCAAAGCAGGCTGGGACATGTAGTACTTTTAGCTAAGAACTAGCTGTTCCCAAAATACCTAGGATTCTGTTTGTAAGGACAAAAAGGAGGATGGACATTGGGTCGAGGGGCCAGCAGTCCAAACAAAGAGCCTACAGTGGTTGCTGCAGTGATTTGAGAACTTCTGCTGAAGGTAATCTGGAGGTAATCTCGTTACCTGAGTGCCAGCCTGAGTCCGCATCTTGGAAATATCCCTGGATGTTGCACTGTTAATGACCGTGCAACCGAAAAAAGAAAAAAAAAAAAAAAAAAAAGGCCGTGCTGGCAGGATCCTGGCTGTTTGCAAAGGCCAGCCACAAGCTGGGATCCTATCTTTGCTGAAGCATATGGTATTCCTGTCATAAGAAGTAACCTTTTAGTTAATTGCAATAAATCTCTCCTTGTTGAGTTGACAGGAGGTTGGAAAATTGTTACTTTTTGCTCCTGGCAAACTCATAAGAGGAAAGTAAACCCTGCTGTGGTCTGGGCTAGGACAAAGAGTGAGCCCTAAGATCTGGAAATAATCCCTTAGCAACCAGAGAGTTGTTAGAAGAGGGGAAATTGTGCTGTTGAAGCGAGACCCCTAAGGGGCAGGAATGAACCTTAGGGACCCTCGGCATCCCCCAGTTCTGACTGGCATTAGCACTGGGTTGTGGAGAGAAGCCCCTCCAACGTGGTCTTGCCTGCAGAGAATGATGTTTAATCCCATTCTGTATTTCCAGTGTAACCCCAAGGATGGGAGTGCAGGCAGGTCTGCAACCTGATTTGCCCCAGAACTTTAGCAATGAGTCATGGCCAAGGTCTCTGACTCTCAAGAGCACAGGGAAGCCACAGCGGGACTTGTTCCAGCATTTGTGCGCATCTGGTTGCTAAATTAATAAAACAGTTGTAATTGGGAGAAGCTTTTTGTGTAAAGGGAGTTGGGGAAGGGCAGTGATATCTAAAATCTTTCTTTTAGGCTCCAAATTTCTTGTGCCAGTTTCCCTGGTTGACATGGGGACATTTATTAAAACTGATCTTGTTATTAAAACTGCACTGAACTTATTTACAAAACAGAAACAGACTTACAGATATCAAAAACAAACTTATGGTTACCAAAGGGGAAACGTGGGTGGTGAGGGAGGGATGAATCAGGAGATTGGCATGAACACACACACACTATATATAAGACAGATAACCAACGAGGACCTACTGTGTAGCACAGGGAACTCTACTCAGTATTCTGGGATAACCTATATGAGAAAAGAATCTAAAAAAGAATGAATATATGTATACGTAAAACTGAATCACTATGCTGTACACTTGAAACTAACACAACATTGTAAATCAACTATCCTCCAATAAATTAAAATTAAAAAAACCACACTGTCAAAATTTCATTACAGAACAATACTTTTCTAAATGCTTAGATAAAATGACATTTAGATAATAAAGTTAGAAAATAAATGTGAATATTTAAAGATGATAATGATAGTTAACATTTATGGAAAACTTACTAGGTATTGTTCTAAGTACAATTTGACATGTGTTATCACGCTTACAAACATCTTATGAGGTAGACACTATAATTACCGCATATCATTAGATAAAGAAAGTAAAGAACTGAAAGGTTGTACAGCTAGCAAGAGCTGCCCCAGGATTTGAATCCTGGTGGCCTGACTCCAGAGTTATGCCCTTAGTTCTTCTGAGACCAAGTATATTCCTAATATAAAATAATGGCCCACAAGAGTGACAACATTAATAACAAGGCTGACAGATTCATTCATCCAGAAAACATTTATTGAGTACTCACCTTGCATCACCTACTGTCATTTGTGAGCAATGGAGACAGGGTTCTAGAGCTTATGGCCCCAACAATCTAGTCATTCAGGTAGGGTATACTCTGATGCCAGTAAGTTAATCAATAAGAAATTAGAATGCAGTTTTGCAAATGGCTAGTATGTGCAAACAGCAATATAGGTGCAATTTGAAAATGATGAAACTTCAGTTTGGATTGTAAAAACTTGTGCATAGGTATTTTGTAATGCTGCCCCAGACGTCCCAAACGTGGCAACATTCTTGTGAACAAAACACGTGAAATGGAAGGATGTGATTAATAAGAGAGTTTTGCTAACTGTTGATGTGTTGGGACGAAGGTATGGAAAAAGCCCACACAGACATGAATAAAGGAATTACTGGTTCAACAGGCCTTTCCAGATCTTGCATAAAAACCTCTGAAAATGAAACTTCTTGGGGTCATTGCATCGAAACTACCACTGAACCTGCTTGTCAGTTTTCTTCCTGTTAGGGGTGTGTATTCAATTTCAGTATGGTAGCTATGAACTAAATCTGCTGGACACTTGTGGGTGAGTAGACAGGTGTGAATAGGAATAAGACTCTAATAATCATAAAATTATGCAAAATATAATGCTTTGTCTCTGGATGATTTGTTTTTAACATTGCTCCCTGAGCTTTTGCATGGCGAATGCTATTAATTGTTGGACTTTCATTCTTTTTTTTTTTTTACCATCAACAAGTTATTACTTTCCGAGACCTCAAGGAAAGAATTTCTGTTGATTTCTCTGTTACTCAAAGGACCTTTCTTTGATGTTTGAGCACCTCTGGCAATTCACACTCTACCATCATCTAATTATTACTGGAAGGAATTCCCTGGCAGTCCCATGGTTAGGACTCCGTGCTTCCACTGCCAGGGGCCTGGGTTCGATCCCTGGTCAGGGAACTAAGATCCTATAAGCCGTGTGGCTGGCCAGAAAAAAAAAAAATCACTGGAGCAGGATTGGGCATGAAGTCTTGGAAAATCTGAAGCAGATATGTTAAGATTGATGTAGCTATATGAAAAAAAAATTACTAACTTTTTAAACTACAATTTAATTTATGTTTAAGACTTTCTTCCCCTAAGTAGAATTTTAGAGTATATTGAATATTTTAGGTGACATTGTAAAAAGGTGAACTAGTATAAAAAATGATTTTATCTTTCATTTGTTTCACATTTACTTATATATTATGAAAGGATTCAGTCTTCTCTAAAATTGTGTACCCCAAAAGAGTAACAAACAAAGACATTAGCAGACAATATAAAAAAAGAAAAACATGTGCAGATGGTCAATAAATAGGACTTTCATTGTTTCTAACTTTTCTGCAGTTTTGACATTGTTGACTACCCAGTTCTTAGAAGACTCTTCTGTCTTGAATTCTGTGACACCTTTCTTATTTTTCTCTCTGTCTAGCTTCTTTGATTGTTTTCTTTCTCTTCTATTCCTAAACTTCGTACCAGCCTGCTACTCTCCCACTTCCATCATGTAGCCTGGGTCCTTCACATCCAGTGTTTCACTAGTCCTAGGTTGGATGTTGTTATGAATGAAAGCAGTGCTAAAGGATTCTCTTGTGTCAGTTTGAATTTGTTGGGTATTAGATGAGATAAAAACACATCATTGGAAGACAAGGAAGACAAGGCCAAGTTGAGACTCAAAGCTATCCACAGAAGAGACACCCTTTGGGGTGTGTAACTACACAGGACACATTAATTTGGCTTAAGCTAACTGAACATTTTAAGGGCATATTACTTATATTTCCATCTCCCTTTGCCACACTAGGGAAAACACAGTGACAATACACTATGGTGGTAAGACTGTGGGATATCAAGCCAGTCTGCTTGGGTGCAAGTCTTTGTTTCTACAGTAACCATGACCTTCTGAACATGACCTTGTTTCCCTATCCTCCCACGTAATTGCCCCTCCTCCAGTGTTTTCTAGCTTTGTAAAGGTTCCACCAAGTCTCTACTTGCTCAAGCCAGAAACCTAGAAATCACGGACACATCCCTGACCTTCATCCTCCGTGTTAAATCAGTCATGAGAATTTATCTAACCTCTACACACCCTTGAACTTTGTCCAGTTCTCCCCAACCCCACTGCCCCTATCTGGTCCAAAATGCCATCATTGGACTTCCCTGATGGCGCAGTGGTTAAGAATCTGCCTGCCAAGGCAGGCTCACTCTAGAGCCTGCGAGCCACAACTACTGAGCCCTCGTGCCACAACTACTGAAGCCCGCGCGCCTAGAGCCTGTGCTCCGCAACAAGAGAAGCCACCGCAATGAGAAGCCCGTGGACCGCAACGAATAGTCCCCACTCACTGCAACTAAAGAAAGCCCACTTGCAGCAACAATGACCCAAGGTAGCCAAAAATAAATAAAATTAATTAATTTTAAAAAATGCCATCATCTTTTGCTTAAACAACTGCTAACTGATCTTCCTGCATCCCTCTCCCTGACCCAATCCGTTCTTCACTGCCGCCGAGTGTCCTTTTCAAATGCATCTCTGATGAAATCTCTTCAAAAGTTTCCCATTGACCTTGGAATCAAGTCCCAAATCCCCAGGTCATTTACATGACCTATAAGGTCCTAAATATTCAGGTCCCTAACTGTATGTCCAGCTTCATCATAAATCACCATTTTATAATCTTTAAAAGCTTCCTTTGATTTTTCCCACTGCAAGGCTTAACTGGGAATGTTCTTTCTGTCTGTAAATTGCTCCCTGCTCCCTACACAGCCAGTAAGGGTGCTCATCTTCCAGGTCTCAGTTTAAAAGTCCCTTCCACGGGGAAAATGTCCCCGATGTGCAGAGAAAGGCCAGGTCATCCCATCATACGTTGCTCTAGCATCTTGCTTTTTTCCTTTTTACCATGCATCTCACTTGTGATTACTTTTTTGTGTCCCACTTGGTTGTGAGGATTTATTTATTTATTATTATTTAAAACATAGGCTGCCCCCCCTGCAACTGGAGCATGAATTCCATGCTTACTTCTGGTTCCTAATGTGTGGTCCGTGGCCTGCCATAGTGTTTGAGAATGTTTGTTGAATAAAAAAAGAAACATACAGATTTTCTGTATTTTTAAAAACTTTCCAAACTAAAGACAAAAAAAAAAAAAAAAAAGGAAAGAAATCAACAAGTAACCAGAGCTAGTTATCTTTTTTTCCCTAGTCACAAATTGGTTCGATAATGAAGTATTTTGTACAGCATCTCTCTTTTTCTAGATTCCTTGGAGACTGTCCTCTTCTCTCTCTGCCCTCATTATTACATCATCTACATCCTTTCTCCCCTTGGACATACCTACTCATAACAGATTAGAATTCATAAATTATGGGGAATTCCCTGGTGGTCCAGTGGTTAGGACTCTGCGTTTCCATGGCAGGGGGCACAGGTTCGATCCCTGGTCGGGGAACTAAAAGGCTGTGCGGGGCAGCCCGAGATAAAAAAAAAGAATTCATAAGTTAAAGATAATTTTTTGATGGATTAAATTTTGCACTACTTCCTTCATGATGAGTATAGAGCACCTTGTTAGAGGGAGCTCTCTCCAAAACAGACTACAGGGTATGCAGCTTCTGGGAGGATCTTGAGCAGAAACTGATTAAGAATTGATTCTTGTCTGAATCAGTTCCGCAGAACTGTTGCCTGTGATTTTGGGCTCATGTTACTTTTGGTCCAGGAGCCACCTCTGTCCTCACATGCTCTCACCCCACAGCAGCCTGTGTCACTGGCTTGTTGAAGGCTTCCCTGTGGTCCCCACGCCCTTCCCTCAACCACTAGGGATGGGAGCCACAGTGCCTGGGAGACCACCATACTTTCAGAGGCCCACATTAAGGTTTAATTTCTTTTAAAAAATCAAAAGAAAAAGATAAACTTTTAAGTCCAAGAAAATATTTTTATATATATTAATATATTTATGTTAAGGCAGTCATAAACTATAATTTTTACTAGATATTCTTGTGTGTTTGGAGGAAGGGGCACATGAAGGCCTGTGAAAACCTTTCGGACGGAGAGGGATAAACCAAGACTTTGGGATTAACAGATACACACTACTATATATAAAATAGATAAACAAGGACCTACTGTATAGCACAGGGAACTATATTCAGTATCTTGTAATAACCTATAATGGAAAAGAATCTGAAAAGGAATATGATATGTATAAATAAATCACTTTGTTGTACACCTGAAACTAAAACAACATTGTAAATCAACTGTACTTCAATAAAAAAATTGAATTAAAAAAAAAAAACCTTTCAGAGGGAGATGGGGGTCAGTCACTTTGACCTCTCCTTCTGGGGCCAGTGTATTGTTTCAGGCCTGCTTTGCCCCTTATTTTGAGTGTTTATTTGGATTTCCTCTTTAACCTTTCTCATTGTTCTGCAAGTACAGGATATGACATGGTTCAGTTACTAGAATGGACCTCTATTATTTCCACGACCAGAACGTAAATATCCAAACTACTCCAGACTTGGTAGGAATAGTCAAAAGCAGACAGTCCTCTCCGCTGGAATCCGCCTGTGCTTAGCCTGCTGGTCTGACGTGAATCCTGTCACCGAGGTGGGCACTGGCACCAGAGGAAGTTTGAAAAAGAACCCATGTCTGATTGTCCAAGAACACACAGAAGAACTTTTTCCTGGCTAAAATGAGCAGAGTTTGCTATTATAATAGCAGCTTGATGGTTTAAATCAGTTTCCCTTTAGAGCAACCCCAGAGCCCCAGAAATCTTAGGCGTAATCTTTTTTTCGTTCCTGTAACACATTTTACCAAAACTTGGGTAACTTTAGACCCGGTATTATACACAGTTTTATAGTCCTCCCAATTGTTTCCAGCTGGGTCCCCTTTTCCAGGCCTCTTCACTCTGCTTCCCTGAATTTTACGATTGAGTCTTTCACCTTTTCCCAGCACTTTTAATTCCCATTCCACTCTCCTACATCAAATCAGAGCGTGAGCCTAAGGGAAGCAAAGTAAGTCCTTCTCTCTTTGTTTTGACAGAAAAATCTGTGTGGCAGAGGAATTCCGAGTGTGACTGTGCAGGGGAAGTTGCTTGCTGTCGTGTAAAGCGATCTTTCCATCAGTAAAAGCACTGGTCTGGGTCTCAAGAGGCCTGGGTTCTAGTCTTGTCTCTTGTTACCTTGCCATGTGACATGTCTTTTTACCTTCTGGGACTCGAGTTTCTCATTTGTCAAACAAGGAGCACAGATTCCCCAGCAGGTCTACAAAGCAGAGGACAGTGTTAAAAAAAGAAACAACAGGGACTTCCTTGGTGGCACAGTGGTTAAGAATCCGCCTGCCAATGCAGGGGACATGGGTTTGAGCCCTCGTTCAGGAAGATCCCACATGCCGTGGAGCAACGAAGCCTGTGAGCCACAACTACTGAGCCTGCACTCTAGAGGCAGCGAGCCACAACTACTGAGCCCGTGAGCCACAACTACAGGAGCCCGTGTGCCTAGAGTCCGTGCTCTGCAACAAAAGAAGCCACCGCAATGAGAAGCCTGCACACTGCAACGAAGAGTAGCCCCCGCTCACCGCAACTAGTGAAAGCCCGCGCACAGCAACGAAGACCCAACGCAGCCATAAATAAAAAACAAACAAACAAACAAACAACAGGCCCAAGATGGATTCACTTATGCTAAGGCCACATCACCAAACCCAGACTTAATACCTAACCTAACTGCAATTTCAGATGCTTTCAGGAAAGGAATCTTACCCAGTCACTTTAGAATTACCTGGTCAGCACTAGGGAGGTAACTGGCCTCATAGACCCATGCTGTGCCCCAAAGGAAGATGACCTGGCCTGAAACAATCAGCTCTTTGATAGAACAACTTCCTTGTCCCACCTCCTCCTGCCTATAAAAGCCTGCCCTTTTGTACAACTCTTTAGAGCTCCTTTCTATCTGCTAGATGGGAAGCTGCCCAATTCATGAATCATTGAATAAAGCCAGTAAGATCTTTAAAATGGACTTGTTACCGACCAGGGTTCTTGGACTCCTTAATCAATAGAAATTGATAAGAGGCTGGGACTTCCCTGCTGGTGCAGTGGTTAAGACTCCATGCTTCCACTGCAGGGGGCGTGGGTTCGATTCCTGGTCCTGTGGGGGGGGGGGGAGAAATTGATAAGGGGCTAGATGCGAAATTCAGGGAAGGCTTTATTGGAACTCGTGCTGCAGCACGAGGGAACGAGGGAGTGAAAATAAGTAACAGGTTCCCATGCTCACTCCCCGGAGGTGGGGAGCTGGTCCCTTAAATGGGGTGAGGGTAGAGGTGGATACATGTGTGGGGTCAGAGTGGAGGCTTAGGTGGTCTGCCTACCCCCTTGGTGGTGCTGTGTGCATCTATCTCGCACAGTACCCTGCTTTTGCTCCTGACACCTCAGAAGTGGCAGTTGGGTTTTTGGTCTTTTTGTATCTTATCGTTCATAATTTGCCCCAATGGGGAATGGGTGCAGTTATTTTTAGTCTCTTATAGTTTCTTTGTATTCTGAGGCTCAGGAGATGTTTGTCCAGGTGTAAGCACTGCAGCAAAGGGTCACAGGTCCCAGCCTGTCTCATACTCAGTTGAATTTTGTTTTTATCACAACAGGAAGAGGAAGAGACAGAGCTTTTCGGGTGGGTTTTCTTTAGGATAAATCAACTTCCCCTTATCTCAAAGCATGTTATCTGCCTTGGACATCCTCTAAAGTGGCCTAATCCTGGTCCTAGGAAAATGCAGAGGTGGCCATGATGGGGAGCTGAACAGCGGGCCTGAGCGTCTTAGGCTGCCATGGCATGAGCACCTGTTTCCGACTGCCTGATGGAGCCAATTTCAAGGAGACCTCTTGTTTCATACAATGTGTGTCTTCTCTCCTTACCTTTAACTTGGAGTAAATCAACATAAAAAGACAAAGGGCCTATTCTGCAGCGGTGTAATCTCAAAGATGGAAACAACTTCATTCCCTAAAGAAACAACAGCGATGTCCTTCCTGATCTGCCACCCTACCCGATCACAACGCTCCGCTGAGTTGTAATTCATCCAGGTGGGGTTCCTGGGTGTCTATTTCGTGTCAGGCTGGGGGTATGGAGATCATCTCTTGCCTCTTAGATGGCCTCTCTTTTTCATTATTTCCTCTCTACATATAAAGTTAGAGTGATATTTTTAATATGTAGATCACGTCACTCACTTGCTCAAAACCTTCCAGTGGCTTCTTTCATATTTAGGATAACATCCAAACCCCATACCTTCGACTCTAGGGCCCTGCAGGGTCTGACCTGAGCCTCAGGGCCTTTGTACTTGCTGTTCCCTCAGCCTGAAATCATTGTCCTCTGGGTTCTTGAAGGAACTTTCTTCTGCTTCCCAGTGAGGTCTCAGCTCAAACATCACTACTGCAGAGAGGCCTTCCCCAATCTTGCTGTTATTCCCACAGTCCACCCCACCCAAGTTGCTCTCCATCATTTGAAAAAATTTTATTTTATTGAAGTATAGCTGTTTTACGATGTTCTGTTAATTTCTGCTGTACACCAAAGTGATTCAGTTATACACATATATACATTCTTTTTCATATTATTTTCCATCATTGTTTATCACAGGATATTGAATACAGTTCCCTGTGCTATACAGTAGGACCTTGTTTATCCATTCTATATATAATAGTTTGCATCTGCTAACCCCAAACTCCCAATCCATCCCTTCCCCAACCCCCTCCCCTTTGGCAACCATAAGTCTGTTCTCTATGTCTGTGAGCCTGTTTCTGTTTTGTAGCTAAGTTCATTTGTGTCATATTTTTTAAATATTTATTTATTTTATTTATTTATTATTTTTGGCTGCGTCAGTCTTAGTTGCGGCACTCGGGATCTTCGTTGTGGCACCGCAGGCTTCTCTCTAGTTGTGGTGTGCGGGTTTTCTCTCTCTAGTTGTGGGCTCCAGAGCACGTGGGCTCTGTAGTCTGCGGCACGTGGGCTCTCTAGTTGAGGCGCTCGGGCTCAGTAGTTGTGGCATGAGGGCTTAGTTGCCCCGCGGCACGTGGGATCTTAGTTCCCCGACCAGGGATCGAACCCACGTTCCCTGTGTTGGAAGGCGGATTCTTTACGACTGGTCCATCAGGGAAGTCCCCATTTGTGTCATATTTTAGATCCACATATAAATGATCCAAAATTTACAAACAGCTCATACAACTCAACAACAAAAAACCCAAAAAACCCAATCGAGAAATGGGCAAAAGACCTAAATAGACATTTCCCCAAAGAAGACATACAGATGGCCAACAGGCACATGTAAAATGCTCAACATCGCTAATTATTAGAGAAATGCAAATCAAATCTCTATCATTTTATTTATTTATTTATTTGTTTGTTTGTTTATTTATGGCTGTGCTGTATCTTCGTTTCTGCGCGAGGGCACTCTCCAGCTGGGGCAAGTGGGGGCCACTCTTCATCGCGGTGCGCGGGCCTCTCACCATCGCGGCCTCTCCCGTTGCGGAGCACAGGCTCCAGACACGCAGGCTCAGCAATTGTGGCTCACGGGCCTAGTTGCTCCGCGGCATGTGGGATCCTCCCAGACCAGGGCTCGAACCAGTGTCCCCTGCATTGGCAGGCAGACTCTCAACCACTGCGCCACCAGGGAAGCCCTCTATCATTTTTATATCTGTTGCATCATCACACTTTCCACAAATTGAAATGGTCTGTGATCACTTATTTATCATCTATCTTCTCCATGACGGTAGAGGTCGCTGTCCTGTTCAGTAGGCATTTAGCATAACCCTAGCATATGGTAGGCTCTCAAGATATTATTGAATAAATGAATGAAATAATATTTATAATAAATAAATAGTACTGTAATATGAACCTGTTCAAAACTCTATGGTTAGAAGCGGGGGGAACACAGCGGTTGTGAAAGGTGGGGAAAACTTTCTAAAGGGACCTAAAGGGCAGATTAGAGGTCCTGGTCATCAGGCCCTTCTGCACTTGGCTCAGCTCCACAACTCCAAACGCTTATACCCATGCCTAATTTCTTTTTTTACTGCTTTTCCGCGAAACCCCGCCAAGCCCGCAGGGGGCGCCCACAACACGCCACCCGGGAGAACGAAAACTACATTTCCCAGCATCCCGCGCGCCGCCGACCCACTTCCGGAGCCTGCAGACAGCATGGCGGCGTCCGAGGAGCGCGGTTCACCGGCTGCGGTGCCCCAGACGGCGATGGAGGAGGCGGAAACGAAAACATTTAAAGACCTGGTAAGAATGGATGACTCCGATTTCCCTTTTTTCCTGCTGCCGCCAGGCGCGGGCAGAGTCCGGTTGCCTTCGATACCGGCCGCTGGTGTGCAAAAAACAGCCGGGGCCTAGCTCAGGTTTCTCCCGGGATGTCCGAAGCTCGGGTTCCGGACGAGCTCCCTCGGCTCTGAGTTTGGGTGGTGGGAGGGCGGCCCGGGAGCCCCCATATGCCCTTTTGAACTCCACCTCGGTGTGGCAGCGTTGTGTCCGTGCAGGATGTTGTCCATGCGGCGAATCCACTTTTTGTGCATCTTGGGCCTTGGATTCAGATGAACCGGTATTGAATTCTGACCCAGTCACTGACTAGAGGCAAGTTTTCTCGGTGCCTCACTTTCCACATCTGTAAATTGGGTGTTATGATAAGTACCGCATAGAGTTGTGAAGATTAAATGAAGTAACACAGGCGGAGAACTTGGCTTTGTCCCCGGCGAGTGGAGAGTGGTTGGTAAGTCTTAGGTTCCTGTCCCAGTTCTCAGAGTTAAGGAGAAGACTGAGTAGACTCACAATAAAAACCTTTTGAATCAAAGCGTAGGGGACGCACATGTCACCAACAAGGCGACCCTAACAGTCATTTAATTATGTGGGAGGTGAGTGTGTGTTTTTCTTTGCTAAACTATGTTTTTCTGAATTCTAAGGGTGTGACAGATGTGTTATGTGAAGCTTGTGACCAGTTGGGATGGACAAAGCCAACAAAGATCCAGATTGAAGCTATTCCTTTGGCCTTACAGGGTAGGTTGAAATTAAGTATGTGGCCTGTTTCAGATTCAGCGTGAAGTTACACATATTCAGTTAAATACCACTTTTGAGAGCTATTGCTTTGCATATGTCAAGTGAAATAAAATAGGGTCCCTAAAGATAAAAAGTTTGTGGCTTATTGGTTTTTGAAACAGTAATTCTCCAGTTTTACGGAGCTTACTTTCTACGAGGGGGTTTGTTGTCTTCTCCTGTTTTTCTAGCTTTTTCTTTCTCAGTTTTTTTTGGCTCTTTTCCCTTTGCCTTGCGGCGTTAATTCTGTCTTTATCCTTTTTTCTCACTCTAAAATGTTACTAAGATGTCTCATCCAGTCCTGAAGCTTTAATACTGTCTGCATCAGTGAGTTTCAGCCAGTGCTCATTAGAATCACCTGTGGAACTTTTAAAACGCTAGCGATTTCTGGGCTCCAACCTAGACCTTCTGAATTGGAATATCCAGGCATGGGACCTAGGCATATATAGATACAAAAGTTAATAGTTCTGGGACTTCCCTGGTGGTCCAGTGGTTAAGAATCCGCCTGCCAATGCAGGGGACACGGATTTGAGCCCTGGTCCGGGAAGATCCCACATGCCATGGAGCAACCAAGCCCCTGCACCACAACTACTGAGCCTGCACTCTAGAGCCCACGTGCCACAACTACTGAAGCCTGCGCGCCTAGAGCCCGTGCTCTGCAGCAAGAGAAGCCACCGCAATGAGAAGCCTGTGCACCACAACAAAGAGTAGCCCCTGCTCGCTGCAACTAGAGAAAGCCTGCACACAGCAATGAAGACCCAGTGCAGCCAAAGTAAAAAAAAAAAAAAAAAAAAAATTCATAATAATAATAATTAATTGAAAAAAAAACTTAATAGTTTATTCTAATGTGTCTGCCCCTGGGGGAGCACACATGAGCATTGGTCAGATGCTCATGGCTCCCATGTCTATATTTCTAGCCCACACTTTTTTGCTGAGCTCCAAACAAGTATGGAAGCTCAAGTTCCCTATGTCCAGAACAGAGTCCTTATTTTTCTCACCAGAACTAATTTCCCTGTAGCCCTTATCTTAGTTTATGGCTTTTGAGTTTCCCAGGCTGGAAACCTCTGTGTCAATCACATTTTCTTCTCTTACTTTCTTTTATTTTTTTATTTTGTTGAAGTATAGTTGACTTGCAATGTTGTGTCAATTTCACTTTCTTTTTTTTTTTGGAAGTCGCATGAAGACAGAAAATGTATTCAATATATTTTTAACAATTTTGAGAATACATGAACTTTACATTTATATTCGCAAAAATGTACATGGAAAATATGATGAGAATAAGTAACAGGTCAACATTACTAACACCAGCACAAACAATAAATTGTGTACATCACACCTATGAACATTCTACATAAGAATGATTCCAAAGGTCTATAGGATGTTTATAGAAACAAAATAACACGAGAGAAGTTATTTTGTTAATAATCATATATGTGTTGATTCAAATAAATTAGAATTTCATGTTGTAATGCTTTGTCTGTAATGTTTGAATTCTCATACAACTTGAGTTTATTATCCAAAACTGCTTAGTCCTCTGGAGTCTCAGCAACAACATAGACTTTTACAGCTCGATGATTTTTCAGTCTCTAACCAGCCACGTAACATTTAATGTCAGGCCTAGTGTTACGGAAGCAGCTCTTGGAAAACCACCTAAAGAGGGCTTGAGATCCCCAGGCAGAGCCTGGTGTTTAAGGTTGAAAGGCAGTCTGTGATAAAGTAGCAAAGTTGAGCCTTTGATTTATTTCTTTAGTTTAAATTAATTAATTAGCTAATCTATTTATTCATTTATTTTGGTTGGGCATTGGGTTGTCTGCCTGACAGAGAGCATCCTTCCTCAGGAAATTCTACTCTTGCCCACTAAGGGAGAACAGAATAGTCAGGAAAGGCATGGATGACCTTTTTAATTTTTCTAATATGATACAGTATAACATATCTCCTCAAAACTCTGATTACAAAGGAAAATTCCCCACTGCAGTCTGGTGTGCCATCCCATTATTCAGTTTTAGAAGCATAAAATGAGCCTCAAGGCAAGATATCAGAGAGCTCACTTAACACATATTCTCCAACATAAAGACAAAAAAATAAATGGAAGAATGGAAGGAAGGAAGGAAGGGAGGGAGGGAGGGAGGAAGGAAGGTCTTATTGTTCCACATTGTTTTGGCTATTATCAACTTTTGTTAGATGTTTCCTTCTTTCTCTCCAAGGTGTATGAAACCTAGGAAGCTGTATGTGCCAAACATTTGTCAGGCAATGTGGTCCTAATTATATAGCTATTATTTAAACAAAATTCCAGTCACTAATGTTAACAGCAGGTTATCTGCCTATGGCTTAGAGATTTGGATCTATACTGTACTATTAACTTTTATTGCATATAAACGAAAATTTGAAATTCATAATTATTCTGTTATTTGAAATCCCATTACAGTTTACGTATCTGTATCTATACATGTGATCTCATATAATCTTTATCGTATCAGTTTTACAGTAAACAATGTGATCTTTCTCCTTCAAGCTTTATTGCCAACTTAATGGGAAATGCACTTATTTTGATGACCAAAAATTGCCCCCCAAAATTGGATGCAAATTTGTCCAGTGGAGTATCATATTCTGACTCTGTAGTTGACTCAACTTAAGGATTTTGATTTATTTTATTCCTACTTACTTCAACTTGATGTGCTTGATAGCCCATTTTTATGCCAACTATCTGCAGGAAAACAAAAAGAATAGTAAAAATCATTAATCACGGCATTTTGTTGTTCATGTTCCAAACTGAGAGCAAAAGTTATGCAAATAGAGTATCTGTCCTATTTCTCTGAATATAATCAACAGTAACAATTCTAAATGCCTGTTTAAAGAATTGTAAGAAATAATTTCAGTAAGTTTTATCTATGACTTTTTTTTTAACATCTTTATTGGAGTATAATTGCTTTACATTGTTGTGTTAGTTGCTGCTGTATAACAAAGTGAATCAACTGTACGTATACATATATCCCCATATCCCCTCCCTCTTGCGTCTCCCTCCCACCCTCCCTATCCCACCCCTCTAGGTGGTAACAAAGCATGAGCTGATCTCCCTGTGCTATGCAGCTGCTTTCCACTAGCTATCTATTTTACATTTGATAGTGTATATATGTCAATGCCACTCTCTCACTTCATCTCAGCTTACCCTTCCCCCTCCCTGTGTCCTCAAGTCCATTCTGTACGTCTGTGTCTTTATTCCTGTCCTGTCCCTAGATTCTTCAGAACCATTGTTTTTTTTTTTTAGATTCCATATATATATGTTAGTATACGGTATTTGTTTTTCTCTTTCTGACTTACTTCACTCTGTAGGACAGATTCTAGGTCCATCCATCTCACTACAAATAACTCAATTTCGTTTCTTTTTATGGCTGAGTAATATTCCATTGTATATATGTACCACATCTTCTTTAGCCATTCATCTGTGAGTGGACACTTAGATTGCTTCCATGTCCTGGCTATTGTAAATAGTGCTGCAATGAACATTGTGGTACATGACTCTTTTTGAATTATGGTTTTCTCAGGGTATATGCCCAGTAGTGGGATTGCTGGGTCATATGGTAGTTCTATTTTTAATTTTTTAAGGAACTGCTATACTGTTCTCCATAGTGGCTGTATCAGTTTACATTCCCACCAACAGTGCAGGAGGGTTCCCTTTTCTCCACACCCTCTCCAGCATTTATTGTTTGTAGAGTTTTTGATGATGGCCATTCTGACCTGTGTGAGGTGATACCTCATTGTAGTTTTGATTGGCATTTCTCTAATGATCAGTGATGTTGAGCATCTTTTCATGTTTGTTGGCAATCTGTATATCTTCTTTGGAGAAATGTCTGTTTAGGTCTTCTGCCTGTTTTTGGATTGAGTTGTGTGTTTTTTTGATATTGAGCTGCATGAGCTGCTTGTATATTTTGGAGATTAATCCTTTGTCAACTGCTTCGTTTGCAAATATTTTCTCCCATTCTGAGGGTTGTCTTTTCGTCTTTTTTATGGTTTCCTTTGCTGTGCAAAAGCTTTTAAGTTTCATTAGGTCCCATTTGTTTATTTTTGGTTTTATTTCCATTTCTCTAGGAGGTGGAGCAAAAAGGATCTTGCTGTCATAGAGTGTTCTGCCTGTGTTTTCCTGTAAGAGTTTTATAGTGTCTGGGCTTACATTTAGGTTTTTAATCCATTTTGAGTTTACTTTTGTATATGGTGTTAGGGAGTGTTCTAATTTCATTCTTTTACATGTAGCTGTCCAGTTTGCCCAGCACCACTTATTAAAGAGGCTGTCTTTTCTCCATTGTACATTCTTGCCTCCTTTATCAAAGATAAGGTAACCATATGTACGTGGGTTTATCTCTGGGCTTTCTACCCTTTTCCATTGATCTATACTTGCTTTTGTGCCAGTACCATGCTGTCTTGATTACTGTAGGTTTGTAGTATAGTCTAAAGTCTGGGAGCCTGATTCCTCCAGCTCCATTTTTCTTTCTCAAGATTGCTTTGGCTATTTGGGGTCTTCTGTGTTTCCATACAAATTGTGAATTCTTTGTTCTAGTTCTGTGAAAAATGCCAGTGGTAGTTTGATAGGGATTGCATTGAATCTGTAGATCGCTTTGGGTAATATAGTCATTTTCACAATGTTGATTCTTCCAATCCAAGAACATGGTATATCTCTCCATCTGTTTGTATCACCTTTAATTTCTTTCATCGGTATCTTATAGTTTTCTGCATACAGGTCTTTTGTCTTCTTAGGTAGGTTTATTCCTAGGTATTTTATTGTTTTGTTGCAGTGGTGAATGGGAGTGTTTCCTTAATTTCTCTTTCACACTTTTCATCATTAGTCTGTAGGAATGTAAGAGATTTCTGTGCATTAATTTTGTATCCTGCAACTTTACCAAATTCATTGATTAGCTCTAGTAGTTTTCTGGTAGCATCTTTAGGAATCTCTATGTATAGTATCGTGTCATCTGCAAACAGTGACAGTTTTACTTCTTCTTTTCTGATTTGGATTGCTTTTATTTCTTTTTCTTCTCTGATTGCTCTGGCTAAAACTCCCAAAACTATGTTGAATAATAGTGGTGAGAGTGGGTAACCTTGTCTTGTTCTGATGTTAGTGGAAATGGTTTCAGTTTTTCACCACTGAGAATGATGTTTGCTGTGGGTTTGTCATATATGGCCTTTATTAAAGGGTAAGGTCCCTCTATGCTTACTTTCTGGAGAGTTTTTATCATAAATGGGTGTTGAATTTTGTCAGAAGCTTTTTCTGCATCTATTGAGATTATCATATGGTTTTTATTCTTCAATTTGTTAATATGGTGTATCACATTGATTGATTTGTGTATATTGAAGAATCCTTGCATTCCTGGGATAAACCCCACTTGATCATGGTGTATGATCCTTTCATTGTGTTGCTGGATTCTGTTTGCTAGTATTTTGTTGAGGATTTTTGCATCTATGTTCATCAGTGATATTGGCCTGTAGTTTTCTTTTTTTGTAACATCTTTGTCTGGTTTTGGTATCAGGGTGATGGTGGCCTCGTAGAATGAGTTTGGGAGTGTTTCTCCCTCTGCAATATTTTGGAAGAGTTTGAGAAGGATAGGTGTTAGCTCTTCTCTAAATGTTTGATAGAATTTACCTGTGAATCTATCTGGTCCTGGGCTTTTGTTTGTTGGAAGATTTCTAATCACAGTTTCAATTTCAGTGCTTGTGATTGGCCTGTTTATATTTTCTCTTTCTTCCTGGTTCTGTCTCAGAAGGTTGTGCTTTTCTAAGAATTTGTCCATTTCTTCCAGGTTGTCCATTTTATTGGCATATAGTTGCCATTCAGCCGGTCTATGTCTTTTTGGTTGGAGCATTTAATCCGTTTACATTTAAGGTGATTATCAGTATGTATATTCCTATTACCATTTTCTTAATTGTTTTGGGTTTGTTATTGTAGGTCTTTTCCTTCTCTTGTGTTTCCTGCCTAGAGAAGTTCCTTTAGCATTTGCTGTAAAGCTGGTTTCTTGGTGCTCAGTTCTCTTAACTTTTGCTTGAATATAAAGCTTTTGATTTCTCCATCGAATCTGAATGAGATCCTTGCTGGGTAGAGTAACGTTGGTTGTAGGTTTTTCCCTTTCATCTCTTTAAATATGTCCTGCCACTCCCTTCTGGCTTGCAGAGTTTCTGCTGAAAGATCAGCTGTTAACCTTATGGGGATTCCCTTGTATGTTATTTGTTGCTTTTCCCTTGCTGCTTTTAATATTTTTTCTTTGTGTTTAATTTTTGATAGTTTGATTAATATGTGTCTTGGTGAATTTCTCCTTGGATATATCCTGTATGGGACTCTCTGCTTCCTGGAGTTGATTGACTATTTCCTTTCCCATATTCGGGAAGTTTTCAACTATAATCTCTTCAAATATTTTCTCAGTCCTTTCCTTTTTCTCTTCTTCTACTGAGACCCCTATTATTTGAATGTTGGTGCGTTTAATGTTTTCCCAGAAGTCTCTGAGACTGTCCTCAATTCTTTTCTTTCTTTATTCTGCTCTGAGGTAGTTATTTCCACTATTTTATCTTCCAGGTCACTTATCCGTTCTTCTGCCTCAGTTATTCTGCTATTGATTCCTTCTAGAGAATTTTTAATTTCATTTATTGTGTTGTTCATCATTGTTTGTTTTCTCTTTAGTTCTTCTACATCTTTGTTAAACGTTTCTTATATTTTCTCCATTCTATTTCCAAGATTTTGGATCATTGTTACTATCATTACTCAGAATTCTTTTTTTAAAAAAATTAATTAATTAATTTATTTATTTTTGGCTGTGTTGGGTCTTCGTTTCTGTACGAGGGCTTTCTCTAGTTGCGGCGAGCGGGGGCCACTCTTGATCGCGGTGTGCGGGCCTCTCACTGTCGCGGCCTCTCTTGTTGTGGAGCACAGGCTCCAGACGCGCAGGCTCAGTAGTTGTGGCTCATGGGCCTAGTTGCTCCGCGGCATGTAGGATCTTCCCAGACCAGGGCTCGAACCCGTGTCCGCTGCATTGGCAGGCAGATTCTTAACCACTGCGCCACCAGGGAAGCCCTACTCAGAATTCTTTTTCAGGTAGACTGCCTATTTCCTCTTCATGTGTTTGGTCTGGTGGGTTTTTACTTTGCTCCTTCATCTGCTGTGTGTTTCTCTGTCTTCTCATTTTGCTTAACTTACTGTGTTTGGGGTCTCCTTCTCGCAGGCTGTACGTTTGTAGTTCCCGTTGTTTTTGGTGTCTAACCCCAGTGGGTGAGGTTGGTTCAATGTGTTGTGTAGGCTTCCTGGTGGAGGGGACTGGTGCCTGTGTTCTGGTGGAGGAGGCTGGATCTTGTCTTTCTGGTGGGCAGGTCCACGTCCGGTGGTGTGTTTTGGGGTGTCTGTGAACTTATTATGATTTTACGCAGCCGCTCTGCTAATGGATGGGGCTGTGTTCCTCTCTTGCTAGTTGTTTGGCATAGGGTGTCCAGCACTGTAGCTTGCTGGTCGTTGAGTGGAGCTGCGTCTTAGCGTTGAGACGGAGTCTCTAGGAGAGCTCTCACCGATCAATTTTACGTGGAGCTGGGAGGTCTCTGGTGTTCCAGTGTCCTGAACTCGGCTCTCCCACCTCAAAGGCTCAGGCCTGACACCCGGCCGGAGCACCAAGACCCTGTTAGCCACATGGCTCAACTTGGTACGAGGGATGCTTGCCAGTGAATTAAGGTGCGGAAAAGACACAAGGCATAAATACCAAAAGTGTTGCCTGCGGTGCCAACTCTCTGGTTCCACGGACCTCTTTCCTTACTTTGTAATTCTCACTTTGGCTGGCCTCCATTCAGGCCACCGTCATAGCTCTCCTGGTACCCTAACTGAGCTCTCATTTTCCTGTGTGTTCCCCATTCTGCCCTTTAGTTCACTTTAAGTTGTAGGGAAGAGAGTCATATTCAGGTTACCTCAGGGAAAGGGGGTTATTGCAGGGCTATTCTCGAGGTGAGGAAGCCTCAGCAGTCAACTGTGGAAGTCATTACTCGACAGGAAGGCTTCCCACTGGGTGCTGTCCTAGTGCTCAGCTACTCTGGGGGCTGCAACCAGCGTAGAGGCGGTGGTCTTGGCTTGGAAATTAATTGCCAAATCTTCTCAGTTATGGCTTGATTGGTGATAACAAACCATGGGGACCCATTCTTAAGGAATTACTTCTGGCATTCTTCCCTCAGAAGGATCAGTGTAAATGGCTGTACTGTTAAGCTCCTTGGGTCCTTCTTATGCCATCAGGCCTGGGGTTTATCTTCTTAACGAATAACATTGGTCATGATATTCCCTGCTTAAAATCCTTCAGTTCCTCTCTCTTATAGGAGGATGTCAAAACTCCTTAGCATGGCTGTGGGTTTCCTTATTCCTCTCCCTTTCCCCCCTTGACTTTTGTGTTCTGGCCACGTTGTACTTCTCACTCTCTGAACTCATGCTGTATTCTTTTTTTTTTTTTAATTAATTTATTTAATTTATTTATTTTTGGCTGCATTGGGTCTTCATTGCTGTGCACGGGCTTTCTCTAGTTGTGGAGAGCGGGGGCTACTCTTTGTTGCAGTGCGCAGGCTTCACGTTGCGGTGGCTTCTCTTGTTGTGGAGCATGGGCTCTAGAGTGCAGGCTCAGTAGTTGTGGCACACAGGCTCAGTAGTTGTGGCTCACGGGCTCTAGAGCGTATGCTCAGTAGTTGTGGTGCACGGACTTAGTTGCTCTATGGCATTTGGGATCTTCCTGGACCAGGGCTCGAACCCGTGTCCCCTGCACTGGCAGGCGGATTCTTAACCACTGCGCCACCAGGGAAGCCCCATGCTGTGTTCTTTAAAGCGTCTTTCCTCATACGGGACTGCCCTTCCTTTCCTTCTTTGCTTACTTCCAGATTTAATTTACTCATCACCTCTGTTAACCTTTCCTGACTCCTCCTGGCAGTAGGTTGCTCATTCCTTTTTGTTCTCACTGTATCCTGTAGGGACCTATCATATTAGAACATATTTGTGTATTTCACCCTTGGATTTTGAGCTAATTTAGGACAGAGACCGTGTCTTCTGTCTCATCAACCTCCCCCTCCCCTGAATTCATCAAATATTTATTCATGGTTTACTTTGTGCCAGCAGTGGGTCCTTGTGGAATAATGTGGAAATGGTGCAGAGAGCATTTCTTTGCTATTAGGTGTTTTCTTTGTCTTCTAGGTCGTGATATTATTGGGCTGGCGGAAACCGGCTCTGGGAAGACAGGGGCCTTTGCTCTGCCCATTCTGAATGTGCTGCTAGAGACGCCCCAGCGTTTGTTTGCCTTAGTTCTCACCCCAACTCGGGAGCTAGCCTTTCAGATCTCAGAGCAGTTTGAAGCCCTGGGGTCTTCTATTGGGGTGCAATGTGGTAAGTGTCGAGAGGAAAGGAATCTTTAGAATTTCTTCACAGGTTGAGAATGAGTGTGAAAGGAGAATGGAAGGAAGTGTCGTTAACATAAGTTCATTGACCTAAAGAGCTGATTTGGTATTTTAGCTTCGGGGAAAGTTGTAATTGTAAGGGAAGAAAAATGAAAGTAGAAATGTGTCATTGGCTTTACAGTGAACTATGGAAAAAAATTAAGGATCTCTTTTGAATATTCTTTTTCTTTCTGAAGCTGTGATTGTAGGTGGAATTGATTCAATGTCTCAATCTCTGGCCCTGGCCAAAAAACCACATATAATAATAGGTGAGTAATGACAGTGGTAAAAGACACTGGTGATGATGAATTGGAGAAAATCTACTGATACTGAGTGTAACTTCTTTGTGTGGAAAGAGTTCAAAGAATGGATTTAATTTTTTGTTTAATTTTTTTTAGTTTCTGAAATTCTGTTTGGGAGGGGGTGGTCACTTTCTTTCTGTCCTTTTTCTTAAACATTGCCCTCTCTCCTCAACTCTTCTTGTTAGCAACTCCTGGTCGACTGATTGACCACTTGGAAAATACAAAAGGTTTCAACTTAAGAGCTCTCAAGTACTTGGTCATGGATGAAGCAGACCGAATATTGAATATGGATTTTGAGACAGAGGTGAGCTCTCAACATCTTTCCTCTTCCTAGGGCATCTCAAAATCTGTTCAAAATCTGGTTCATTACATACCTGCTTTTGTGGAGCACTTACCACGGTTGGTTAATTTAACATCTCTGCTGCTTTTTTCATTCTTGATGCTCTTTACCCTGTCAGTGCCTCAGCATCCTCTTTATTTTTAATTTTTTTTCTTTTTTATTGAAGGATAGTTGATTTATAATATTATATTATTTTTAGGTGTGCAACATAGTGATTCAATATTTCTATAGATTATACTCCATTTAAAATTATTACAAAATAATGACTATATTTCCCTGTGCTGTACAATATATCCTTGTTGCTTTTAAGTTAAATTAAATTAAATTAATTAACTTTTTACTGAAGTATAGTTAATTTACAATGTTGTGTTTCTGGTGTACAGCAAAGTGATTCAGTTATACATACATATATAAATATGTGTATATATACATATATATATGTGTGTGTGTGTGTGTGTGTGTGTGTGTGTATACATATACCTACACAAACTCCTAATTTATCCTTCCCTCTTTTCCCCTTTGGTAACCATAAGTTTGTTTTCTATGTCTGTGAATGTGTTTCTGTTTTGTAAATAAGTCCATTTGTATCATATTTTAGATTCTACATATAAGTGATATTATATGATATTTGTCTTTGTCTGACTTCACTTAGTATGATAATCTCTAGGTCCATCCATGTTGCTGCAAATGGCATTATTTCATTCTTTTTTATGGCTGAGTAGTATTCCATTCTGTATATATACCACATCTTCTTTATCCATTCATCTGTCGATGGACATTTAGGTTGCTTCCATCTCTTGGATATTGTAAATAGTCTCAGCATCCTCTTTCGAATATAGTTTGACTTGGGGGGCGAGGGATAAATTAGGAATATGGGATTAATATACACACACTACTATATATAAAATAGATAAACAACAAGGACTTACTGTATAGCACAGGGAACTATATTCAATATCTTGTAATAACCTATAATGGAAAAGAATCTGAAAAAGTGTAAATATGTATTTATGTGTAACTGAATCACTTTGCTGTACACCTGAAACATTGTAAATCAACTATACTTCAATTAAAAAAGATAGTTGGGCAAAAAACATGTATGTGTATATATATATATATATACATACATACATACATACATACATACATACATATATACATATAGGCTGACTTTGATTTCAGAGATGAGAAATACCAAAACCAGATTTTCTTTTCCATTTCATTTGATTTCAACCTCTTCCATCTTTTCTTTGATGACCCATTCTTCATAGCTTATTTAGTTGATTAATGCTTATTCTTTACTTTTCTCTTAGATTAGCTCTACTCTGCTGATTTAAACTGTTCTTTTCTCTGACTGGCATTATTTTTGATAGCATCTGGTATGGTATCAAATAGTAAATATTCAGTCAATTTTAGCTGAACTGAATCAAAGTTTTGAGTCCCCAAATCCCACAGTGATGTATTTAGTTTGTTATCTCCTTCTCTCCTTCACAAGCAGCATTTGCAGGTGTCCAGTCTAAATGTTATGTTGGTATCCTTTGCTCTTTCTGCCTTAGGTTGACAAGATCCTGAAAGTGATTCCCCGAGATCGGAAAACATTTCTCTTCTCTGCTACGATGACCAAGAAGGTGAACTTTTCTAGGACTTCTCTTTTCTTTTTTATAAGAATTGATAAATAGAAACAGTCACAGTAATGATAATAAAAATAGAGTATTTAGAAATCAGTGTACTATTCTAGGTTTTCTTTCTTCAGGTGCAAAAACTTCAGCGAGCAGCACTGAAGAATCCTGTGAAATGTGCCGTTTCCTCTAAATACCAGACGGTTGAGAAGTTACAGCAATATTATCTTTTTATTCCTTCTAAGTTCAAGGTAAAGTGTTTGCTTTGATCATTCCTGCCACTCCCTCTCCTTCTTCACCAAGGCATCTGAAAATGTGTCAACTCTTGATTCGCTAAGAGCTGTGCTACAGATTGGAGTCCTTTCTGTTTGTTTTAGAGCTCATGCCGTGCTTATATTTATCAGTGATAAAGTCCAACATTCCGGGAATTCACAACATATTAAACCACAGTAATGAAGTCATGATATAATCCCTTCCGAACCCCATCCTTGAGGTAGTTTTTCTTTTGCCTGCTTATTATGTGGCTTTTTTATGGGCAAGGGACCCTAGTTTTGTGCTTTGGTGTCAGGGCTTTGCGTGCTTGCTGAGTACAGCTCTCCTTGTGCTTGGCTTCAGGCTGTGTGTGAAACTCATGGTTCACAGAGATGATAATGATAGTGCCGGTTAAGGAGTGCAAAGCTGGCAGCTGGGGGTCTGGATAACTGAGAAGTAGCTATGGGCTTAGTCTTTTACATAATTTATATGCCCAGGACGCCAACCTTCTTCCAGGTTCAGTTACATATATTGTTTTGGCTTTGTGACTTAGGATACCTACCTGGTTTATATTCTAAATGAATTGGCTGGAAACTCCTTTATGATATTCTGCAGCACCTGTAACAATACTCAGAGGACAGCTTTGCTACTCCGAAATCTTGGATTCACTGCCATTCCCCTCAATGGACAGATGAGTCAGGTAACTATTCTTTGGAATCATTAGTGGTGAACTGGGGGCATGAGAAAGCTAAACCTTGTAGCAGGAGATTTCTGCAATAGCAACACATGACATTAATGCATCTTCCCATAGTTGTCCTGATTTTATGGGCATTAAAGTGTTGCTTTGGATGCTACTTCCTCCTTTCAGGATAGCAAGAAGCTCAAATTAGAATATTCCACAGGTAGTTGTCTGGGATGGAAGCTATTGAGTTGATTTATTCAGCCTTCATGGTAATAGTGACTCTCTCGTCTCTGAAGACTTTCAATAAATTATTTCCCAATTATCTTTCTATCATGTTTAACAAACTCTGTTTCATGTTAGTATTTTCTAGCTTTAGTCTTAAATATCTTTTTATTGCTTCCATGTTTCCTTTTGACCTGTGAAGCCTAGTTCAGACTAAGGGGGAAACATCCTTTTAAAAATTTCTCTCTTGGTTCTTGTATTTATTTAGTGTGTCTAGTTTGTGTGTCTTGGATTCCACGTTTTTCAAGATTAAATTCTTTCCATTTCTTCTTTTCATCGTCTCAGAGCAAGCGCCTAGGATCCCTTAATAAATTTAAGGCAAAGGCTCGTTCCATTCTTTTAGCAACTGATGTTGCCAGCCGTGGTTTGGACATACCTCATGTGGATGTAGTTGTTAACTTTGACATTCCTACCCATTCCAAGGTGAGTCCTGTTGCTGACCTGACTTTCTAGCCCCAAAGTGTTCTTCTTTTCTCTTTTCTTTTCTTTTCCCCTTCCCTTCCCTTCCTTTCCTTTCCTTTCCTGTCCTTTCTTTCCCTTCCTCCTTCCCTCCCTCCCTCCCTTCCTTCCTCTTACTCTCTTTCTCCCCCACCTCCTTCTCTCTCCTTTTCTTTTCAAATTGAGATGTAATTGACATATTAGTTTCAGGTGTAAAATGTAATGATTTAATATTCGTATATATTGCAAAATTGTCATAGTAAGTCTAGTTAACATCTGTCACCATTCATAATTACGTATTTTTCTTATGATGAGAATTTCAAAGATATTTTCCCTTAGCAACTTTCAAATATGCAGTACAGTATTATTAACTCTAGTCAGCATGTTGTACATTACATCCCCATGACTTATTTATTTTATAACTGAAATTTGTACCTTTTGCCCCCTTTCACCCATTTCACACACACCCATCCCTGCCTCTGGCAACCACCAAATCTGTTCTCTGTATCTGTGAGCTCAATTTTTTTTGTTTTTGTTTTTGTTTTAGATTCCACATATAAGTGAGATCTAGTATTTGTCTCTAACTTATTTCACTTAGCTGAATACCCTCAAGGTCTATCCATGTTGTCACAGATGGGAAGATGTCATTCTTTTTTATGGCTGAATAACATTCCATTGTATACAAAGTGTATTTCTTAATGGAATGTTTTCTGTCTTTCCTTAGTTACAGTATTGGAGTTTTTTTTGGTGTGTGTGTGTCCTTGATTAGTTAAGTATCAAAAATAGGGAAAGCTCTTGATCTTTTCATTCTCCTCATCTTGCACATGCCTGTGGATGTGATATTAATGAATGTGAATGAAGGAGCCCAGGAGAGGGGTTAGATGCTCACTGTCGGAGGCGCAGACGGATCACGTGCTCACCTCTGTCGGTCCAGCTGATGAGAAATGGCAGCTTGTGGTCCTCAGTGTATCCCAGGGTTTCCAGCCTCGGCACTGTTAACATCTTGGTCTGGGACTTCTTTGTTGCGGGGCTGTCCTTTGCATTGTAGGATGCTTAGCAGAATTCCTGGCTTCTACTCACAGGTGACATTGTGACAACCAGATATGTTTCCAGACATTTCCAAATGCCCCCTGGGGAGGATGAAACTGACCCCAGTTGAGAACAACTAGTGTGTGTCAACTTCGTATTAAACTGCTGTAGACAGGGTGCTGTCTCATAGGATTTTCACAGTAACTCTGTGTGAGTTTGGACATGTATTTGTGTCTCTGTTTTATAGATACAAACCAGGGTTCAGAGAAGTTCTGGACTTGTAGACAGTTGTGTCGCTGGTCGGTGGGAGAAGCAGATCTGTGACCCAGGTCTGCCTCTAGATCTAGTGCCATTTTCCTCTGCCTGTGCTATGTCCATGGAGATTTGCTTTGTAGATTTGTCTTTCTATAAAAGAAAGGAAAAAGGGGGTCAGTTTTGTGCTCTGAGGAGAATAACAAAAGTGAAGTAGATTTATCTCAACAGATTGCGAGTTCATCTCTCCACGTTCTAACACAAATCTGTTTTCTTTCAAAGGTTTGCAGGAAGAATTTACATACAGTTTTTAATTTATATTCCAGCTAACTCAAAGTTACTTACCGTTTTCATTTCAGGATTACATCCATCGAGTAGGTCGAACAGCTCGAGCAGGGCGCTCTGGAAAGTCTATTACCTTTGTCACACAGTAAGTGACCCGACTTTGGGGCAGAGCAATGTAGAGAAAAGAGCAGAACTGTGGGGCAGACAGACTTGGAACCTGACTTCACCACTTACTGTAACAGTCACTTAACCTCCCTCATCCCGCCTTCATTGTTTGTAAAATAGAAATAATAATACCGACCTAGCAGGGTTTTAATGAAGACTGGAGATGTATATGTAAAGAGCATATACTGTAGTACATGTGTGTAGTATAGTACTTGGCATATAGAGGCACACACACACAAAAAACCGTGTTATTTCTTTTAAATGCCGGAGCCATAGAACAGTGACCGTTCCCTCAACTCACAGTATTACAATAACTATTTCTGATTTTGTTTTCAAAGGAACAAATTGTTATGTACCCAGGGCTTTTCTGGGAGTAAGGGATATGTTGGGTGGTTTTCTGCTGGGCTGTGCACAGAAGATTGCATTTAGTTAGTGTTCTGAAAAGGAATAGTAGGTTTGATATTGTTGAAAACTGTGGTGCCTGTTGCATCATAGTTTTGGAACGGACAGACATGTGCACTGTCAGCCAGCCAGAGCCATGGCAATTTTCCTTTTTCAGATACGACGTGGAACTCTTCCAGCGCATAGAACACTTAATTGGGAAGAAATTGCCTGTCTTTCCAACCCAGGATGACGAGGTTATGATGCTGACAGAACGTGTGACTGAGGCCCAAAGATTTGCCCGAATGGTATGCAACGCATTTTCTCGCCAGCAAATGAAATTAACTTACATGCAAGACACTTTATTGTGTTAATCCTCAACTTGGAATATTTTATTCCAAATTTAAGATGAGCATACTCAGATGTTGGTAATTTGCTTTCGACTGTACAACTAAATGGTCGAATCAGGGTTTGGACTCAGTCTGACCACAGTGACCACATTCCCAGCCACTGTTCATGTTTCATATGAGGCAAAAAAAAAAAAAAACCTTTGGCCTTGAGATCAGGAGGTGCAGCTGAGAACTGTGAGCTTGGACAAGGTGTCTGACCTCTCAGAATCAGTTCCTCATTTGTAGATTGGGAATAATTGTTACCTTGAATACAGGGTTTTATGAGCATCAGTCAAGCTGGTGTAAACAGTGTGGTTACCGATAGTAGGGGTAGGAGTGGCGATGAGAAGGTCTAAAGGAGCAGCCTTCCAGGTGCCGTCTGCTGCCTGGAGTGCTGGTCTGAGGGGTGAAGAAACTTCGCCCATGGGCTGCTTTCTGAGTAGCTGAGGTGTGGACTTGTTTTTGTTTTTCTGCCCACATGGAATTCTTTGTTTGGTATTTTTGCTTATAAAAATATTACATGTGCGTTGGGAAGCATTTTTAGAAAATACACAAAGGATTAAAATAGTAAGTGAAACACATAAGCCACCCCCCACAGAAAACCACTGATAACAGTTGGCTATTTTTCTTTCTTTAGCCATACTTAGACTTTATCTAATTGTATATGACTTTATCTAAAGGTATATCATTTTTCTCTTTGAACTAGCAGAGATTCATGTGATCACTTCTTTTTTTTTTTTCTTCACATTTTAAACTTTATTCAAAAAGTGTCATCTAGGCTGTGTCTTAGCCCTGAATCGGTTCAGTTACCAGACTTTCCTAAACACCAGTGGCAGGAGTAAGCTCTTGGAGTTGTTGCAAGGTCCTTAACTGCCTTCTGACTCGTCAAGGGAAACCAAATTGGGTCTTCTAGACTTTGCATTAGGTATATTTTATTACTTTACAATGTTTTGAAAGTTGGTAATCTGAGGAGAGAGAATTCAGTTTTTTAAAAATAGCACTGCTTGCAAGTTTAGAAACTGATATCTTAGACACTAGCATCTTAGAATTCTCATGGGATCATTTCTTAATGGCTACAGAGAATTCTGTCATGGAATATATGACGTGATTTACATTGATGTGTGTTAATGCTTTTCCCAGTTTTTTGTATTTTAACTAGAACTCTGTTGAACATCCTGATATGTACAGCTTTGCACACTTGTCTTGTTTCCTTAGAATAAATTCCTAGAAGTAGAATCAATTGTTGGGTGGAGGAGAATACACAGTTAAAATTTGAATTCATACATAATGTCAAACTGCCCCCCTAGAAAAGCTAAAGCACTTTGACACGATGAGCGACAGTGTATGTGACTGTCCCCACGCCCTGACCAGGTCTAGGTATTACCATTCTCTTAGATCTTTGCCAGAATAATAATAATAGCTTATTGTTTTAATCTTCCTGTCTTTGATTACTAAATAGATTAACATTTTTGTATCTTGGGATTTGGGCCTTATTCCTTTGCTAATGGGAGATGTTAGGGAGTTACTTAGTGTTTGATTTTAAGGAGCAGAGACCAGGATGTGTCACTTTCAGTGACAGTCATTCATTTTCAGTCCCATCCTTCCTGTTTCTTGCAGGAGTTAAGGGAGCATGGAGAGAAGAAGAAGCGCTCGTGGGAGGTTGCTGGGGACAATGACGATACGGAGGGTGCGATCGGTGTCAGGAACAAGGTGGCTGGAGGAAAAATGAAGAAACGGAAGGGCCGTTAATCTCTTTTATAAAGACTTGATTTCTGCTTTCTGTTCTGTAAAGAGGATTGAAGGAGAGAATGAGACCTCTCCCTCCAGAGCTCTGCAGGCCGAAATCCATCAGAATCGTGTCCAGGGTCTGCCCAGCCCACTCGGTGCTCATCCCCCTTGCCGTGTGTTAGAACATCGTTGCCTGCAGAATATTTTCGAAGTGCTGAGGTCAAGACTCAGACTATTCTTCAGCTTTGGTTCCTTGCTCCTGACACTAGTAAGATGTGCTCTCCTATCCCTTCACACAGACCTGTGCTTTTTTCAGCTGCAAGTCGAGGATTGGGCTCATGAAGCCCTTGACCTGTAATTGTAAAGGAAAGGAGCTTCTAGATCTAAAAACAGTGATACTTCTGCAGTCTCAGCTTGTGTTTCATGAGACCAAATGGGAAATAATAAATTTAAATATTATTTCTTAAAAATTCAAACTCCTTGAGGACCTTTTTGGGTTACAGACTTTATAGATTTAGTAAGATCTTCCTCATAGGTAAGAAAGTGACAGTGGCGATTCCATGGCAAATTCATTGGTTGTCCTTAATTTGAGGTAAACATTATTTATGACTTTAAAAAAATCAACAAAGAAACGAGGATGGATGGCTTTGAAAGGGAAGTCCTGTTTGAAAGGAGGTTGCGTTTTTCTTGGGGACGGAGCAGAGTCTCTTAGATCCCTGAATAGATTCACATCCCTGGCTTCTTGGATTAAAATCCTCTGTCGGGGGGGGCTTCCCTGGTGGCACAGTGGTTAAGAATCCGCCTGCCAATGCAGGGGACACGGGTTCGAGCCCTGGTCCGGGAAGATCCCACGTGCCGTGGAGCAACTAAGCCCGTGCACCACAACTACTGAGCCTGTGCTCTAGAGCCCGCGAGCCACAACTACTGAAGCCCGCGCGCCTAGAACCCGTGCTCCGCAGCAAGAGAAGCCACGTCAATGAGAAGCGCGCGCACTGCAATGAAGAGTAGCCCCTGCTCGCCACAACTAGAGAAAGCCCGTGCGCAGCAACGAAGACCCAACGCAGACAAAAATAAATAAATAAAAAAAAAAAATTCTCTGTGGGAGTCAGGTGTGCATGTTGATTGCAGGAAGATCTTTATAAATGTAGGGGGTGGGGTGCCTACCTCTGGAGGCTAATTCTCCATTTGTCTTGTTTCCTGATGGGACTCTCCAGAGTGGCTTAGCTAACAGCAACTCTCTCTCCCTCTGGGCCGGTGGGTAAAAGCCAGTGGATGGCTGCTGCTTCAGCTCAGCGGAAGACTTTCAGAAGCAAGCTGAATTTGAATCGGGTTATGGGTGCTGGGTAAGAAGGGATCGGAATTATCCTGAAGGAGTCTGAACTTTCTAAATGGGCAAGGTCTCTAACTTAGGGTCTGTGGACCCCTGAGGTATATGCACATTTCTGGGGAGACTAAAAAGGTTAAAAACCTCTTTTAAAGCTTATCTGTTGTTTCTGAAGTATATACGTATTATGCTTTGCTAGGATGGGAAGATAGGACTCTGAGGGAAGAGAGGTGGATGATGTGTCTTCAGGCATATTAGTAGGCCCAGACCGTAAACTAGAGTCCCCAGCAGAACAGGTAAAGGTGTCATTGTGAAGGGCAGGAGGCACAGAAGTAAACGAGTGCGATCTAGTAGTAAATGAGGGCAAAGCTGTTGGTTTGTGTCACTAATCTGAACCTTTCTTCATGCTCCCTGTCCGCAAAGGCAAGGTTGCACAAGTCTGGAGGCTGAAACCCTGATCGAGGTGTGTATGAGTTTCCTGGGGCTGCTGTAACAAAGTACCAGAAACCGGGGGGCTTAAAACAGCAATTTGTTGGATCACAGTTCTGGAGTCTAGATGTCCAAGACCAAGTTACCAGCAGGCTTCCATCTGAAACGTCTCGGGAAGGGTCTGTCCTTGCCTCCTCCTAGCATCTGGTGATGGCCAGCGGTCCTTGGCTTGTGGCAACGTAGCTCCAGTCTCTGCCTCCATATCTTCACGTAACCTTCTTCCCTGTGTGTCTGCCTTCACGTGGCCTTCTTATAAGGATGTGATAATTGGATTTAGGGAACACCCTAATCCAGTATGACCTCGTCTTGACTCATTATCTCCACAAAGACCCTATTTCCAAATAAGGTCACATTCTGGGGTTCCACGTAGACATGAATTTTGGGGGGGACACCATTTAGCCCAGTACAGACCGTCCTTCTGGACTGTTGTGTTTTGGGGGGTTTAAGGTTGTGTTGTGGAATACAAGTGGTAGATAGATAGAGTTAATTACAAAGAAAGTGGAGAAAAGACAGGAGATAGGTTTTCAGAAACAGTAGGATGGGTAGAAGTAGAGAAATTTACAATGACATCCTCTTAAATGAAATGTAAATTGTTTTGTAGTCAAGGTCCCAAACGGTCTCGTTTTAGAAGTGGAGAAGGAGGTCTCCGGCCTTTCTTCTAGTCCCATCTTAGTGCAATTCCTTAGTTCTGCTTTCCTGACTTAAGAAACTGAGGGCTTCAAAACAACCAACCAACCTCTCCCCCTCCCCCAATTGCAAACAATTCCCACACCTAACTTTTATGACTTAAAGGGAGTATCTTGCAATAGTCATTAGTCATGCTGGCCCAGAGAAAATTCTCCCTTATTTCTCATCTGAATCATAAAACCAGTTTATACAGTATTCATTGTATCATGACTTCATGATATTAGCTAGAGTGGTTTTACTTCCTCTGTACAGAGCTAAAGTGAGATGAGGAAAATACCTCTACCTTATGAAGGGGTCTTAGGATCCCAGTGATGGGGTTTCAGCTGGGCAGGCTATTCTAGGCTTAAAGGCAGGCCCAGAATTCCAGGCTCTCTGGAATTTAAGGGCACTCAGGGGATTCTAGTAGTTGTCCGGAGGGATCTAGACTCAACTAGATTATTCTTTTCTTAGTCCCTCAAAAATGTGATGAATATCCTAGAGCTTGGCTGACTCTATAAAGACATCTGGCTTACAGCCAGAGTGTTTTCCAGGTAGCTTCCTACCTGCAGATACATCCAAAAATCCAAATCAAAGACTCTGTCTACCCCAGGTCCCTCAAAGCCCTGGGAAATGAGACCAGAAAGAACCACAGGCTGTGGTATTGGTTACAGAAAATGAAGGCGTCCAAGTTATCAAAAGCAGGTAACAAAATAACATCAAGCAGGTATGCTCCAAAGACTTGAATGCAGAATTAGAGAGTTTACAAGAAGTCTTAATCCACATAGTTCTCAAGGTGAAATCTAGCCTCAGGGCTGATAATAAATCAGGGTGTGAGTCACCCCTCTTCAGCAGGAATGACGAGAGACCCAGACCCTGGCACTAGAGACTCCAGGGCTACCCACACCCACATTCTTTTTCATGCCTCACCTGTCCCAGGTATGCACTAAAAATAACTGCAGAAACTTGAACTCTGGGAAATCACACTGAACAGTCTCACCTAGAAGAAAGAGTTGATTTGTGCCCAGTGGAAGAGAGACAGGGAAAAATGGGCTCATGTAGAGACTATGTAATGTCTAGTTGGTGGGCCATGATGTCTTCATATTCTTGAAGTTTTTAATCTGTGTGTAGTCCACCCAATACCTTCCAAAACTATAATTCTTCATTAACCTGTGGATGCCATCTAGGCACTGGAGGAAACTGGAGGGATGTGGGACACAGCACAGTGTGGGGAAAGTGTTAGGAGACTCGTTCGCGCTGTAGCTCCGTGACCTCGTGAGAGTTACTGCACCTCGATTTCTCTCACTTGTTAATAGGGAAATAGGAGCATCTCGCCAATCTGCCTCAGAGTCTTGAAGCTGGTTTTATTTATTTTTATATTCTGTTCCCTCCCTCTCTCCCTTCCAGTGTCTGCTCTATCCCAGCCACTGTGCCAGGTACCAGGAAGACCATACTGAAGAGAAAAGTCAGACGCTGTCTTGAATGAACTCAGTCTTAGCGTGCCTGGTATTGTGGTCGTGCTTGCCCAGGGGGCGGGGCCCAAGGCCTGTTCGTGGGTGTGACTCTAACATCTTGCAGGGCCCAGCACACAGTGAAGGTTCAATATCTGTCCTTTTCTGAAACATGCTGTGTATTGGCATCTTCACACGTGTCTTTAGTTCCCTTCAATCCTGAAAGGTGGATGTTATTGTTCCCATTATAAGCTAAGGAGCTGGACTGTCCAATCTGCTTCTTACCAGCTGTGAGACCTTGGGCAAAGTATTCAACCTTTTCTCGTTTCAATCTCCTTATCTGAAGAAACACAGATAGTAATAAATCTACCTTGTGAGGTTTAAATGAACTGTACTGTGGCTTTCCTCAAATGATCAATAAGTGTTAGCCATTGTGATTGTCATTATTATTACTATTATTACAGATGAAGAGTGGCTAAGTAGCTTGCCCATACAGCTTGTCATACAGCGTGTAAGGGACCAAATTTGCTTTCAAGCCTCTACTCTTCATGCTAAATACACTGTGTTAAGTGTGTGTGTATAATTTCATATTATTCATTCAGCAAGTGCTTATTGCATGAAGATTGAGCCACCATTTGTAATGTATATTTTTTCCTTTGGAAAAATGTATTCCACATAACAAACAAGTATGACACAAATGAGCTTTCAGACTCCAGCCTATTCAATATTTGCAGATTGGAACGGCCAGGTGGGAGAATATGACATTTTCATTTCCACCAGTAGATGGCAGAAGGGAGAAAAGATACCCCTAAATGGGAGGAATTTTCACAGTGGCTGATTAAAAGGGCTCTTTGTCTAATGTTTGGCCCACAGTGACTAAGGGCCCGGGGGGTCAGGGTGGGTATGAGAACTACCTTCAGGTATTTGAAGGTGTCAGCCTTCAAGATCTACTAGGTTGACCCAGAAGATGGGGACTGGGGATAGAAGTAAACTGAGGTTCAGATGTAGTAAGAAGAAGAAGCTGCATTCCACTATTATCTCTTCCTCAGTCCCAGCCTGCATTCCCTACCGTTCGGCCTGCAAGCAGCTTTGTTCTTTTGAAAAGTCTGCCCTTCCCTCCTGGGATTTTAAGTCCCTTGTCCTCCGTTTATGCCCCCTCCAACTCCCACCCCTGTCCGTAACCTCAGAGTACTGTTACTCTCCCCCTGACATCACTGCCTACTCCCACTACATGTTCGTGTTTCTGAGTGTAAATTTGCCGAGCTATGAATCCCCCTTCTGTTGTACCTTCCCTTTTACTGCATATCCATCTAGTAAGCTTTGTCCATAGCCCTCACTCCTCCGTCAAATAAGCCTGGTGCTGGTTAGCTGGAGAGCCACTTGTTCCTTCATTCTGTCCTAAAGACATATCTTTCAGCTCCAAGTGGTGGGGCGTTGTCCCTCTGGTTCTAAAAGAGTGGTAGCAGCCTTCAGGTGTGGTGGTCAGAAATAACGGCGCTAACTCCACTGTTAACTGACTTCTGTGCCGGCTTTTTCTCCACACATTCCTTTCGCGGGGGGAGTCCACTGGTGACTCCTGCCCAACACCTGACCTCTTAGAAACTCTCCAACCCAAGCTGTTCCATCCTGTGCCGACTTCAAACCAACATCCTTATTGGGTTTGCTGGGTGGGTCAAAGCAGTAGGGACCAGGAGAAGGTTTCTTATTTGACATATTTCTACTTGTATATTTGTAATGGCTTGTTTGTTGTTCTTTACGTAAGGATGTGGAGAGCCTGCTGTGTGCTAGGGATTTGCTAGGTGCTTGGCATATACTGTTTCATTTACTGGAGATAATGAGTCATTTCTTGAGGAAGCAGAAAAGCTTGTTTGTGATATTTTAAAATCACAACCTGGTCACTCCTTATTCTTTATCTTCCATGATTTCTTAAATTCATCCAAAGCTGTTCAGGAAATTAGCATGGTGAGCTGATGCTGACAAAATGAAATAGAGATTTGATCACATCATAGATAATCTGTGACTTCTGTGTCCATTTGGTTGATCTGGGTAGAATCCAAAGGCCTGAGGGTGAGTGGGGGAGTGGAAGAGATGCCTCTCTTCACCATAGTTTTATATTTTCACCAAGTCTTTATAAAATTAATAAATTTGATGTTTGGACTCGGTCATAATATTCATGTGAAACCTCACCCCAAACCAGAATTTTAGGGTTGAGAGGAACTTGGTGATCAACCAGATTGTTAATTTTTCCTTTGAGGATACTTAAAGGCAGTATGTGTATCTTTGTAAGTTTGTATATGTTTTACAGTGTGTAAGTTTGTGTGTGTTTTATAACATGCTCACAAGGTTATAGCAACTTAAAGAGAGACACTATTCTTCAAAAAAGTTCTACTCACTGCTGAGGGCCTGGGTTTGACTCCTGTTTCAGGAACTAAGATCCCACCAGCCATGCAGCACAGCCAAAAAAAAAAAAAAAAAAAAAAAAAAGCTGTGATGGAATTTTGTTCATAATACCTGCCTAAAGGGAAAAAAACACTTGCTTTTCAGGATAATAGCTTAAGACTGAAGTCTCCTTTTTGAGAAACGTGGTGGAAGATGTTGAGGGACAAATATGTGTTTTAGGTGGCCCTGGTTAGCCTAATTTTCCTAACAAATGCCAGTGTTGTCCCCAACCAGGTTCCAGGTGCTTTCTTGGGAGGAGTACGGGTAACTCATATTTCATGGCTCACCTCTTTAACACCTTTACCCAGGTGAACTCCAATTGATGTGTGATCACCAAGGGCGGCCTGGAAGGAGGCCAAAAGCCCCCAAAGGACAAGGTTCAGACCAGCGGTTTCCGTGGGGAAGAGAGAAGAGCCACCTCTGGGCTGATCACATGGGTAGGGTGTGGGGAGGGAAAGGAAAGAAGGAGAGAGTGTATCTCCTGAGATTGATAGCCTGACGTAGGCTGTGGAGTTTATGGTACTGGGCAGGAGTACAGTCATTTCCTGCCTCTTCTCCTCCACTCTGCAGACTCCCTGAGTCACTCACTGGCCAGTGGCCCATGGCTAGGGCTCGTTTCTTTTCCCTCTGACCTCGAGGAGCAGTGGCCACAGTGGGACACAGACATCCAGCGGAGTGCATGACAGTTTATCGGAGTATGAGAAGAAGATACTAGAATTTTTACTTATATTTATTTTTAACTCATCCTTTTTGAATTTCTATTCTTGTATATTTTTTATGATGCACATAAAGTATTATTTTAATGACAACTTATATACAAGTATGGAAGTATCTTAAAAATGTTAAATAGGGATGCACTATTGGGAAAGTTGGAGACTAAAGCCCTAGGAAATTATTCTGATAACAGTCCTTTAGAAGAATTACGTTTCATTCTGAAATTAATTTTCAAACAAAACTCTGATATATCCTTACAGTTTAAAAAAATTTTTTTTAAAGAGCAGTTTTAGGTTCACAGTAAAATTGAGAGGAAGGTACGGAGATTTCCCATATACCCTGCTGTCCCCACGCGTGTATAGCCTCCCCCATTATCAACATCCCCTACCAGAGTGGTACAGGTGTTAACAATCACTGAACCCACATTGACCCATCATAATCACCTGAAGTCCATAGTTTACCTTAGGGTTCACTCCTGGTGTTGTACCTTCTATGGGTTTGGACAAATGTATAATGATGTGTATCTACCATTGTAGTATCATAGAGTATTTTCACTGCCCTGTAAATCCTCTGTGCTCCACCTGTTGGTCCCTCCCTGTGCCCTGAAACCCTGGCAACCACTGATATTTTTACGGTCTCCATAGTTTTGCCTTTTCCAGGATGTCATATGGTTGGAATCATACAGTATATATATATAGCCTTTCCGATTAGCTTCCATCGCATTATAGCTCATTTCTTCTAAGCGCTGAATAATATTCCATTGCCTGGATGTATCATAGTTTATCCATTCACCTACTGAAGGACATCTTGGTTGCTTTCAAGTTTTGGCAATTATGAATAAAGTTGCTATAAACATTCCTGTGCAGGTTTTTCCTCCCCCCACTTCTCTTTTAATGTGGTAAAATACACATAACATAAAATTTACCATCTTAACCATTTTAAAGTGTACAGTTCAGTGGTATTAAACACATTCACATTGTTGTGCAACCACTACCGCCATCCATCCCCATGGCTCTTTTCATCTTGCAGGATTGAAACTCTACCCATTAAACAATAACTCCCCTTTCTCCCCTCCCCTCAACCCCTGGCAACCACCATTATACTATCCATCCTTATGATTTTGACTAAGTACCTCATGTAAGTAGAATTATACTGTGTTTGTCATTTTGTGACTGGTTTATTTCACTCAGCATAATGTCCTCAAGGTTCATCCATGTTATAGCATATTGCAGAATTGCCTTCCTTTAAAGAAGGCGATAAAGAATTGTATGTATGGACCACTTGTATCTATAGACCACATTTTGCTTATGCATTCATCTGTTAAGTGCGCACTTGGATTGCTTTCATGTTTTAGCTATTGTGAATAAGGCTGCTATGAACGTGGGTGTATAAATATCTCTTTGAGACTCTGCTTGCAATTCTTTTGGGTATATATACCCAGAAGGGAAATTGTTGGGTCATAGGTAATTCTATTTTTAATTTTTTGAGGAAGCACCAAACGATTTTCCACAGCAGCTGTACCATTTTACATTTCCACAAACAGTGCACAAGTGTTCCAATTTCTACAACCTCACCAAAAGCTGTTTTTTTCTGTCTTTTGTTTGTTTCTTGTTAGCCGCCATCCTAATTTGTGTGAGGTAGAATCCCACTGTAGTTTTGATTTGAATTTCCCTAGGTGATGTTGAATATCTTTTCATGTGCTTACTGGACATTTGTATATCTTCTTTGGAGAAAAGTATTCAAGTCCTTTGCTCAGTTTTGAATCAGCTGCAAACAGAGATAATGTATTCCTTTCTGATTTGGGTGCCTTTTACTTCTTTTTTCTTGCCTAATTGTTCAGGCTAGCACTTCTAGTACTATGTTAAATAGAAAGGGTGAAAGCGGACATCTTTACCTTGTTCCCAGTCTTAGAGGAAAAGCTTTCAGTCTTTTATCATTGCATATGAGGTTTGCTATGGCTTTTTAATATATGGCTTTTATTATGTTGAAGTAGTTTCCTCTGCTCCTAGTTTGCTGAATGTTTTTATCGTGGAAGGGTATCAGATTCTTTTTCTGCATTAATTATATGATCACGTGTCTTTTCCCCGTCATTCTATTGATGTCACGCATTATATCAATCAATTTTCCAATGTTGAACCATTCTTGCTTTCCAGGAGTAAATCCCAGTTGGTCACTTGTAATCCTTTTAATATGCTGCTGAATTCTGTTTCCTACTATTTTGTTGAGGATTTTTGCATAAATGTTCATGGGAATATTGTTTTGTGGTTTTCTTGTAGTGTTTTTGTCTGGCTTTGGTATCAGGGTAATCCAGGCCTCAGATAATCACTTAGAAAGTATTCCTTCCTGGGAATTCCCTGGCAGTCCTGTGGTTAGGACTTGGTGCTTTCACTGCTGTGGCCCGGGTTCAATACCTGGTTGGGGAACTAAGATCCCGCAAGCTGCACAGCATGGCAAAAAAAAAAAAAAAAGTATTCCTTCCTTTTCAGTTTTTTGAAAAAGTTTGAGAAGGATTGGTATCAGTTCTTTAAAGAGGTTTAAAGTCATTTAAAGTATATTTGGTAGAATTCACAAGTGAAACCATCAGGTCCAGGGCTTTTCTTTGTTGAGAGATTTTTATTACTGGTTTACTTTCCTTGCTAGTTATAGATCTGTTTAGATTTTCTATTTCTTCATGATTTAGTCTTGGTAGGTCTTGTGTTTCTAGGAATTTGTCCATTTCGTTGAGGTTATCCAATTTGTTGACATACAGTTGTTCATAGTACCCTCTTACAACCCTTTTTATCTCTGAAGAATCAGGAGTAATGTTTCCACTTTCATTTCTTTTTATTTTATTTTGTTTTTTAATTTTTGGCTACGTTGGGTGTTCATTGCTGCACGCAGGCTTTCTCTAGTTGCGGTGAGCAGGGAGTACTCTTTGTCACTGTGTGCGGGCTTCTAATTGCAGTGGCTTCTCTTGTTGCGGAGCACAGGCTCTAGGTGTGTGGGCTTCAGTAGTTGCAGCACGCAGGCCCTAGAGCTTGTGGGCTTCAGTAGTTGTGGCATGTAGGCTCAGAAGTTGTGGCTTGTGGGCTCTAGAGTGCAGGCTCAGTAGCTACGGTGCAATGGCTTAGTTGCTCCGTGGCATGTGGGATCTTCCTGGACCAGGGATCGAACTTGTGTCCCCTGCATTGGCAGGCAGATTCTTAACCACTGTGCCACCAGGGAAGTCCCTCTACTTTCATTTCTGATTTTAGTAATTTGAGCCTTTTTTTTTCTTAGTCCATCTAGCTAAAAGTTTGTCAATTTTGTTGATCTTTTCAAAGCAACAATTTTTGGTTTCATTGATTTTCTCTATTGTTTTCTATTCTATATTTGTTTCTCTCTGCTCTAATCTTTATTATTTCCTTCCTCCTGCTAGCTTTGAGTTTAGTTTTTTCTTTTTCTAGTTTCTTAAGTTGTAAACTTAGGTTGTTGATTTGAGGTCTTTGTTGTTTTTATTTTTATTTTTCCTTTCTTTATCACTTTTCTTTTAATCTACCTGTGTCTTTATATTTAAAGTGGATTTCTTGTAGACAACATATTACTAGGTCTTGTTTTTTGGTCCACTCTGGCATTCTCTGTCTTTTAATTGGTGTGTTTAGACCATTCACATTTAAAGTGATTATTAATATAGCTAGATGAACATTTACCATGTGTAACTATTTTCTTATCATTGCACTTGTTTTTTGATCCTATTTTTATCTTCCTCTTTCCTCCCTTTTTGTTTTTTAATGTGTTTATAGCTGTACATTTTCCCCATAGCACCACTTTTGCCACATTCCATAAGTTTTGGTAAGTTGTATTTTCATTTTCACTACCCTGTAAGTATTTTCTAATTTTCCTTGTGACTTCTTCCTTGATCCATTGGTTGTTTAAAAATGTGTTGTTTAGTTTCTCCACAATTTTGTCAATTTCCAGCTTTCCTTTTGTTATTGATTTGTAACTTCATCTGGTTATGGTCAGAGATCATACTTTGTATGTTATCTGTTTTTTAAAGCCTACTGAGACTTAATTTGTGGATTATCCTGGACAATGTCCCACATGCACTTGAGAAGAATGTGTATGTTGCTGTTGTTGGGTAAGGTGTTCTGTGTTTGTCTGCTAGAGCTAGTTGGATTATTTTGTTGCTTAAGTCCTCTATTTGCTTACTTCTCTCTCGTTGTTCTATCCATTATTGTGAGTGGGGTATTGAAGTCTCCAACTATTATTGTAGAAGTTTTTCTCCCTTCAATTCTGCCAGTTTTTGCTTCATATATTTTGATGGTCTATCATTAGGTACGTGAATGTTTATAGTTGTTACATCATCTTGCTGTATTGAACATTTTATAATATATAACGCTTTTCTTTGTCTCTTGTAAACTTATTTGATTTAAAGTTGGAACTTCCCAGGTGGTCCAGTGGGTAAGACTCCACACTCCCAATGCAGGGGGCCCGGGTTCAATCCCTGGTCGGGGAACTAGATCCCTCATGCATGCTGCAACTAAGAGTTCACATGTCACAACTAAGAAGCCCACATGCTGCAACTAAGAGTCCGCATGCCTCAACTGAAGATCCCACATGCCGCAATGAAGATCCTGCCTGCCGCAACTAAGACCCGGCTCAGCCTAAATAAATAAATAAATAAAGTCTATTTTGTCTGATATTAGTAGAGCATCTCTGCTCTCTTTTGGTTACTATTTCCATGGAATATCTTTTCCATCCTTTTACTTTCAATCTGTTTGTGTCTCTGGAGCTGAAGTGTGTCTCTTGTAGACAGTATATGATTGGATCATGTGTTTTTATCCATTCTGCCTATCTCTGTCTTTTGATTGGAGGGTTTAACTCATTTACATTTAAAGTAATTACCAATAAGGAGGGACTCTGTCATTTTGCTATTTGTTTTCTATATGCCTTATGGCTGTTTTTGGTCCCTCATTTCTGCATTGCTGTCTTCTTTTGTGTTTAGTTGATTTTTTGTAGTGAAGTGTTTACCTTTCCTTTTTCATTTCCTTTTAGCTGTTGTCTTTGTGGTTACCATGGGGATTACATTTAAAATCCTAAAGTTATAGCACTCTAATTTGAATTTATGCCAGCTTAATTTCAATAACATACAAAAACTCTGCTTCTTTACAGTTCTGTCCCCAGTCATTTCTGCTGTTGATGCCACAAAACTGGACTTTTATACATTGTGTGCCCCAAAACGTGAGCTAATAATTCTTTTAAATGCATTTGTTTCTTAAGTTATGTAGAAAGCAAGATTTGGAGTTGCAAACCAAAGTTATAGTAATAATAGCTTTTACACAAGTAATATTTTTTCTTTAAATGTATTAGTCTCTTAAATCATGTAGAAAACAAAAAGTACAGTAACAAAACATTGTTATAATAATACTAGCTTTTATAATTGCCCAGGTATTTACCTTTATTGAGGTCCTTATTTCTTCATATGGCTTCTAGCTACTATCTAGTGTCCTTTCATTTCACCTTGCAGGAATCTGTTGAGCATTTCTTGCAGGGCAGGTCTAGTGGCCACAATGTCCCTGAGCTTTTGTTTATCTGGGGATGTCTTAATTTCTCCCTCACTTTTGAAGGACAGTTGCCACTTAGGATTCATAGTTGACAGGTTTTCTGTTGTTGTCATTTTAGCATTTTGAGTATATCTATCAGCCCACTGGCTTCTGGCCTCCAAGTTTCTGATGAGAACTATGCTGATAATCTTATTTTATTGAGGATCAATAATATTAATAATCTTATTGTATGTGATGATTCACTTCTCTCTTGCTGCTTTCAATATTCTCTCTTTGTCTGTGACTTTTGAAAGTTTGGTTATAATGTGTCTCAGTGAGGATCTCTTTGAGTTGATCTTACTTAGAGTTCATTAAGCTTCTTAGATGTTTATACTCATGTCTTTCATCAAATTTGGGAAGTTTTTCAGCTGTTATTTCTTCAAATATTCTCTCTGCCCTCTTTTCTCTCTCTTCTCCTTCTGGGACTCCTCCCATGTGTATGCAGGTCTTCTTGATGGTGTCTCACAGGTCCCTTAGGCTCTGTTTACTTTTTGTCGATCTTTTTTTGTTCTTTTCATCAGATTTGATAATTTCCATTGTCCTTTCTTCAAATTCACTAACTCTTTCTTCTGCCTGCTCAAATCTGCCTTTGAATTCCTGTAGTGAATTTTTTCATTTCAGTTATTGAACTTTTCAGTTCTAGAATTTGTTTTTGGTTTCTTTTTAGGTTTTCTCTCTTTATTAATATTTTCCCCAAATTAATGTCAGACACCAAACCACAGATGCAAGAAGTTCAGAAAACACCAAGCAGATAAATGCCAAAAATCGTACACCTAGGCATATCATATTCAAATTACAGAAGTTCAAAGATAAAGAAAAAATCCTGAAAGAAGCTAGAGGAAAAAAATACCTCACCTACAGAGGCACAAAGATAAGAATTTCATCCAACTTTTTTTCAGAAACCATGCAAGCAAGAAGAAAGTGGAGAGAAATATTTAAAGCGTTAAGAGAAAAAAAATCCCACCAACCTAGAATTCTGTACCCTATGAAATTATCCTTCAAAAATGAAGGAGAAACAAAGAGTTTCTCAGACAACATGGAGGAAATTTGTTGCCAGTAGATCTGGGGGTGTTGAGGAAGGGAAAATCTTCATCATATATGCCCTTAAGTAACTTATGAGTTTTGAACAATGTGAATACCTATCAAAAACAAATAAAAATAAGTAACATGTAAATATAACTTATTGAATGAATATCCTCAATTAGCTAGGCACTGTGGAGTTCATAAACAGTTAATCCCAGTGCCTACACTTAAGGGGATTATAACCTAGTGGGAGTGAAAAGATAAGTATGCAAATTACTATAACGTAATTGATGCAGTGATAATTGCTATATCAAAGAGAAATGAAAAACGATAGAAGCCAATGTCTCACAAATGGTTTATTGTTAGTTATATGACCCATTTCCTAATGGTTTGGGACATTTAACTTTTGTTGATTAGCAGATTCAGGATCCTAGGCTGAGCTTGGCTCTGCTCCAGACACCCCTTCCCTTCCCCCCCCACCTACCATCCTACCTCACCCTTACCCTTTCTGGTCTGGTAATTTGTGCAACCATCACCATAATTCAGTTTTAGAACACTTATAAACCCCAAAGTTTTCCTAATACTCATTTGTTTTCTGTTCCTATTGTTTTGCCTTTCCTTGTATATTTTTTCAAGAGGAAAATATTATGAATTTGTACAGTTTTTTGCAACTCAGTTTGCGCTGTAGGCAGCATCTTCTTTTGCCACACCTTGTGATTCAGAGACAGGTTTGGTTGGTGTTGAACCTAAACCTGGGATTGCCGCCATGTTAAATGGTGCATGACTCTCCCACTTTCCTTTGGAAGAGCTACCTGAGTGGGTGATAAAAATACTCATTCACCTCTGCCTTCAGCTCTCTGTCAATTCAACTTGGAGTTGCTTGTCTCATTTTCCCCTTCATCACCTGATTTTGGAAAAATAAAATGAGGATCTCTTCTGCAAGTTAGAAGCCAAAATAGGGTTTCCCTGGTGGCGCAGTGGTTAAGAATCCACCTGCCAATGCAGGGGACACAGGTTCGAGCCCTGGTCCAGGAAGATCCCACATGCCGCGGAGCAACTAAGCCGTTGCACCACGACTACTGAGCCTGCACTCTAGAGCCCACGAGCCACAACTTCTGAGCCTACATGCCACAACTACTGAAGCCCACAAGCTCTAGGGCCTGCATGCTGCAACTACTGAAGCCCGCGCACCTAGAGCCTGTGCTCTGCAACAAGAGAAGCCACTGCAATGAGAAGCCCACGTGCAGCAACGAAGACCAAATGCAGCCAAAAATAAATAAATTTTCAAAAATAAATAATTAATTTTTAAAAAAGCTAAAATAAATGCAGTGATGCCACATAAGATTTTCTAATTTAACTTTGATCAGATGCCAAAATGCACAAAGTACTGTACAAAGCACAGCATTAAACCAAGTCACTAGCTACAGGGGGTGCAGTGGGATTACGGAGGCCAGGAAAACTCAGGAAAATGTATGGCACAGAAGCGTGTCTGGCCTTATCCCAACGGTTGGGAAGTAAATGTGGAGGACAGCTACAGCTCACTTCTACACTGTGGAAGTGTGGATTTCTGATGAGAGTCCCTTCCTTTCACCTCTTGCTTTTCAAGTTAGGAAACGGCCAATGGAGAATTGAGGTGATTTGCCTTACACCTCTTACTAGGTGGAGCAGAACGCAGCCAGGACTGGCCTGGGCAGCACCCTGCTGCCTGTGGTGCAAGCCTGATGCAGGAGAGACTGGGAAGGAATAGGGGAGGCAAAGGGAGTCCTGCACAGACCCACGGTGGTGGCAGAAACCTCGAGTCCTCTGTGCTTCCATGACATGGCTGTGCTACGTGTGGGCTATGACACACTGGGTGTTTAAGCTCTCTGCACTGCTGTACCTTCCTTCTTGTATAATGGGGGTAGCAATAATGATACCACCCTCACAGGGTTATTGTGAGGATTAAAAGAATTAATTCATGTGCTGATAGTAGACACTCAGTAAATATTAATGATGATGGTAATCATGATGATGATGATGATTTCTGTCTCTGAGTCCTGAGCAGTTTCTAAGTGCACCCTGGCATGTGCACTTTGGACCACTCAACTCTGAAGATCAATGTTCATAGTCAGAACCAAATTCCCTTCTCTGACCTCTTTTCACCCGCCCACATCATTCTTCCACTTTCCTATGCTGCCTCCATCATTCAAAATAAATGGGAGTGGCTATTCGGGGTCTTTTGTGTTTCCATACAAATTGTGAAATTTTTTGTTCTAGTTCTGTGAAAAATGCCATTGGTAGTTTGATAGGGATTGCATTGAATCTGTAGATGGCTTTGGGTAGTATAGTCATTTTCACAATGTTGATTCTTCCAAACCAAGAACATTGCAGTGAGGTGGATGGACCTGGAGACTGTCATACAGAGTGAAGTAAGTCAGAAAGAGAAAAACAAATACCGTATGCTAACATATATATGGTATCTAAAAAAAACAAAACAAATAAAAGGTTCTGAAGATCCCAGGGGCAGGACAGGAATAAATACGCAAACGTAGAGAATGGACTTGAGGACACGGGGAGGGGGAAGGGTAAGCTGGGACGATGTGAGAGAGTAGCATTGACATATACACACTACCAAATGTAAAATAGCTAGTGGGAAGCAGCTGCATAGCACAGGGAGATCAGCTCGGTGCTTTGTGTCCATCTAGAGGGGTGGGATAGGGAGGGTGGGAGGGAGACGCAAGAGGGAGGAGAAATGGGGATAAATGTATATGTATAGCTGATTCACTTTATTATACAGCAGAAACTAACACACCATTGTAAAGCAATTATACTCTAATAAAGATGTTAAAAAAATTTTTAAAAAAATAAATGGGAGTAGATGCAGATCAAACTCTGAAAAACTAATCAATCAACAGATATTTAGGTCAGCAGCATGTCAGATGATGACAGAGCTAATAGTTTTTACCTCTAAGGAGCTTTCAGTCTTAATTGGAGGGTTAAAATTAAGTATACAATTAAAGGATGATTCAAGAAAATTAAAATGGAGTGCTGGTTATATGGCATATAATTAAAGAATGGATCAATAAATAATATAATGCTTACAATGTAATAGTAAAATAACAGCAGCTAATATTTCTGAGCCCATGCTATTATCAGATGCTTTTCTAAGTGCTTTATATGCATGATTTAATTTAATCTAATTTACACAAAAATTCTCAAAGGTAGCTACTATCAGTATCTTTCTTTTCAGAAGAGGAAGCTGAAGCTCAGACAAATAACTTGCTCAAGGTTGCACAGGGAAGGGGGCACAAAAACAACACAGAGTAGATGAGTCCAGAGGAGGCAGACAATGTCAGCCCAAGTAGAGGTTTGTCACTAATTCTGGTCTTTTCCCAGAGTTCTTTGCTAGGTGAAGCAATACTTGTCAACCCTCAAAAAGACAAACCAACAACTAACCCACCCACCCATCTACCCTTCACTGTCTTTCCATTGTTCTTTGGAGAAAGAATAAATACAAAGCCACTTAGCATGGCCTACAAGGCTCTACATGGCCCCACTGATCTCTCCAGCAACTCTTTCACTTGTCCTTCCTCCCCCACGGGCCTTTTTTCAGTCCCAAAGCTCTTGCCTGCCACAGGGCCTTTGCACATGCTGTTTTCTCTACCTGCTCTCCTCTTCTGCTCTCTTCACCTATGCAACTTCTACTCATCCTTCAGATCCCAGCTCAGGCATACCCTTCCTCAGGAAAGTCTTGCTTGACAACACTGACTAGGTTAAATCCTCCTAGTATCATCTCTTGGTAACTTGGTAACTAACACTTGTCACGTATTATATTTGCCTGGTTATTTGATTGGTATCTATTTCTCTCACTACTTTATAAGCACAATGAGAGGTAAGACTGAATATGTTTTTACCCATCATTGTATTTTCGGCACCAAGTAACATGCCTAGCACATAATGGGCACTCAATGAATATTTGTGGAATGAGTTGAAGGATAAGTTAAGGAAGACTCCACAGTGGAGCTAGAACATGGAGGGGCCTAATGATAGAAAAGAGTTGCAGAGGTGAGGGGAAGCATTCAAGGCAGAGGACAAGTAGCTCCCAAGAATACATACACTGAGAAAACTCTGTGTCAAAATATAGCTAATATTTACTGAGTGCTTATTGTATGCCAAATCTTTTGCATGTATTATCTAATCAAATCCTTTTTTTGATAATCCTTGTGACAGAGACAGCTAATTGTACTCCAATATTTGTTCCGTCCATTCTTTCTTGGTAATAAATCCTCTAATTTTTAGCTGGACAAATAAAAACTACGTTTCCTTTTTTTTTTTTTTGGCCACGCCATGTGGCATGCGGGATCTTAGTTCCCTGACCAGGAATTGAACCCGGGCCCTTGGCAGTAAGAGCGCCAAGTCCTAACCGCTGGTCTGCCAGGGAATTCCCTAAAGTACCCTTTAGAGTTCTCTTTACATCTCATAGTTACGTTCCTATCTTAGCCTCATAATTCTTTATGTTAAACTTTCCCTGTTAAATTACTGTGTAGTTTTTGCCTCCTGATTGGACCCGGACTGTTATAGGTACATCCCCTCTTTGACAGGAAGCTAAAATGCAGAGCCTTCTGTTTTACTAGAGAGGTTCTTTGTCTCCTGATATCTTGTTTGATCTCCCAGACTGGGATTCCTTTCATCCATGAATTGCAAATATTCAGTTATGATTCTGAGAGTATCTACATGCCTGGCCCTCATTCTGCTCCAGTTATTGGACAGTTATCTCAGCTAGATTGCCTTCACCAACTTATCTTACCTTTCAAAGGTTATTTACATATTTATGTAGTGATTTGAAGATAAACTCTGTGTGGCAGTGAAAGTCCTCTCTAGCTAGTTAAGTCAAGCCACACTTTTCCTTTCTGAAAAAGATCATCCCTGGGGACTTCCCTGGCGGTCCAGGGGTTGACTCTGCGCTTCCAGTGTAGGGGTTGAGGGTTTGATCCCTGGTTGGGGAACTAAGATCCCACATGCCACGTGGCACAGCCAAAAAAAATAGATGAAAAAGGTCATCCCTGAGTCCATGGTACAAGTAATATGAAACAAGGTGTTGAATGCTGGAGTGTGGTTTCAATCAGAAGTAGCTATATAACCTATATCATAGGGTGGTTATGAGAAGTAGGTGAGATATTCCAGGTAAAATTCTCAGCCTAGATCTTGCACTTCATATTGTGAGTTCTCCTTCTCCTTTATTCATTCATTCATTCACTCATTCATTCATTCAACTTATCCTTAGTACGCAGCTACCATATACCAGATGCCGTTATCAGCATGGAGAAACGAGGATGAACAAGATTCAGTTCTCGCCCTGAAACAATGATCAGTCCAGTCTCCTGTTTAGTATGCACCAAAGTCTAAGGAATAATCCCCCTCTTCATGCTCTCCCAAAGATATGGGTTTTCCAGTAAATGGAATATAATGAATGATTTAGTCATAAAATGTACAGCCTGGAGATAAGGTCACATGTCTAGAGGGAATTTTCCGCTGTGTTAGTTTGATGTAAACTTTGACAAGCCTGTATTATTGTTGGACCATATTCTTTTTCTGTAATTAACTATAACTATATTTAACTGCATGTGATATATATGTAATATAGTCACTCCAAAAGCAAGTACAGGGCCAGGATTCAAAGACCTCCTTTTGACTCAAAAGCCCATGCTTTTATCACCCACACCATTCTGCTTTCTTTTGTTGGTTTTCAGCTTGGTGGTGCTAAGGACTGGACAAATAAATAAATAAAATAAATAAATAGCCTCTGACAGGAGCCACTCTAACCTCTTGCCCAAGAACACCCCATGCTTGCTCCTGATTCCACATGGGGCCTTGATCAATAGGGTCCTACACATCCTTCAAGGCACAGCTCAGGTCCCACATCTGTGGGAGCCTCTCTTTGCTCTTTTAGCCCCTGTGGGTCACTGCCCCACACCTATGTCCCCCCCCAACATTTAAAGAACCCCAGAGGAAGTGTAGGCGCCATATAACTCCTCCCTTACTCACACGCTGTGTATGCTCTTCCCCCAACAGGACGCTACTCCGAGCATCTCCCAGCTTTACTGGAAGCCCTCTGAGGGTTGATGGTTTTCCCTCCATTGTGGCCACAACACGTCTCAGAGTTTTCAGGCAACCTCTGTTGAGGGACAGATCTAGAAGTTTGGAGGATGTGTTAGCCCTAACTTACAGATTGGGAAGCTGAGGAGGAAAGGGTTAGGTCACCTGCCCAAGGCTGTGAAGGCTGGCATTTGTTCAGGAGCCAAGTGGGAACGGTCCCCAGTTAAACAGTTCCCTTACATGTGTTTTTAATCTTTCTGACAACCCTAAGAGGCAGGTTCTATTATCCACATTTTACCACTGAGGAAACAGAAACGCACAGGTTTTCAAAAAGGCGCACCGCACTCATGTGCCGAACACACCCAGAACTAAAACCCAGCTGGTCTGGCTCCCAGCTGCTTCCTGTGTCATTACTTCCTGCCTCGTAGCACCTGTGTACAGACCTGTCCCCTCTACAGGTGAGACTATGACCTTTTCTGAGGGCAGGGCCTATGCTTTTGTTTTCATTTAAATCTCGGTGACCCCAGGGCCTAGCACAGAACGTGAGACCTAGTTGATGTTCAGTAAGAGATTGTTCAGTAAATGCTGAGCGAGAGCCAATGCGAAAGCTTACTCTGTCTGCCCCCTTCAGAGTAGGATCTCACGGGAGCCTCTGCTCCCCTCCAGGTGGTGCCATCAGAAGCCTCTTAGTTCCTGGTTTCCTCTGAAGGCCCCGTTGCGGGGGGGAGGCTGGGACTGAGGTGCACAGGAAGGTCCCCTGGGGACATCAGGAGCCTTCAGACCTGCTGGGCTGGGCCTCCCTCCCGGGTTAGAGGTCTAGTTTCAATCCACAGAAATGCCTGGAGAGAGTGACCACCCACCTCAACGGTGGGGATGAAAAGGCCCGTCTCTGGTCAGGGCGACTTGGGGTTGGTCCTGGTTCTCCTCCTGGCCGGGTTTGTGGTCACTGAACCTTAGGAAGCCCCCATTTTGTCCCTGTAAAGTGGGGAGACACATAACGCGTGCCTCCTGGGGTTGCGGTGAGGATTAAATGAGAAAACGTGTGCGTGGGGACTTCCCTGGCTGTCCGGCGGTTGGGACTCCACTCTCTCCCCGCCGAGGGTGCGGGGTCAGTGAAAACGTGTGCGTGGGCCCCCCTCAAGGCATGTGGTGGACGGCAGCCACGGTTGTGGGCAGTTTAAAGGCCTGAGACAGGAACGTGAATGAGGACCACTAACGACAATGTTGGTGGGCTTCCCCGGTGGCCTAGTGATTAGGATTCGGAGCTTTCACTGCCACGGCCCGGGTTCAATCCCTGGTCAGGGAAGATCCTGCAAGCTGCGTGGAGTGGCAAAAAAAAAATTAAATAAATATCAAAAAAAATAATGGAACTCAAAAAGCTGAAAGTAAAAAAGATGAATTAAAATATACAGGGCAAACAAAAAGAAAAGTTTAAAAAAACAAAACGACATGGGTCCCTGGGATACTTTGCCCATCACTTTTTTTTTTGACTGCACAGCACGGCGGGCGGGATCTTAGTTCCCCCACCGGGGATTGAACCTGCGCCCTCAGCAGTGAGGGTGCGGAGCCCTAACCACTGGACCGCCAGGGAAGTCCCTGCCCATGACTCTCCACAGACTGTGTCTCAGTCCCCTGTGTTCCCTCTCAGAGGGCCTCCCCAGGAAACACCGTCAACAGCGGGAGTGTATCGTCCAGGCCTTTCCCTCTTCCCTCTTCAGCTCCTTGGTGCAGCTCCCTGAGGTCAGGCTCCCTGAGGAAGTGCTCTCGGCGGGGATGGGGGACAGCCGCACGGGGCAAAGGAAGGTTCCAGGCAAGGTGCGGCCCTGCCAGTGTGCCTGGGAGTGAGGGGTGGGAGTGAGGAGACTGGACCCACCCGGACTTTCACACTCCTGTTCCAGTGGGCAGCCAGGCCTGGGTTCAGGGCCACGGAGAGGCCTCAGTGCCCAGATACCGCTGCCTCTTCACAGGTGCAGCAGAGCGGGCTCCAAAGGGGGGTGATAGCTAGCAACTATGAGGAGAGGCGAGGACTTCCCTGGCGGCCCAGTGGTTAAGACTCTGCCCTTCCAATGCAGGGGGCATGGGTTCCATCCCTGGTTGGGGAACTAGGATTCCACGTGCCGCATTGTGAGGCCAAAAAAAAAAAAAAAAAAAAATTAAAAAAGAAGGAGAGGAGAATTGAATTATAATTTATACACAAGGTATGAATAATAATCATCTAATGACCAGATTAATAGACTGATGTTTCATCAGATGTAGAGAACGGACTTGAGGACACAGTGGGGGGAAGGGGAAGCTGGGACGAAGTGAGAGAGTAGCATTGGCATGTATACACTACCAAATGTAAAATAGATAGCTAGTGGGAAGCAGCAGCATAGCACAGGGAGATCAGCTCGGTGCTTTGTGATGACCTAGAGGGGTGGGATAGGGAGGGTGGGAGGGAGGCCCAAGCAGGAGGGCATATGGGGCTACATGTACACATATAGCAGATTCACTGTGTTGTACAGCAGAAACTAACACACCATTGTAAAGCAATTATACTCCAATAAAGACATAAAAAAATTTTTTTAAATGAAAAAAAAATACTGGTGTTTCATGGCACCCTGGCATTTCAAAGTAAGACTCTTGAGAACAAACGTATGGACGCCAAGGGGGGAAAGCGGCGGGGGGATGGGAGTGGTGGTGTGATGAATTGGGCGATTGCGATGGACATGTCTACACTGATGTGTATAAAATGGATGACTGATAAGAACCTGCTGTATAAAAAATAAGTAAAATAAAATTCAAAAATTAAAAAAAAACCAAAAAACCCCCCCAAAAAGCGAAGTAAGACTCTTACTAACATTCATGGTCCACCTTTAGGCAGATGACAAGGTTCTTTCTGGCAGGAGATTTGGGGGTTAGATGGGCCTTCCTGACACAGCTTATGTCAAAGTCTGGCTTTCACTTAGCCAGAAATGGGAGTAGGCTTGAATTGGACTTACAAAGTGCCTGGGCTCACCCACCCCTGCTGTAAAGCGTCTGCCACCCCGGCCAAGATGTTTGCAATGCAAATAGTTTTTCTCACTCCGTGGGGAAAGGGGAAAGGGGCAGAGGCCGTGGGTGCTTTGACTGTGTGTCATGGCCATCGCAGAGCTGAAGGCTGTATGATGAATGCTTAGCGTGTATGGGTGTTGGCTGAGTGCCTTACAGGGATGAGTGCCCCCTGGAGGGGCAGCAAGCACTGTGTCTTTTTCATTAGTCTGGTCTGCACGTATTCTTCAGCTCATAAGTCACTTTTCCTGTGAAACCTTTCCTGCCTTCTTTATCCTTCCAGGAGAAATTGCCCTCTTTCTTTCGAATTTCTAATTATTTACTTCTTTGCACTTAACTCACTGTCTTGTAATCAAGTGCTTAGATGTCTGTCTCTCATTAGACTGTGAGAGCCTTAAGTATGGAACCTACTTTAATTCTGTCCTTAACTCCAGAGCCTAGTTCCAGGTAGGACGATAAATGTTGATTATTTAATGAATGAATGAATGAACCGCATGGCTAAGCAAGGTGTCTGTTGACTTAAATTACAATATAAATATGTACACGGGCGTCTGTGTGTGTGTTTGTGTGTATGAACTTAAAAAATTGCTTTTCTCGATGACTCCCTTCACTCAGGGCAAATCTAGCCAAGAAAACAAACTAAACAGTAGATTTATAAGGAGTAACAGTACCAAATGGATGAGGTTAAAGAAGAGATTGGTCGGTTCGCGGGCCTTTCCGACTCAGTCAGGTGTCTTAGGTGGAGAAGCTTGGATAACTGCTCCTTTTGTTTGAGCCCAGATTGACGCTCCATGAGCAGAGGAGAGAGCGCAAGTGGGGAGAGGGTCCTTCTGTTCCCCGAGGTCACAGCGTGCCTCCATGACAGATGGTGACAGAGAGAGGAGACTTTGTTTTTCTATGTGTTTACAGATTAGTTCTGCTTCCACGTTCATTCTTTTTACAAAGTATCTTAACACCTGGGGACTTATAACTGAAATCTGTAAAGCAGTCATTCTGAATCACAAGTGAGTTGAAGGTCCTTGAAAATCTCAGAAAGATATGAAACTTCTCCCCTGAGAGGTGTAAAGAGACAGTCATGAACTTTCTGTAGTTTCAAGAGTTTGGCAAGGGGGCACAGTGGTTAAGAATCCACCTGCCAATGCAGGGGACACGGGTTCGATCCCTGGTCTGGGAAGATCCCACATGCCATGGAGTAACGAAGCCCGTGTGGCACAACTACTGAGCCTGTCCTCTATGGCCTGTGAGCCACAACGACTGAGCCCATGCGCCTGGAGCCCGTGCTCTGCAACAAGAGAAGCCACTGCCATGAGAAGCCCGCGCACCGCAACGAAGAGGAGCCCCCACTCGCTGCAACTAGAGAAAGCCTGAGTGCAGCAATGAAGACCCCACGCAGCCAAAAATAAAATTAAGTAAAAAAAAAAAGAGTTCAGCAGCCTCCTTTGTGTTACCAGAGTAATATAATCCCCTCACACAGCAGGTGCTTAATAAGTACCATTGTGTTGAATCCACTGAGTAATGAAACATGCCAAGGAAACAGCCTTGCAAAAGAGGCCACAAGTGACTGAGCACCTGATAACATGATTCAAGCTCTTAAAGGAAGGTACCTCCTGTCTATCAAACTGAATCAAACCATGCACTGCCTTCCTTAACTGTAAATACTTTTGTATTTACAGCAACAGACAGCTTTGGTGGAAGTTCTGTTTTTCCTTTAAAGTGTCCCAGGGTTAACCCGTTAAACCTTATCTGTCCTATATTCCTTGCCAGTAAATGTGTTTATCAGCTTCTTCCTGGGAGGGGGGAAAGGATTGAGATAATGGATGTAAAGGATTGAGATAATGCTGTGTCTGGCATAAGAAGGTTCCCAACAGATGTAAGCTGAAAACAGAAAACAAACAAAACAAAAGAGCAGATTAGTCAGGGAAGGTGTTGGGCACACAGAGGAGCTATGGGGGAGGATATGGAATTAGTGGGGTGGTGGTGGCTGGATGGGGAGGTAGGGCGGGGACAGGAGACCAAGGTCAGGGGGCATCGCCTTCCTAGCTTGTTTTAGAAGCCCTTAAGATTACAGGTGAGCTGCAACCAGGAAATGAGGTAAAGCCCCTGACTGATGCCCGGTGGTGTATCTCAGAATGTGTAGAAATACAGCAGTAGCACCAAATCCGAGTCACGGAAATCAAGTGGTGAATGGAGGTGTTTGCTCGGAGATGTCAGCCTGGCCCCAGTGAAGTCAGTTTGTCAGCTCTTTTCACTTGGGAAAGAGGAACGAAGGGAAGAGCCACAGCTCCTGCCAAACCTAAACTGTGGAAAAGCAGGCTGTTGAAGGCCGCAGGGCAGCACCAGCTGCAAATGAGCTCAGCAGGGCGAGACCAGCAGGGAGGCCGCCAGAGCTCTGGGGAAAACACGGCAGAGACACAGCCCTGAGGTCCCTGCAGAGTCAGCCGCAGGGGGACGAGGAGGCCAAGGGCAGAGGGGGGGCCCAAAGACTGCCTGACTCTGGAGTGAGGAGGGCCCAGCTGTGTGGACGTGGCATCACATTATGAAGGTTGAACCATGTGCAGGCCGCTTGCCTCTCTGAGCCTCGATTTCCTCATCTGTAAATTGAGGATAATAACACCTGCGTTGGAGAGTTTCTGGAAAGATAGAACATGAGACAGAAAACACAAGTGCTGCAGAAACTGAAAGCTCTGGATAACAGGTTTCCTGATCATGAAAAAGAAAGTAAACTGGTTGTCTGAGTCTGCTCGGGCGGCCTTAACAAAATACCACACCCAGGGAGACTTAAACAACAGAGATTTATTTTCTCACGCTTCTGGAGGCTGCAAGTCCAAGATCAAGGTAAGGTAATTTCATCCTGAGGCTGCTTCTCTTGGCCCGCAGGTGACTACCATCTCGTTGTGTGCTCACATGACCTCAGTTTTTTTTTTTTTTTTTTGGTTGCACCATGTGGCATGCGGGATCTTAGTATCTTAGTTCCCTGACCAGGGATGGAACCCCCACGTGCCCCCTGTAGTGGAAGTGTGGAGTCCTAACCACTGGACCGCCAGGGAAGTCCCTCTGGTGTCTCTTTTTATAAGAGCGCTATTCCCACCGTGAAGGCCCCACTCTCATGACCCTAACCCTAATGACTCCTCAAAGGCTCCACCTCCAAATACCATCACTGAGTGTTAGGGCTTCAACATAGGGATTTGGCAGGGACACAAACATCAAGTCCATTACACTGGTTAAAAAGAAACCATTCCTTCTTAGGTATATTCCATGATGTTATGTATTTTAGTGAAAAGATCCTGGGTAGTAAGCAGATAGGCTTTAAATAAAATGCCAAAATAGGGAAAATGCTTATCCCCTGGGCTGATCTTGCATTTCCTAGCCAGGCCCTTGTTGGTATATCACGACTGTACACTTTTTTTTTTTTTTTTTTAATGTTTGGCTGTGCTGCTCGGCATGCGGGATCTTAGTTCCCTGACCAGGAATCGAACCCGTGTCACCTGCAGTGGAAGCGCGGAGTCTTAATCTTAGTTCCCGGACCAGGGATCAAACCCGCGCCCTAGGCAGTGAAAGCACGAAGTCCCAACCACTGGACCACCAGGGAGTTCCCTATGGCACTTTCTCAAGGAAAATGCACATGTATTTCTGACAGTGGAGAGGGGTTCTCAACTTGAAATCCATCTTTGGATCCCTGGTGTGCGTCTGTGTGTCTATGGTCCATGGACCATGAACCCCTGCACTACTGAAAATAGGGAATGCTGGTGGTCCCTGAGAATATCAAGGAATTTCTTCCATGTTTTTGGTGGATGGGAGTAAAAACGCAAGATTTTAAAAATATGCAAGATGTAAAAGCGTTTGCTGTCTAAGTTGTTATCCTTAAATAAGCCATGAGATGGGAATTAGGGTGATACAACAGCTGGATGCCTCAAACAGGAGTCTGGTGACCTAGGTTCTAGTTCTGACTCCCCAGTTCCCTAGATTCGGGACTTAAGAGATGTCTCTCATTCTCTGAACTTCAGTCCTATTATTGGTCAAGCTTATTCCCACCTAGAGCTGCTAATTACTGATGCTATATCATGGGCCAGACACATTATGCTAAGTGTTCCCCTCACCCCCAAATATTATTAACTAACAGTTCAACATTGCAAAGCGTGCGTATATATATGTATATCACATACACACAGTATTGTTATTATTCTGTTGGAGGAGAGCCAAATTACTTTACAATGGGAAAATAAAATTTCCTTAGGTCTCAATTCAGAAGTTCTTTCTCAAGGGATCCAAGACAAGCCTTGGTTCTGGGAAACTGAGTAGTCATACCCAGAAATACCTGGGGCCTTCATCTTTACCAAGATGAAGGCAGCTTGGTCTTCTTCCACTTTCCATTAAAATCGTCTTCTTTTCTCAATACTCACCTTTGTAGGTACCTATTTACACGGTTCCCTCCCAGGGTCACACCCATCATTTTCTTGAAAAGACGTTTCAAGCAGTTGTGGTTTGGCATAGCACCAGAGAAATAAGGAAGTGACTGGCAGGTAGGTGGCAGGCCCAATAGCACTCTTGTTTTGCTCTGCACCTGCTGTGGGCCAGGATAGTTCAGAGGTGCCACGGCAGTGTGCCTCTGCTGGTGGGGGCCCCGGGGTGTTGCCCGAGTGCCAGCCCGGAATCTTTCCACAGGAGTTTCACTCTGGTTTGGGTTTGTGTTGTCCTGGGAATTAGCCATTGCCCATCTCTGGGATGAGGCCAGAACCAGACGGGGATGTGGCCTGGGGGCTGGAAAGCAGACTGGAGACCCCTCTCATTCCAGCCCCTGTGGGACATTAGCCCTTTGGGCCATATTCCTTGGGGTCCCCCTCCAACACACTGAATACACTTAGCAACCAAAGGACAGGCAAAACAAGGTGATAATCTGCTAATTTTCCAACCCGTAAGGACATTTTGATGTAGAGGTGATTTACTGATCTGGGTGAAGCCCTCTTACTCATTGATTCCATTTCATCTGAAACACTATACATACCTGGCACATAGTAGGTGTTTTGTACAAGTATATACAGAGGATACATGGATAGTTCTCCTTAGTCCTTTTGCACTGAAAAAAGAGCTGGCACAAAATAGGCCTTCGATCAATAGCTGGTCCTTATCTCTTTCTTCCCTCAGGTACTTCATTCTTCTCGTGATAACTCAGGAAATCATGATGGAGGCTGCAGTAAGGAACATATATATATTTAAAAACTTCAGGCCAGTCTGTATTGGAAAGCCAAATATTTCCTCTGCACTCAAGGGAGAATTAACTTCATTTACTGACCTTCTTATCTTGGTAGGGATATTTTTCCTGTGTTCCATTGTCTCATCAAGTAAATTTTGGACAAGTCACTTTTCTTCTCTGGGTCTTAGCCAAGCCTTTAGGGACAAAGGGAAATCTGGGCATTTGGGGAGTTAGTTTATTTGAAAACAGTTTTAGAAATGAAGGCCTTCTGTGTCTGTCCAGGTAGAAACTCCGGAGTGCCTCAATCGATGTCAGTAGAAATGTTTTCATTCTTCTCATCTTATTTAATTTGCTGGGAGATAAATGTTATGGATTGAAGGCAGAGGAAGAAATTTGTGGTTCCATGAGAATCTAAATGAATCATCACAGTGAACAATTGTGAAAAAAATCCTAAGATGGTAAACGTTTGGAAGATGGTACCAAAGAGGATAAAAACAAGATGGGAAAAGTTATCATTTATGCTCCTCTGATATTTTCCCCCTTTGGCTAAATGATGAATGACTTATTCTGAACCACTCTAGGGACTGACAAACTTTATGTTAATTTCTAAATCTTGGGACTTCCCTGGTGGTCCAGTGGGTAAAACTCCACACTCCCAATGCAGGGGGCCCAGATTTGATCCCTGGTCAGGGAACTAGATCCTGCACGCCACAACCTAAGAGTTCACATGCCTCAGCTAAGAAGTCTGCATGCCACAACTACAGATCCCTCACGCTGCAATGAAGATCCTGCGTGCCACAACTAAGACCTGGAGCAGCCAAAATAAATAAATTAATTAACTGATTAATTTTAAAAAATCCTAAATCTTACATCTGATTGTGTTACCAAACTCCTGCTTCACCATGAAAGTGTTCCAATCCATCCAACTCAGCTGCATTGGTGCAAGTGACTTGACCATGAAATAACTTCTAATTTCATGATTCTTTTGAGAATCAATGAAAAAGCATTTGAGAAAGCATCATTCTGTTGGGGAAAGTTGGTGGTTATAAGGTTTTATAGGACCATCCCAGTTTCAAATATTCATCCCACAACTGACCCCATAAACTGTTAAACTATCTTAGAAATTTCAATATTTAGGTCTTTATATTTTTGAAACTGCCTCTTGCACTTTGTGTGTGGCATCAAAACCATTTGGTAGGGGGTGGAGTCAAGATGGCGTACTAGGAGTGCACGGAATTTGCATCTCCTCACAACTGTGGCATCTACCAGGCACCAGTGGGGGACCACAGACACCTAAGGAGACGGGAGGAACTCCCAGCGACTGGTTGTTTCAATTATAGTTTTATTTTTCCTAACATATTTTTCTCTTTCTAATTTTATTTTGTTTTTTAGTCTTTGATATTGTACTGCTCCTTTTTTTCTTTCTTTCTTCTTTGTTTTTTTTAACTGCGCCATGAAGCTTGTGGGATCTTGGTTCCCAGGCCAGAGGTCAGGCCCGAGCTCCTGTGGTGGGAGCTCCGAGTCCAAACTGCTGGACTAACAGAGAACCTCAGACCCCAGGGAATATCAATCAGAGTGAGGGCTCCCAGAGGTCCTCATCTCAGCACCAAGACCCAGCTCTATCCAACTGCCTGCAAACTCCAGTGCTGGATGTCTTAGGTCAAACAACCAGTAAGGGCTTCCCTGGTGGCGCAGTGGTTGAGAATCTGCCTGCCAATGCAGGGGACACGGGTTCGAGCCCTGGTCTGGGAAGATCCCACATGCCGCGGAGCAACTGGGCCCGTGAGCCACAATTACTGAGCCTGTGCGTCTGGAGCCTTCGCTCTGCAACAAGAGGCTGCGATAGTGAGAGGCCCGCGCACCGTGATGAAGAGTGGCCCCCGCTTGCCGCAACTGGAGAAAGCCCTCGCACAGAAACGAAGACCCAACACAGCCATAAGTAAATAAATAAATAAATTAATTAATTAATTAAAAAAAAAACAAAACCAGTAAGACAGGAATACTAACCCATCCAAAAAAAAAAAAAAAAAAGAAATAACAAAAAAAAAATGTTACAGACGAAGGAGCAAGGTAAAAACCACAAGACCAAATAAATGAAGATGAAATAGGCAACCTACCTGAAAAAGAATTCAGGGTAAAGATAGTAAAGATGATCCAAAATCTCGGAAACAGAATGGAGAAAATATAAGAAACATTTAACAAGGAACTAGAAGAACTAAAGAGCAAACAAACAGTGATGAACAACACAATTATTGAAATTAAAAATACACTAGAAGGAGTCAATAACAGAATAACTGAGGCAGAAGAATGGATAAGTGAGCTGGAAGATAAAATGTTGGAAATAACTGTCAGGGAGCAGAATAAAGAAAAAAGAATGAAAAGAATTGAGGACAGTCTCAGAGACTTCTGGGAAAACATTAAATGCACCAGCATTAAACACACCAACATTCGAATTATAGGGGTTCCAGAAGAAGAAGAGAAAAAGAAAGGGTCTGAGAAAATATTTGAAGAGATTAGAGTCGAAAACTTCCCTAACATGGGAAAGGAAATAGTTAATCAAGTCCAGGAAGCACAGAGAGTACCATACAGGATAAACCCAAAGAGAAACACGCTGAAACACATATTAATCAAGCTATCAAAAATTAAAAGCAAAGAAAAAATATTAAAAGCAGCAAGGCAAAAGCAATAAATAACATACAAGGGAATCCCTATAAGGTTAACAGCTGATCTTTCAGCACAAACTCTGCAAGCCAGAAGTGAGTGGCAGGACATATTTAAAGTGATGAAAGGGAAAAACCTACAACCAAGATTACTCTACCCAGCAAGGATCTCATTCAGATTCGATGGAGAAGTGAAAACCTTCACAGATAAGCAAAAGTTAAGAGAATTCAGCACCACCAAACCACCTTTACAACAAATGATAAAGGAGCTTCTCTAGGCAGGAAACACAAGAGAAGGAAAAGACCTACAAAAGTAAACCCAAAACAATTAAGAAAATGGTAATAGGAACATACATATCGATAATTACCTTAAATGTAAATGGATTAAATGCTCCATCCAAAAGACACAGACTGACTGAATGGATACAAAAACAAGACCCATACATATGCTGTCTACAAGAGACCCACTTCAGACCTAGAGACACATACAGACTGAAAGTGAGGGGATGGAAAAAGATATTCCATGCAAATGGAAATCAAAAGAAAGCTGGAGTAGCAATTCTCATATCAGACAAAATAGACTTTATAATAAATACTATTACAAGAGACAAAAAAGGACACTACATAATGGTCAAGGGATCAATCCAAGAAGAAAATATAACAATTGTAAATATTTATGCACCCAACATAGGAGCACCTCAATACATAAGGCTAATGCTAACAGCCATAAAAGGGGAAATTGTCAGTAACACAATATTTGTAGGGGACTTTAACACCCCACTTTCACCAATGGACAGATCATCCAAATTGAAAATAAAAAAGGAAACACAAGCTTTAAATGACAAACTAAGCAAGATGGACTTAATTGATATTTATAGGACATTCCATCCAAAAACAACAGAATACACTTTCTTCTCAAGTGCTCATGGAACATTCACCAGGATAGACCATATCTGGGTCACAAATCAAGCCTTGGTAAATATAAGAAAATTGAAATCGCAACAAGTATCTTTTCTGACCACAACGCTATGAGACTAGATATCAATTATAGGAAAAAAAACTGTAAAAAATACAAACACATAGAGGCTAAACAATACGCTACTAAAAAACCAAGAGATCACTGAAGAAATCAAAGAGGAAATCAAAAAATACCTAGAAACAAATGACAATGAAAACATGACGACCCGAAACCTATGGGATGCAGCAAAAGCAGTTCTAAGAGGGAAGTTTATAGCAATACAATCTCACCTCAAGAAACAAGAAAAATCTCCAATAAACAACCTAAGCTTACCCCTAAAGCAATTAGAGAAAGAAGAACAAAAAACCCTGCAAAGTTAGCAGAAGGAAAGAAATCATAAAGATCAGATCAGAAAAAATGAAGGAAACAATACCAAAGATCAATAAAACTAAAAGCTGGTTCTTTGAGAAGATAAACAAAATTGATAACCCATTAGCCAGACTCATCAAGAAAAAAAGGGAGAAGACTCAAATCAACAGAATTAGAAATGAAAAAGGAGAACTAACAACTGACACTGCAGAAATACCAAGGACCGTGAGAGATTACTACAAGCAACTCTATGCCAATAAAATGGACAACCCGGAAGAAATGGATGAATTCTTAGAAAAACACCACCTTCTGAGACTGAACCAGGAAGAAATAGAAAATATAAACAGACCAATCACAACCACTGAAATTGAGACTGTGATTAAAAATCTTGCAACAAACAAAAGCCCAGGACCAGATGGCTTCACAGGCGAATTCTATCAAACATTTAGATAGCTAACACCTATCCTTCTCAAACTCTTCCAAAATATAGCAGAGGGAGGAACACTCCCAAACTCATTCTAAGAGGCCACTATCACCCTGATACCAAAACCAGACAAAGATGTCACAAAAAAAGAAAACTACAGGTCAATATCACTGATGAACATAGATGCAAAAATCCTCAACAAAATACTAGCAAACAGAATCCAACAGCACATTAAAAGCATCACACACCATGATCAAGTGGGGTTTATCCCAGGAATGCAAGGATTCTTCAATATATGCAAATCAATCAATGTGATACACTGTATTAACAAACTGAAGGAGAAAAACCGTATGATCATCTCAATAGATGCAGAAAAAGCTTTTGACAAAATTCAACACCCATTTATGATAAAAACCCTCCAGAAAGTAGGCATAGAGGGAACTTACCTCAACATAATAAAGGCCATATATGACAAACCCACAGCCAACATCGTTCTCAATGGTGAAAAACTGAAACCATTTCCTCTAAGATCAGGAGTAAGACAAGGTTGTCCACTCTCACCACTATTATTCAACATAGTTTTGGAAGTTTTAGCCACAGCAATCAGAGAAGAAAAAGAAATAAAAGGAATCCAAATTGGAAGAGAAAAGTAAAGCTGTCACTGTTTGCAGATGACATGATACTATACATAGAGAATCTGAAAGATGCCACCAGAAAACTACTAGAGATAATCAAAGAATTTGGTAGAGTAGCAGGATACAAAATTAATGCACAGAAATCTCCTGCATTCCTATACACTAATGATGAAAAATCTGAAAGAGAAATTAAGGAAACACTCCCATTCACCATTGCAACAAAAAGAATAAAATACCTAGGAATAAACCTACCTAGGGAGACAAAAGACCTGTATGCAGAAAACCATAAGACACTGATGAAAGGAATTAAAGATGATTTAACAAACAGATGGAGAGATATACTATGTTCTTGGATTGGAAGAATCAACCTTGTGAAAATGACTATACTACCCAAAGCAATCTATAGATTCAGTGCAATCCCTATCAAAACCACTAATGGCATTTTTCACAGAACTGGAATAAAAAATTTCACAATTTGTATGGAAACACAAAAGACGCCGAATAGCCAAAGCAATCTTGAGAAAGAAAAACGGAGTTGGAGGAATCAGGCTCCTGGACTTCAGACTATACTACAAAGCTACAGTAATCAAGACAGTATGGTACTGGCACAAAACCAGAAATATAGATCAATGGAACAGGATAGAAAGCCCAGAGATAAACCCACACACATATGGTCCCCTTATCTTTGATAAAGGAGGCCAGAATATACAATGGAGAAAAGACAGCTTCTTCAATAAGTGGTGCTGGGAAAACTGGACAGCTACATGTAAAAGAATGAAATTAGAACACTTCCTAGCACCATACACAAAGATAAGCTCAAAATGGATTAAAGACCTAAAGGTAAGGCCAGACACTATCAGACTCTTAGAGGGAAACATAGGCAGAGCACTCTATGACATAAATCACAGCAAGATCCTTTTTGACCCAGCTCCTAGAGAAATGGAAATAAAACCAAAAATAAACAAATGGGACCTAATGAAACTTAACAGCTTTTGCACAGCAAAGGAAACCATAAACAAGACGAAAAGACAACCCTCAGAATGGGAGAAAATACTTGCAAATGAAGCAAGTGACAAAGGATTAATCTCCAAAATATACAAGCAGCTCTTGCAGCTCAATATCAAAAAAAAAAACCCAAACAACCCAAACCAAAAATGGGCAGAAGACCTAAATAGACATTTCTCCAAAGAAGATATACAGATTGCCAACAAACACATGAAAAGATGCTCAACATCACTAATCACTAGAGAAATGCCAATCAAAACTACAATGAGGTATCACCTCACACCGGTCAGAATGGCCATCATCAAAAACTCTACAAACAATAAATGCTGGAGAGGGTGTGGAGAGAAGGGAACCCTCCTGCACTGTTGGTGGGAATGTAAACTGATACAGCCACTATGGAGAACAGTATAGCAGTTCCTTAAAAAATTAAAAATAGAACTACCATATGACCCAGCAATCCCACTACTGGGCATATACCCTGGGAAAACCATAATTCAAGAAGAGTCATGTACCACACTGTTCATTGCAGCTCTATTTACAATAGCCAGGACATGGAAGCAACCTAAGTGTCCACTGACAGATGAATGGCTAAAGAAGATGTGGCATGTATATACAATGGAATATTACTCAGCCATAAAAAGAAACAAAATTGAGTTTTTTGTAGTAAGGTGGATGGACCTAGACTCTGTCATAGAGAGTGAAGTAAGTCAGAAAGAGAAAAACAAATACCGTATGCTAACACATATATATGGAATCTAAAAAAAAAAATGGTTCTGATGAACCTAGGGGCAGGACAGGAATAAAGATGCAGATGTAGAGAATGGACTTGCAGACACAGGGATGGGGAAGGGTAAGCTGGGACGAAGTGAGAGAGTAGCACCGACATATATACACTACCAAATGTAAAATAGATAGCTAGCGGGAAACAGCTGCACAGCACAGAGAGATCAGCTCGGTGCTTTGCGACCACCTAGAGGGGTGGGATAGGGAGGGTGGGAGGGAGACGCAAGAGGGAGGGGATATGGGGATATACGTATGCATATAGCTGATTCACTTTGTTTTACAGCAGAAACTAACACAACACTGTAAAGCAATTATACTCCAATAAAGATGTTAAAAAAAAATAGAAAAGAAATCAGAAAAAAACCCAAACATTCGGTTGTTCCATTTCTTATTTTGAAAAGATGGTCCTTTAAAGAAGAATTTAGTAATAAGGGTCCTAGTTGTTTCTTGATAACACATAGAACAAAAGGAATTTCTTTTCAATTATATCCAAAGCCTCAAACCTTGGAATCATCCTTGATTCCTTTTCTTTCTTTCACATCCCACATTCAATTCACTAGCAAGTCCTGTTGGCTTTATCCTCAGAATGTATCCAGGATCTGGCCACTTCTTACTACTCCCGCTGCTACGCCTGCTCCAAGCAGCCTCCTTGCCTAGCAGTGGCCTTGCACTGTCCAGCCCTGCCCCCAGCCCACCCCCCCAGCGCACATTCTCAGCCCAGAGAGGGTGACCCTCGTAAAATGTCCCTCCTCACCGCTACCGGCTTCCCGTCTCATTCAGAGTGAAAGCCAAAGACCTCACAGTGATTCCAAGGCTGGACTTGATCTGCACCTTCTTCCTGTCCCACTCTCTCCCTTGCACCTTTCTCCGGCCTCCTTACTGTTCCATGAACGTGTCAAGCTCAGGGCCCTGCCCAGCTGTTCCCTCTGCCTGGGCTGCTTTCCTAGAGATCCGCAAGGCTCACTCCCTGACTACATTCGGGTCTCTGCCTAAATGTCGCCTTCTCCCAGAGGGCTGTCCTGGCCCCCTGTGTATAACAGCATCTATTCCCTCCAACCCTACCTCCCAACTCTGCTGAACATAACATATTCACTTGCTTATTGTTTTCTTCCCTCTGCTAAAATGTCAGCTCCATGAGCACGGAGACTTTGTCTTGTTCAGGATGGAATCCCCACCTTCTGGAACGGTTCCTGGCACGTAGAGATATTCAATACGTATTTTTTGAATGATTCAATATCCTAGCCTCAAGCCAGGGAGTGAAGAACGAACAGGTAGGAGTGTGGGTGATCATTGCATCCTAAATATTCAGCGTCTTAACCACATTCCCCAAATAGCTTCTTTTGCCTGGAAGGGACACCAAATTATTTTGTCCCACCAAAACGTTCTCCTGAAATGCCCTCTTCTGCCCGGCTCTGTCATCCTTCACTTTCCTTAAAATTCTATTCTGAGGGATTCATATTTTTAGTGTTAAGATCAACCTCTCAACTAAGGAGCCCGCCTGCTGCAACTAAGACCTGGTGCAACCAAATAAAGAAAGAAAGAAATATTAAAAAAAAAAAAAAAAAAAGATCAACCTCTTTAACAGACTCCTTTTTTTCTTTTAAAATCATTTTCATAGCTGTATAATTTACATATATGCATCCATGTTTAAGGTATGGTTTGTTGAGTTTTGACAAATGCATGCAGCTGTGTAACAACCATTGCAATGAAGATCTAGAACATTTCCATCACCCCAAAAAAGTGGGCAGGAAATCCTCAGCGCTCACCCCTGGCCCTGGACAATCACTGATCTGCTTTCTGTCATCATAGATAAATTCTGCCTGTTCTAGAATTCTATAGAACTGGAAGCATACAGTCTGTACTCTTTCCTCCTCTTCCTTGGTATGTTTTTTTTGAGATTCATCCATGTTGTGGTATGTACCAGTGGTTCGTTTCTCTTTACTGCTGAATGGAATTGGTAAGCCTTTCTTTTAATAGAAAATACTCCCAGGAGGGGCAAAAGGTAATCCTTTCAGTCCTTGGACACTGTGGTTCGAATGAGTTTTTTTTTTTTTTTTTTTTTAAATACAGATTTTTGAAGTTTTTTTTTTTTTTTAAAGTTTAATTTTTATTTATTTATTTATTTATGGCTGTGTTGGGTCTTCGTCTCTGTGCGAGGGCTTTCTCTAGTTGTGGCAAGTGGGGGCCACTCTTCATCGCGGCGCGCAGGCCTCTCATTATCGCGGCCTCTCTTGTTGCGGAGCACAGGCTCCAGACGCGCAGGCTCAGTAATTGTGGCTCACGGGCCTAGTTGCTCCGTGGCATGTGGGATCTTCCCAGACCAGGGCTCGAACCCGTGTCCCCTGCGTTGGCAGGCAGATTCTCAACCACTGCGCCACCAGGGAAGCCCCCGAATGAGTTTTTTTGATTGAGCAGCCGATGGAAAATATAAGGGCGTTCGGGTAACTGGACATGAGGGAGAGGACTGACAAGGGCAAGATACTGAAGGACAATTTTGCCAGCTTCACCGTTTTGCCTGTCTTTCATATACAGACTCAGGAAGCTGCCTTCCTGCCTTCAGTGCCGGAAATCCATGAGTGAGTGGATGCATATTACTGAATACCTCCTACGCGCCTTGCGTAACTCAATCTGATGCTTGTGAACACTGTGAATTCAATGTAATGAACTTCCTTCTTTCAGATGAGGAAATAGACCTTGGAGCTGTTTGTAGGATTCAGAGCAGATCTTCCTGACCCCAGGGGTCGCCATTCAAATTCATTGCAATGTGAACCCCCCTGGTCACTGCCTCCCTGCCCAGGGCTGAGTACAACCAGAGAGAGCGAGAGCGAGAGATCGAGAGATCGAGAGAGCGAGAGAGAGAGAGAGAAAGAGAGAGAGAGAGAGACAGAGAGAGAGAGAGATAGGTCAGGGCAGATCCACTGGGCAGGTGCGAGGGAGCTGAAAGAGGACACTGCCAGCTGCATTGGGTTTCTCAGTCACCGAACCCGTCTGGGCACTGAATGGGATTCTCTACTCCAGCCTTGGGGTCACTGGTGGCACCTCTCTGGCGCGCATGGCAGCTTCAGCTCATAACTCTCCTTGGAATCAAGACCCTGAGTACGAGCGCAGTCTTAAAGTCAGTCCCAGAACAGGTGGGCAAGTGTGAGCTGTAACCCCGGCATTTTTAATGGCCCGACCCCGCGAGGCAGAGGACAGGCGGGGACAGGCAGGGCTGGTGTTCGGCCAGCGTGCTGACTGCAAGCTCAGGTTCCCCACAGGCTGCGTGCCAGGGCCTCAAGTGTTGTGTCTCCCGCGCTGCACGTGTTTACCCTCTGCGTGCTCCCCTTCTTTGCTTCCGTCTCCTGGAGGTGGGAGGATGGAACCAAGGCCACGTCCAGATGAAGGCCTGGGACTGCTGCTGCCCTAGGCGAGCTCTTCTTAGCAGCTCACAGGACCTGCTGGCTGGTGCAAAATCATCTCCATTTCAGAGTGTTTTACTTTCCCAGGGCTGTGTAATGAAGTATGTCAGACCAGAACAACGGAAGTTTACTCTCTCAGGGTTCTGGAAGCTGGAAGTCTGGAGCCCAGGTGTGGGCAGGGCTGGTTCCTTCTGGAGCTCTGAGGGAGAAGCTTCTGGTGGCTGTCGTCCATCCTTGGTGCTCCTTGGCTGGTGGCAGCGTAGCTCCAATCTCTGCCTCTGCCTTCCTGTGGCCTCCTCCTCTGTGTCTCTGCCTCATCTGTGCCTGTGCATCTCTCCGTGTCCTCTTCTTATAAGGACACCGGTTGCTGGGACTTCCCTGGCTGTCCATTGGATAAGAATCCGCGCTTCCATTGCAGAGGGTGCAAGTTCGGTCCCTGGTCAGGGAACTAAACTCCCACATGCCGCATGCCATGCAAAGCGGCCAAGAACTAAAAAAAGACACCGGTCGCCGGAGGGGCTGCCCATCTCACACATCCTCAAAGGTCAGGTGGGCCACCTGCCTCCTGCTGCCGTGCCCTTCTGCTTCCAGGGTGAGTCTGGGACTCCACGACTCCTGGCCACTGTCTACTTGTCCGGTTTCATCTCCCGCTGCCCACACTCGGTGTCCACGCTGTACTGACGGGCAGGGCTGTCACAACCTCTGTGCCTTTGCAAAGTCTGTCCTCTCAGCCTGGAATGCCCTCCAGGCTGTCACTCGTCCTCCTCCCGCTCCACCTGAAAAACTTACTCTTCCTTGAAGCCTCACCGCCCCCCACCCCGGGGAGGGCTACCCTGAACGTTGCGGCCTTTCATGCCCAGCTGTGGCCCCGTGTGTTCCTTCCTTCGGCATAACGTGTAACACAATGCATACATTTGTTTTGTTACATCCATCTCTCCTCCAGACTGAGCTCCTTCAAGGCAGTTTTCTTATGAGTCCCTAGCATGTTATATAGAAGTTCATCCCCAGCTGCTAAATGGCTGAAAAAACGTTGAGATTCCTTTCAGGCGTAGAGACGGAGTGGCATCTTTCTCATACGTGTGTTACATTCCCTGCAATGCTTGGTGTGTAGCTGGCTCTCAGCTGCTTCCTGTTCGGTTTAGTGATTGGATGGAGAAGCCACGATTAGCAGGAAGCTGGCGGGAGCTGAGGTTCAGTGATCCCCTCCATTCCATGAGTGTAATGACCTGAGGACATAAAATTACCCTGTGTTTTTCTCCTCCAACTGAGGTGCTTCTTTTTTTTTGGCTGTGCCTCACGGCATGACATGTGGGATTCCCTGACCAGGGATCAGCCCGTGCCCTCTGCAGGGGAAAATCGGAGTCCTAGCCGCTGGACCGCCAGGGAATTCCTCAGATGCTTCTTTTTTTTTTAAAAAAAGGCCACCTCAGCCTCACCTGGCGTTTCCACAAGGGCCCACTCGCTTACAGGTTTCCCAAGGGAGTAGGCTTATTTGTTTTTTTAAAAATATTTATTTATTTATTTGGTTGCACTGCGGCTTGCAGGCTCCTTAGTTGTAGCACATGGGCTCCTTATTTGTGGCATGAGAACTCTCAGTTGCAGCATGCATGTGGGATCTAGTTCCCTGACCAGGGATCGAACCTGGGCCCCCTGCATTGGGAGCTCAGAGTCTTATCCACCGCACCACCAGGGAAGTCCACTGCGCTTCTTAAATGGGATTTCATGGAGGGCGGGGGGCGGGGGGCGGGCAGGTGGCACCTTCCATCTTGCAGGTGAGGAAGTGTGGGGAGAGAAAGGGGCAGCTCCTGCCCTGAGGTTCTACAGCCCCAGATGCTGAGGTGGCCGCGGTGAAGGGGTCAGAGCACCAGGGCACTGGGAGAGCCACCGCATTCCCGGTTCAGTCCTGCCATCAAGGATGGGGTCCTGGCGGCGATGATTGGGCGGTGAGGGCAGGGTCAGCAAGGACCGGGTTCTGGGGCTCCCAGAGGGAGGCAGACCCGGCCCCTCCTCATGGAAAGTGACCTCTGCCGGCCTTGCAGCTGAATGAAGGTGCTCTCCAGCCTCTGGAACAAGTGCCCTTATTGTGAGCCTCTCTCTTCTCATTTCCAGTCACTTGAGCTTCCCTTCTGTGTCCCTCAACAATGTCACCTGTCACTCGAAGCCAGGTGACACTCAGAGGAGGAGAACTTGAGTTGGAGTGTACCTGGGTCTCCAGACTCCCCTTACGGTCTTTCTCCCACTGATTTCCAAGGGCCTCAGCCTTGTTCTCTGGACCATCAGCTAATGAATTATTTCAGCTACTGGGTCCCTCCCTGTCTTCCTGAGGGGTGTCTCACAATTGCTCAGCTACCCCGCCCTCCTCAGTCTCCCCCCCAGTCCCACCCCACCTCTCAGACAGCTGGACCCGCAAGGATCCTGGGGCAGCGCAAGGCACCCAGGGCTCAGATTTTAAGAGGGCGCCCACTCTCAGGGCTGTGTTAGTGTCACCTTAAATTTTGTGCCCTGAGTGCCTCGCCCCAGTCCTGGCTTGACGCTGGGCTGGCTATGGATAAAGGGATGGGAGGAGGAAAGGAGGGTAGAAGGGAGAGTGCTAGGAGGACAAGGTGGGAAATCTGACATCAACAGAAAGGCGGAGACTAATGGGCACAGGTGACCACGGGCAGGACTTCAAAGCAGGCATCCCCACAAAGCTCTCCTGCACGCAGCCCTGGACCCGCCAGCCAGCCAGACAGCCGGCACTAGAGAAGGAGGAGCAATAGGAAAAACAAAACACATGCACCCCTTTCTCATTAGGTTTCCCCGAGTTTCTTGTGGACGTCGGAGGTAGGGGGATGTGGGGCAAATCCCCAAAGTCATGAGCCCTCTGCTTTCACTCCCTCCTCCGATTTGACATCTTTTTCTTGATGCCATGAACCTCACCCTAGCCTTGGTGATCCAGACCCCTAAAATGCCAGTGCCTGAAGAGCCCTTAGAAACGGCTGGTCCAGGGCTGGAAGCTGGTCCGGGGCTGGTCCAATCTGGTCAGGGCTGGAAGCATAAAACACATACTGGGCATTTGAGGATGTAGTTTGAAAAAAAAAAAGAATGTAAAGCAGCTCATTAATATTTTTAAAAATATTGATTACATGTTGAAATGATAATGTCTGGGGTCTCTTGGGTTACATAAAATACATAATTAAAATTAATTCCTCCTGTTTCTTTTTATTTCTTTTAATGTGGCTGCTAGAAAATTTAAATTACACACGTGGCTGACCTTCGTGGCTTGAATGACACATCTAGGGGACAAGGCTGAACTAGTTCAACTTCCTCCTTCAACAGATGAGAAAACTGTGGTCAAGAGAGGAGACCTGATTTAGCAGATGGCACACACTAAAAAGCACTGTCGTTCCCAGTCCCTGACAATCACACACACACACACAGACACACACACACACACACGCACATGCATGCCTAGGAGCCTGGGAGAGGAGCCCGTGGACCTGAGCTGCAGGCCTCAAGGGAAGTGTTCCAGGACTCAGGACATTGGCTGTGGTTTCTTGAGAGAGAGAAATAAAAACCTAACAAAAGTGGAGGCACTGTCTCCAAAAAGTCACCTTTAAAAAGACTGGAAACTTGCGGTGTGAGGAGACGTGAGGAGAAAGCTGGGGAGCCCTAGGCCTTCCCCGTTCATTACATGCATAGTATCCCAGGTTAGCTGACCAGTGTGCTAACCAAGCAGCACCTTAAAAGCACACAGCGCCCTCCTGCCAGGCAGTGGGGTAGAGCCTTGCCTGAGGCCAGCACCCAGGAGGCAGCCTCTCAGGGATTGTTTGACAAGTCAATAAAGACAGGTTTCAGTGGGATTGGCTTGATCATGGCCAAGGAGTGGGCAGCGGAGGGAGGGGAAACCAGACACCAAAGGCAAATTCCTTTATTTCATAATTTTATCTGGCATCCACATTCTCCTCCACCTGCACTGTCAAGGCTTTAAGAGAGGTAGGAAAGTAGAGAGGGAACCATCTCCCCGTCTCTCCGCACTGGGACAGCCTTCACGGTGCCCGTCTGGGGAGAGCTCTGACCGGCGGAATTGCAGAGCTGACTCTGGGCCCAGGGAGGAGGCTTTCCTTGGCTTCACCTGCCTTGGCTGAAGAGATCCGAGAGGGTGGCCAGCTCCTCCTCTCCCGGGCCTAGCTTCCCAGGGGTCCCAGGACCCAGGAATCACTCAGGCGCTGCGAGCTGTCTAGCCCTTGTCCTGGGCGCACGGGAGTGCCCGGAGCAAGGGCAGGTGTGGCTCCCTCCTGGGGGTGACAGCTGGCAGGACGGACACTGAGCAGTCCCCTCTGACTCCTTTCTTTACCCCCGCGCCCTGGGACGTCCTGAGCTGCTGATGCGCCGGGTGGGGCGGGTTGGGTGCCTTGGGTGCCCCCTCCCATCACCACCACCACCTATTTCAAGGGTGACTGTGCCGCTGACGTCAGGCGGCTTTTGGCTCATTCCCTGGCACGGGGACTTTATTTTCATAACAGCACGCAGTGCCGTGGAACTGGAATAGGCGTGTCCTCTCCCCCTACTCCACCCCACCCTGACCCTCCCCCGCCCCTCGTGCCTCTGCTCACCCCCTCTCTCCCTCCTCCCTCCGGCGACAGCCGCCTTTATAACTGCTCCGCGCCGGGAGGGCGGGATTGCTGCCCGCGGGCTCCGCTAGCACCGAGGGGCTCCTGTGCTGCCTCTGTGCGTGGGAAGCAGCGCCAAGTTCACTCGCCGAAGCCAAGGTAGCAGGGTAAGTGAGGCGCGCTGCGCACAGAGCGCGTCCGGCCTCGGGATTGAAATCCTCCGGGGGGGACGCGCGGCGGGGAGAGCGGCGCTGGGAGAGGGGATACGAGAGGAAAGAAACCCTGGTAATAGACTACAGCTGGCTCGGAGCAAAAAACAATCCCAGGAAAGGAATTCCTGTAGTTTAATTCAACTCAGATTCCCACACCCCCATCCCGGGCTTCCCAGGCTAAGAGGCAGAGAGCAAAAAGATAATCAGGATAAATAGTTTCTGCTCAGACACATTGAACAAACTGAATAGGTGGAATCCCGGCCAGGCAGGTGAGCAGTTCTGGGGTCAGTCTAGGGGAAGAGAAAAGAAGGAGGAAGATCTTAGAGGAATGGCAGGGAATTGGTTGGGTGGGCAGGAAGAAGGAGATGGTGACCACTGCTACTTTACCCAGGTACTACAAAGTGTCCATTTATTTTGTCCTTCCACGACAAATGTGCCCTTCTGAATTTTGGGAAGTAGATTCTAGAAGCCATCCCTTCTCTTGACGTGAGTGTGGCCCTCAGCTCTGCAGCTTTCCCTCCTCTGCTGTCCCTTGAGTTGCTCTGGATCCCTGGGTTGAATGTCCATTTGAATGTCCAGTAATAGCCCACCTTCAGGCACCAACCAGATGGGACTCGGGAATGGGCCCAAACTGTCCAAGATGGTCCCTTAAACATCCACGGGGGAAGGAAGCGGAGGCAGCTCAGGTTCAAGGAATTTGAAGGACTTTCCATTCCTGACTTCTTTACAGACTGATTTTTGCCTCTGAGGGTTTTGTAAACGCCACACCTGTTGAAGGGTTTGGTTGAATCAGCCAGGCCTGTGGGCTCATTCCTGAAGGGGAATACTTGAGCCACTTCAGATACAAGGGGCCTGGGGAGGGGTGAGGATGGGGGGTCAGAACTCCGCCCTCCGGTCTGTGTGCTGGCTTCTCCTAGGAGAGGGAAGAAATGCAGGGGGAAGGAGGGTCAGCAGAGGTGTCACCCAGGAAAGAGGCTCCTCTGGGGTGTGGAGAGGTAGGTGGGTGCTCCAAGGGCAGATGGGAATGAGCAGAACTCAGAAGGAGCTAACATTCCTGGGAAGTGCTCTTAGCCTTGAGTCAGGAAGCCTGATTTCTCACCCCAGCTCTGCAGGCTATGTAGCTGTGAGGAGGCCTGGGCTGGGCCTTGAGTTCCTCCTAAGGGATCTTGGAAAGGCCCCCAGCTCCTTCCCAGGGCTGAGATTCTAGCCCTTCTCTATCTGTATGTGTCTCTTTGGGCGTCCTCATTGGAGCCTGCTTCTTTGTATTCCACTCCTTAGTGGGAATTGAAGGTAAGAGGGCGTGAAGAAGAGTTTTTTTTTTTTTTAAATTAATTAATTAATTAATTTTTTATTTTATGGCTGTGTTGGGTCTTCGTTTCTGTGTGAGGGCTTTCTCTAGTTGTGGCAAGCGGGGGCCACTCTTCATCACGGTGCACGGGCCTCTCACTATCACGGCCTCTCTTGTTGCGGAGCACAGGCTCCAGACGCGCAGACTCAGTAATTGTGGCTCACGGGCCCAGTTGCTCCGTGGCACGTGGGATCTTCCCAGACCAGGGCTTGAACCCGTGTCCCCTGCATTGGCAGGCAGACTCTCAACCACTGCGCCACCAGGGAAGCCCCAAGAAGAGTTTTGACTGTGATTTTATTCTCATTCTGGGGGTTTGTCTTCAGGTCCACTGCTATTTAAAAATCCACAGACTGAGCTGAGGAAATGGGCAGGAAATGATATGTTGGTACGATAGGGCCTTTAAAAACAATGAATCGAATAATAATTTTGCTTGAGGAGTCTCAAATTTTCTGAGTAGTTTGGTGTTTTTGTTTCTACTTATATTCCTATTTTTATTGCCTGTGGTCAGATTATATACATTTCTGTGCATTATGTACATTCCTGTACATTTCTTATTTCAGACTTTTTTTTTTGGTGTGGTCTAAAATACGCTGTTTTTGTAAACATTCCATGACCACTTCAATAAAAGAAATCATATAGAGAGGGCTGGTAAACTAGATTCCTGGCTAAACACTTCCCACAGTCTGTTTTTGTAAATAAAGTTTTATTGGAACTCAGTTATGCTCATTCTCTATTTATCATCTATGACTGCTCTCAGCTACAAACAAATGGCCTGCAAAGCCTAAGTTCCTTATTATCTGGTGCTTTACAAAAGATGTTTGCTGATCACAGATATAAAGGATCTGAATGGCATGATTAATAGTAGAGATCTAATAAAATATGAAGATAGAGCATATTAAAGGATCCATAGAACATTTATAAAAATTTACCATATTACTATTTGCTTTTTCTATTTCATCTGCTGAAGACTGATAAAGAAGTATTAAAGTTTCTGTAACTATAGTATTTCTTTGGATTTCTCCTTGTATTTCTGGTAGCTTTTGTTTTAGGTATTTTGGTGCTGTATTATTCAGTGCATAAAAGTTTATGATGGTTGTATCTTCAATGTGGAGTATTCTTAATTATTATAAAGAAAGCTTTTAGGTCAATATAATAGCTTTTTGTCTTGACTAAACTTTGTGTGATATTAATAACTCAACTCTTACTTAATTTTCTTACCTTGAGCAAGCTATTATTTAACTTTGTACCTGATACATAATACTTGCTAAATAAACATATCTGTTATTGTTGGGTTTTTTTGCACTTATTTTCATTTTTTCCTTTCTTTCACTTTCAACTTTTCTGAATCTCATTGTTTTAGGTGAGGTTCTTACAGGTATAATATGGTTTAATTTCATCTTTTCAAAATAAAAAATTACCATTTACATTTATTGTAATAATAGTTGCTTGCTATTGTCATCTAATTTTTGGCCATGTGGTCTGCTCTCTCTATCTTCCCCCACATTAGATAGTCTATATTGTATTTTTAGATACACTGAGTGTATGGTAGTACCATTCTCAGGGTTTAGAAATAAAGGCTTGTAAGGAGAGATAAGTTTAGCTTGGGAACATAAATATGTTACCTTCATATGTTGAAATAAAATACTTGAAAGAAGGTGTCTTTGAGAGCTTTGAGGCGGTATACCAGTAGAGGCCTTCACTTTATCCACCTATTTCCTGGAAATTTTATGTCTTAAAATTCTGGGCCTAAGAGATTTAGTAGTTTCACTCAAAATCTTAAGTTAAAAAAGGGGATTTCCAGTATTTTATTTTATATTTCAGTAATTTATCTGAAGTTCACATGCATTGTTTAGAGCAGGGGAAGATGGTAATACCTCCAAAAGTGAATAAATTGGGATGAACACTGTTGTTATACTTGTTTAGATCTGCCTGTGGTGGAATGATGATTTATTTTCTCCCAGTTACTACATAGAAACTCAACTCAGTGATGTTATTCAGATGTTATTCATAAGCTGTTGCCACGATGCATCACTTTTATGTCCTCAGAATCTGGATGGCTTACCCAGAAGAGGGGATCCTGGAGATTTCCCTGTAGACACTTTCCATTTACAGCTAATCCTTCACCTAGGGCAGAGAAATTTCTGTGGGACTCCACCCTCGTCTTAGAGCTCAGCCTAGATAAAAATACAAGGATTAGCATCAGCACATATTCAGCTCCCCAAATCCTTCCTCCCCATTACTCACACTTGCTAATGAATAACTTGCTTTGAGTTATATTCATGCTCAGTTTTAGTCCAAAACATTTGCTCAACAACCACTGTGCAGAGCACATAGGGAGATACCAACAAATAGAAGACTTGCTCTATTTCCTTAAGAAGCTTGTTATCTGATAGGTGAGTTAGCACTGATATTAATGTATAATATATGACATATATATGGAAAAACTTGAGCACCGAGAAATTCTTAATTTTAAAAACTATGAAGAGATCTACAAATTTAGAATGAGATGGGACTAATAATTAAAAAACCCTCAAGGTAGAGGTAAGTTTTGCGTCAAGTTTCTAAGAAACATGGTACATGAATTGTGGCTAGGAGGAGAAGGGCCTTTCTGGCAAGGAGAATAATGCATGTAATGAGGCAAAGAGCGACTTTGTAAGAGAGGGTCTTAGATGAGCCCCAGTTCCCTTCCAGATAGAAAATACTCTTGGAAGTTTTGCTTACCTTGCATAGATGTGGGGAGGGGAGTTAGGAAACCAGGAAAAAGTGGGTGGGAGGACCAGTTGGAGAAAAGCCTTGAAGCTCACACTGAGGCTGAATCTGTTGTAACAGACAGAAAGGAGCTGATATGCTTTTAATTATTTATTTATTTTTCTTTTTTCTTTTTTAAATTTATTTTATTTATGGCTGTGTTGGGTCTTCGTTTCTGTGCGAGGGCTTTCTCTAGTTGCGGCAAGCGGGGGCCACTCTTGATCGCGGTGTGCGGGCCTCTCACTATCGCGGCCTCTCTTGTTGCGGAGCACAGGCTCCAGACGCGCAGGCTCAGTAATTGTGGCTCACGGGCCCAGCTGCTCTGCGGCATGTGGGATCTTCCCAGACCAGGGCTCGAACCCGTGTCCCCTGCATTGGCAGGCAGATTCTCAACCACTGTGCCACCAGGGAAGCCCTTATTTTTCTTTTGATATGCTTTTAAATTGCTAAACCCAAAGATTCCTTCCCACGCCTTCTCTTCTTTGCTGCCCTTGTAGCATTTAACTCCATCAACCACTCTTTGGGAAACTGCTCCTTGACGTCTAGGAAACCAGCCGGGCTTATTTCTCGTACTAACCCTGGCAATTTCTTTTGAACAACCTTTGCTGACTCCTGCTTCCATGAGACGGTGTCCCAGGGTTCTGTCCTTGGCCCTCTTGCTGTCGTGCATGCTTCCTCTGTGATCTGGTCTCCTCCAAAGCCTTCCAATACCTGCAATGAGCCCGTGACCCCCCATCTGTGCTCATAGCCCAAACCTCTCCTGAGCCTCAGGCTCACATGTTCAAGCACGCAGGGTCAGCACAATCTGGTGTTGTGGAGCCTGGCTTTTATTTTAAATTGTTTTTGGCTGCGCCACTCGGCTTGCGGGATCTCAGTTCCCTGACCAGGGATTGAACCCGGGCCATGGTGGTGAAAGTGCTGAGTCCTAACCACTGGGCCACCAGGGAACTCCCAGGAGCCTGACTTCTAAGAGCCAGGTGATCTTGGGCAAGTTATTTAATGTCTCTGTTCCTCTTTTTCCTCCACTGTAAAAAGAGGGCGTAATCTGGCATGAACACACACACACACCCCACTATATATGAGACAGATTACCAACAAGGACCTACTGTATAGCACAGGGAACTCTACTCAATACTCTGTGATAACCTATATGAGAAAAGAATCTAAAAAAGAATGAATATATGTATATGTATAACTGAATCACTTAGCTGTACACCTGAAACTAACCCAACATTGTAAATCAACTATACTCCAATAAAAAAAAAGATCTTAGTTCCCCGACCAGGGATCGAACCCGTGCCCCCTGTGGTGGAAGCGTGGAGTCTTAACTACTGAACTGCCAGGGAAGTCCCCCCAATTCATCTTAGATTTAACAAAGTTAAACTGGATATCTCTCCCCACGAGCCTGTATTTCTAAGCTCCATTTGGTTCTACCTTCTTAAAATCTCCCACCATTCCCTGCCCATCTTTCAGGCCTCATTTCCCCCTGGTCTCCTCTCTAAAGCCTTTTTTTTTTTTTACCGCTTTAGGTAGAGTGGGTCACTGTTTTCCGTGTGCCCTCAGCAGTCCCTGCACACTCTGCAACCCGTATTTGTATGTCAGTGTGACTCTGTTGGTGCTCCTAGGGGCAGCGGCCACACTTTCTGTCTGCGGGTCTGCATGATTTGTACACTTAACACAGCAAATGCAGGAAGATTGACCAAATGCAGGATTGCTTATTTTGGAGACTTCTTGGATGTGGTTTAAATAGAGAGAGGCTTGAACAGACTTGTGGTTGCCAAGGGGAGGGGTGTGAGGGAGGGATGGATTGGGAGTTTGGGGTTAGCAGATGCAAACTATTATACAGAGAATGGATAAACAACAAGGTCCTATTGTATAGCACAGGGAACTATATTCAATATCCTGTAATAAACCATAATGGAAAAGAATATGAAAAAGAATATATACATATGTATAACTGAATCACTTTGCTGTACACCAGGACCTAACACAGCATTGTAAATCAACTATACTTCAATTTCAAAAGAAAAAAAATAGAGTGAAGCTGGAGTCAGGGAGAAAAGCTTCAGAAAGCATAATAGTGATTTAGAGATGAAACAAAAGATTAAATTCTAATTAAGACTACTCATAAAGGGATATTCTTCCTAACTAATTCACACTGGACGTGTAACTTCATCTCTCCAAGAGTCAGTCTTAGCACCTATAAAACGGGTTGTAGGAATATTAAATATGAAAATAGATGTAAAAGCATGTAAATGAGTGAACACACATAAAAAAACATATAAACACTCAGCATCGAGCCTGGCTCATAAGAGGACTCAGTACGTGACAGTAGTTGTCATTAGTTTTAATCATACTTATATTGTGACTATTGTTATTACTACTGACTGAATGTGGCAATTCCAAGAATAGAGAGAAAATTAAAATGCTAGAAAATTGCCAGTTTGCCTGGCTTGGGATGGTGTGAAGGCCCAGCTTTAACAAACACTTGAGTTATTTGATATCATTCCCCAGGCAGTTGTCCTAAGAGGTCAGTATCGTCCTCTTCTTTTTATTTTTATTAATTTTTATTAAAAATATTTTTTTATTGGAGTATAGTTGATTTACAATGTTGTGTTAGTTTCAGGTGTACAGCAAAGTGAATCAGTTATACATGTATCGTCTTCTTCTTTTTAGATGACAGAAGGAGATAGATCTCATAAGAAGGAACATAAGATCAGCTCTGGGCAAGATTCAGGGCCGCGGGTAATTCCTGCTCAGCTAATCTGGGGTGGGCCGCGTACAATCAGCTAGGCAATTTACTAGGTCTGGACGTAAGTAACTCCAGACGCCTCCCCACCTCTCTGGGGAAACAGGAGTCTCAGAGGTTGCAAAGAAGAAGCTGAGAGACCCTTCACATGCTGGCATTTGTCCCTGCATCGCAGTCAGTGCCGTGTGTCAAGGCCAGTCTAGGGCCAGTCCTGCTCTAGCACCCCTGTGGCTCTGTCTGGCAGGTGAGCGTTCACCCTGCGTCCTGAGCCCAGCCCGTACTCAGACCCTTCCATCTCACCTCCAGCCCTGGTCTGGGGTTTGGTTAGGAGTTTGCGGCACATATTCTTTTAATGACAGGAAATGGGGCAGGAAGGAGGATGAGAGGGAGGAAGAAAGTGATTTGGAAATTGTCTACAAGGAGTTCCCCAGAGGGATGAACAGAGGAAATGGACATGGGTTCAGACCGCCTAGTTCAGCACCCAGCCCCGCTTTGGAGAGGATGGAGGTTCCAGGAGATGGTGTCCGCACACAGAGGCCGCTGAAACCCCTCTTTCCTAAAGGGGCGGAGTCACAGGGCTGGGAATTGAGTGCAGCGACTCCCTCCTTCCCGGTCCTCCCCTCCCCCTCAGCCGCGCCTTCTGGTTCTTCTTGTTTCTCCTTTCCTTCTCCCTTTCCTCCCTCTTTCGTTTTTTTTTTTTTAAACCTTTCTGTCATGCCTTGGCTCACCTGTAAAGGGCTTAAGGCAGCGCCGAGGGCTATCAGGGTCTTGGTTGTGGGTGTTGGTGGATTATTGGACGGCGGTAGTTGGCTCAGCTGCTGTAATAAGTGAAGAGGGTCTCACCCTCATGCCTCAAAGTCCTTTCTCGTGTCTCAGGCCAGAGGCGGCACACGCTGAAACCTCACCATCTCCCTCCAGAGCGCAGGGTTTAGTCAATCAGGGAACTGAGTGGGAGTGAATGACTGGATGCCAGTGAATCCCTCTGCTTACTGGCGCTGCTTGCTCAGGACCCATGCTACCAGAAGACACCTGGGGTCACTTAGACAGGAGCCCAGCCGCGGCCAGGGCTGCCCCCGTTTGGTCTTTGTAGGAGCAAGTCCTTTCTTGGTTGGACCCTAGGTCTCTCTGCCTTTTTTTCTCTTTGCTGTGCCTCGCAACTCGTGGGATCTTAGCTCCTCGACCAGGGATTGAACCCGGGCCACGGCAGTGACGGCGCAGGGTCCTAAGCACTGGACCACCAGGGAATTCCCACAGGTCTGTCTGCCCTTGACTCTGGTGATGAGCAGACATAACCAGACCAGAATCTGGTTCTGACTCTGGTCCTATGATGTCCATATGACCACCAGTTTCATTTTCTCCTGCTCCAGCCCTTAGGTTCTTCTCTGAGGCTGTCGCTTTAGCTCCTGGTGGTTTCTGATCCCAAATGCTGATGCTTCCCTTTTCTTCCTCAAACCCTGCTTGCTAGAAGCCCTCAGCTTCTCAGAACCCTGTCCTTCGCCCCCAGCCACTTTCCTGGTGGCTCATCTGGGCCATTCCCTATGTGACCCAGCGCCTTCTCAGTGCAGACCTGCTTGTTAGTGCGTTTGGTGAGTTTGATTTCTCTCTGACAAAATTCAAAGTGCTCAGGACACTTCAGACCCGTTGCGAAATCGCTGTCATGCTGGGGAAGGGGTGGAGGAGGGCTGAGAGGTGAATTAGGAAGGATTATTCCAAAAAAATTAGTCACTCAGATAAAAAATTACTTACTCAGAAGTTTTTTAAAAAGACGTTTGAGAGAATTGAGAACTATGAACCCTAACTGGATATTTGATATTAAAGGATCATCGTTAATTTTTAAAGTGGGGTTAAGTTAAAAACGTTTTTATCTTTTAGAGATACATACTGAAGCATTTATGCATAGAATGATGTCTGGGATTTCTCACTAGATTAAAAATGATCTAGTGAGTGGGATGGGGATGTAGATGAAGGAAAATTGGCCAAATAGTGGTAAGTTTTGAAACCAAATGATGGGCCTTCTTTATACTATTCTCTTTATTTTTGAGTATGCTTGAAATTTTCTATAATAAAAACAAACATTAAAAAAAGTGGGTTTTTTAACATCTTTTCATGTTTTATTTTTTTATCTTTATCTTGGTAAAATTTATTCTTTTTTTTAAAAACATCTTTATTGGAGTATAATTGCTTTACAATGGTGTGTTAGTTTCTGCTGTATAACAAAGTGAATCAGCTATACATATACATATATCCCCATATCTCCTCCCTCTTGCGTCTCCCTCCCACCCTCCCTATCCCACCCCTCTAGGTGGTCACAAAGCACCGAGCTGATCTCCCTGTGCTATGCAGCTGCTTCCCACTAGCTATCTATTTTACGTTTGGTGGTGTATATATGTCCATGCCAATCTCTCACTTCGTCCCAGCTTACCCTTCCCCCTCTCCGTGTCCTCAAGTCCATTCTCTACGTCTGCGTCTTTATTCCTGTCCTGCCCCTAGGTTCTTCATTACCATTTTTTTCTTTTTTTTTTAGATTCCATATATATGTGTTAGCATACGTTATTTGGTTTTCTCCTTCTGACTTACTTCACTCTCTATGACAGACTCTAATCTATCCACCTCACTACAAATAACTCAATTTTGTTTCTTTTTATGGCTGAGTAATATTCCATTGTATATATGTGCCACATCTTCTTTACCCATTCATCTGTCAATGGACATTTAGGTTGCTTCCATGTCTTGGCTATTGTAAATAGTGCTGTAATGAACATTGTGGTACATGACTCTTTTTGAATTGTGGTTTTCTGAGGGTATATGCCCAGTAGTGGGATTGCTGGGTCATATGGTAGTTCTATTTTTACTTAAAAAAAAGCGTTTTAAAGGTAATTCAGGGACTGTTTCTCCATCTCCCTTGCATGATTGGGGGTGGGAGGTGGAGGTGAAATTGGGGGAAGTGGGGTTCTTCTCCTCTACATACCCACTGTCAATTGCTCGTGTTGTTACTTGGAAAACTGGATTCACTTCTTGGTGAGTGTTGAGCCATAAGACACAACCAAGCCAAAGATCAGGAGAAGGAAGGATTTATTATTACTTGTAGCAAGTAAGGAGAACACTGGGGATCTTTCCCAAAGCAGTGTCTCTCCAAATGGCAAAATTGGGGAAGTTTTAAGCTAAGGGTCCATGCATATTCATGAAGGGGCTTGGGCATCGACAGAGTCCAAGCTTTTGTTGACTTAAGTCATGATGGTCAGAAAAGGTCAACACTATCACCCCTTAGACTCCAGTTGATCTGGTGGTTGAGCGCTTCGGGCTAATCTTTGAGCAGAACTGGGAGTCTTTACAACTGATCTATTATCTTTGCTGTTGGTACTTCTCTTGCCTGATCACGGTTGCTTATTTCTGCATTCTTTTATTCCCTTAAGATCATTAATTGCTGGGACTTCCCTGGTGGTCCAGTGGTTAAGCCTTCGTCTTCCAATGCAGTGGGTGTGGGTTTGATACCTGGTCGGGGAGCTAAGATCCCACATGCCTCCTGGCCAAAAAAACAAAACATAAAACAGAAGCACTATTGTAACAAATTCAATAAAGACTTTAAAAAAATGGTCCGCATCAAAAAAAAAAAAATCTTAAAAAAAAAAAAAGATCATTAATTTCTGAGACCTGTTCATGGGCAAGCACTGTGACCAGGCTTAGATCACAAAACAACTTAGGCCAAAAATGGCTTCTCTTACGTCAAGAAAGCCATGCCTCGTTCTCTTTCTCCAGGGACCCCCTACCTTACGTGCTTACAGTGTCGGACCCTGGTCTGTGGGCACCAGGAGGCCCCAAGACACAAACCCTTCCTGCACAGCTGCGCAGATGGGAAGGGCCTAGAGGTCCAAGTTGGGAGCAGGAGGTCTCTGCCCTGCCATCCCTCTGTGCAGCACCAGAACCTTCCTTTAGGTGAGAACCTCATCAGTCTCTCCAGACTGACAGTCATCAGGTTCAGAGTCCTTTATAATTATCAGGTAATTATGATAACAACTACCTGTCAACAAACAGCACTGCCCTGAGGGGTGGGGAAGGAGCAGTTTCCAGGGAAGGGCGGGGAGGTGAGAGAAATACCTTTCCAGCTGGACACTGCCCTTATGATTAATCTGAGAGGAAGTGAGGTGGGGAGGTGGAGAGTAAAGAAAATGCTGGAGCCTGGTCCCTTCCCCTGTGCCGCTGCCCTTGAATTAGACCTGGCTCTTCCTCTTCTGCATCCTCAGCATAGACAAGGGGGCGTGTCCCCCCCAACCCGTCCGGTTCCACCCAGGGCGAAGTGTATCAGACTTTGGGGGGCCTTGTATTTCAGGGGTTGCCTGTATCTGAAGTGCATTTGCCTTTCTTTTTCCTCCTGTGTCTCATTCTGCACTGCCCTGGGGAGGTGGAACGTAACCCACTCTTTGCTCTGTGCTCTGCATGCGGTCGGGATGACCAGGGTGTCATTTCCCTGGAGTGGACTGCAGGTGACAGACCCCTGGCCAGGGAAGGCCACAGGAAGGTCGTGGCAGTGGTGGTAGATTACGTCCATCTGTCTATTTCTTCTCTACAGCAAGGATCATGTCTGATGTCTGTTTTCCCCTTTACCATTGAGCATCTAGAAGAGTGATTGACATGATTGACACATAGTGGTGCTGGTTGAATGAATGGCTATATTGTAAAGTGAAGCTTGCAGGGACTTCCCTGGAGGTCCAGTGGTTAAGACTTTGTGCTTCCCCTCCAGGGTACACTGGTTCGATCCCTGGTCGGGAAACTAAGATCCTGCATGCCACCCAGCGCAGCCAAAAAAAAAAAAAAAAGTTAAGCTTGGAGAGGCACATTTCATTACAAAGTATGGAAGATGGATTTAAGCCATCAATTATTTAAGTTATTTATTTTATTCGAACACACCACACATATAAAATGCTAGCATCTACATAATAGTCATTCATATATGTATGTATGTGTTATATGGCATATACATATGTATAATTTTTTCCTAATGGCTATGTGAATAAAACAATGCTGGGACACAACTATCTCATTGAACTGAAGAGATGATTTTGCATCTTTATTTATTGTTATTATTTTAAAATTTATTTATTTATTTTGGCTGAGCCGGGTCTTAGTTGCAGCACGTGGGATCTTCGTTGGCGGCATGGAAACTCTTAGTTGCTGCATGTAGGCTCTTAGTTGCTGCATGTGGGCTCTTAGTTGTGGCATGTGGGATCTAGTTCCTCGACCAGGGATTGAACCTGGGCCCCCTGCATTGGGAGAGTGGAGTCTTACCCACTGGAACACCAGGGAAGTCCAGATTTTGCATCTTTAAGGGAAGCAGGTGTTTGAATTCTGTCTACGCGGAGGAAGATGCTTGTTTGCTCTGCAGAGTCAGCCAGCAATTGCTCATTATGTGTCCCACCTCGCTGTGCTCCGTCTTGTGATTTGATCTTTTTTTTTTTAAATAAATTTATTTATTTATTTTTGACTGCGTTGGGTCTTCGTTGCAGTGCACGGGCTTCTCTTGTTGCGGACCACGGGCTCTAGGCACACGGGTTTCAGTAGTTGTGGCTTGTGGGCTCTAGAGCACAGGCTCAGTAGTTGTGGCACACAGGCTTAGTTGCTCCGCGGCATGTGGGATCTTCCCGGACCAGGGATCGAACCTGTGTCCCCTGCATTGGCAGGCAGATTCTTAACCGCTGTGCCACTGGGGAAGTCCTTGATCTTTTTTTAAAAAATTCTTTTCCATTATGATTTATTACAGGATATTGAATATAGTTCCCTGTGTTATGCAGTAGGACCTTTTTTATCCATTTTACATATAATAGTTTACATCAGCTAACCCAAACTCCCAATCCATCCCTCCCCCACCCCCTCCCTCTTGGCAACCACAAGTCTGTTCTTTATGTCTGTGAGTCTGTTTCTGTTTCATGGATAAGTTCATTTGTGTCATATTTTGTGATTTGGTTTTGAAGAGACAGGATGGAAGGGGAGGGGAGGGTTTTCTTGTTTGTCTTGGGTTGATCACAGCACCCCTACAGTGCTGTGAAGGGCCTGAGAAATCTTGTTTATAAGCATTTATGGGTATGTGGTGCAGAAATTCTGAGCTATATTTTCTGCTATAAGGAAAGAGGCAGGACTCTAGATATTTTTTGCTTTTTCCTGCTTCTCAATCCCAGCTGTCTTCTTCTTGCTGATTTCTTTATGCACATTTTCTCCCAATTTGGCACTAGAAGAGGCCAAGAGCTTTCACTTGTGCTTTTCTATGGAGGGGGTCTCAACGAGCCTTCCCTTCTTTTAACTCTGCCCCCGCTCCCCACCCCCGCAATATTTGTCTTCTAGTCAATTTAAAAGATTTCTCTGTTGAGTGAGCAATCCTGTCAGACAAAGAAAAGCTAGAGCAAAAAAAAAAAAAAAAAAAAAGACTACATGCATAAATAGTATACAACAAATCAATAAGAATCGTGCCACAGAAACTTATAAACAGTAATATAATTCAGAAAAAAATTATAGTTTTGTTGAGAAGCTGTTAAAACCAGAGCGGTCCTGAATTTCAACATCTTATCTGACACTGACTTTGGAATTTAAGAATCATCCATTTTGAGGAAATATACAAACTCCTTTCCCTTCCCATTTCCCAACTCATCTTCCCACGTGTGCCCGGAATCCCTAGTAATTCGGTTTCATGGGGTTTGGGAAATCAGCTGGGTCTAAAATTGACATGGAGGTTGTGGAAGGAAAAAAGGCAGCAGATCTGGGAGATTAAGGACAGATGTATAGGAAGTAAGCTGCTCTACCTCAAGTCGATTTCTGATTATCCCTGAGTGGGTGAGTAGATCACCTGCTTTGTGGATCATCTATCACCTGGGAGCACCTATCCTTCAGTGGGGCTGAACTAAGAGAGTAGAATTAGGACCACAAATAGCTGGTTTATGGGGCATCTGATGAGGGAAAGAAGGGGGAGGGAATATCTCAGATTGCATTCTAAGGCCCATTAGAACTCCCTGGAGAGGTAGCACCTATAGTAGTTAAGACCAGGGATCCTCACCTAGAGCCAGATAAAACCTGGATTCAAATCCTGCCTCTGCCATTTCCTGGCTGTGTGATGTTGGGCAAATAACTTGATCTCTCCCTGCCTCAGTTTCCTCATCTGTCAAATAGGGATAATCATTTTTACCTTATAGGATTGCTATCAAATTAAACTAATAAATATATATATGAGAAGTGATTAGAAGGGTTTCTGATTCATAGTAAAAATGAGCATTAGCTATTGGGAATATTTTTTGTTGGGTCACCCACCGTTTTTGTGTCATCCGGGCCATCCCTCCTTACAGGTAGCTAATTAAGAGCTCACTATGGGGAATTCCCTGGCGGTCCAGTGGTTAGGACTCCACACTTTCATTGCCGAGGGCATGGGTTCGATCCCTAGCTGGGGAACTAAGATCCAACAAGCCGCAACGCGTGTCCAACCCTATGACGGGGAAGACCCCTTCCATTGCTTTTCTGGATTAGCAGAGCCATCCTTACAAACCTTAATTAAGAAGGGAAAATAATATGTGACAGCAGAGCTGAGGAAGAGGACCCAGGGGCTGAGAGGGGAAGGCTGGCCTTCTGCAGAGAAATCTACAATTCAGATAACTCCTCTTGTCCGTGAGAGAATGGGATGCTTACAAATAATATCTGAGGCCGGGCCCAAGGTGGAAAAAAAACTGGAGACTGACAAATTATGTTTAAAGTGTTTACTTTTTAAATTTTTTGGCCACACTGCCCTGCTTGTGGGATCTTAGTTCCCTGACCAGGGATCCAACCCGGACCCCACCAGTGAGAGCACTGAGTGCTAACCACTGGACCGCCAGGGACTTCCCAAAGTGTTAACTTTATGGTTACATATTTCCATGTTCACCAATTCCTAAGGAAACACTAGCCAAACATATCAGGACCCCTGGCAAGTTATTTGTGACGTAGTTTTTGAGATGTGACTCTGAAACACCTTGTCAGAGCCCTGGGCCCTCTGGCTTCAGGGTAAATATTAACATAGTTAAATTGCGGGGAGGAAGGTATGAGATTGTTTCTTCCCTTCATCAGCCTTTAGAATTTGCCATGAGAGGTGGAGAACAGCTAGTAGCTTGATCTAACGTTGTAAGTTCAGGGGCAAAACCCTGGCTAAATATACAAAATAGTTTCCGAATCGTTTTTGGTCCTCCGTGCCTGAGTTTGTGGGGAGATTCACCCCCACCTGCAACTTTGCTTTCTTGCAGGACGAGAATGGGCACAGTTCGCCCTGACGGTTGCTGCTTGGGCCTGGACCCCAGGTACCACAGGCTCTGTGATAGGAAGGCAGCCTGGGGCATCGTCTTAGAGGCCTTGGCTGCGGTGGGCGCTGTGACCTCGGTGGCCTTCATGATCGCCCTCCTGGTCTTCATCTGCAAGGTGCAGGACTCCAACAAGCGTAAAGTGCTCCCCACCCAGTTCCTCTTTCTCCTGGCTGTGCTGGGGATCTTCGGCCTCACCTTCGCCTTCATCATCAGCCTTGACGGCAGCACGGGGCCCACACGCTTCTTCCTCTTCGGCATCCTCTTTGCCCTCTGCTTCTCCTGCCTCCTGGTTCACGCCTTCAACCTGACGAAGCTGGTCCAAGGGAGGCAGCCCCTCTCCATGCTGGCGATGCTGGGCCTGGCCCTGGGCTTCAGCCTGGTGCAGGATGTCATCGCCATCGAGTATGTGGTCCTCACCATGAACAGGACCAACGTCAACATCTTCTCTGAGCTTCCTCCGCCTCGGCGCAATGAGGACTTCGTCATGCTGCTCATCTACGTCTTCTTCCTGATGACGCTGACCTTCTTCACAACCTCTTTCACCTTTTGGGGACCCTTCACTGGCTGGAAGAGGCACGGGGCCCACATCTTCCTCGCTACGCTCCTCTCCATTGCCATCTGGGTGACGTGGATCAGCCTGCTCTTGGTTCCCACCCCTGGCCCAGAGTGGGATGACACCATCCTCAGTTCAGCCTTGGTGGCCAATGGCTGGGTTTTCCTGTTGGCTTATGTTGCACCCGAGCTTCAGCTGCTCACAAAGCAACGGAACCCCATGGATTACCCTGTGGAGGATGCTTTCTGTAAACCTCAGCTCATGAAGCAGAGCTATGGTGTGGAGAACACAGCTTATTCTCAAGAGGGAATCACTCAAGGTACAGAGCCTGGCTGGGTGGAGAATCCCTTATGGGAAAATGGGGGAGAATCATAAGATATTATTACTGTAAGGAACATGCAAGATTATCAGGTCATACTCCCGATAGAACAGATAAGGTCCCCGCAGCTCAGATCTTACTTAAAATCATCCAGCTAGAGGGACCTCCCTGGTGGTGCAGTGGTTAAGAATCTGCCTGCCAATGCAGGGGACATGGGTTCGAGCCCTGGTCTGGGAAGATCCCACATACCACGGAGCAACTAAGCCCGTGAGCCACAACTACTGAGCCTGCGCTCTAGAACCCACGTGCCACAACTACTGAAGCCCATGCACCTAGAGCCCGTGCTCCACAACAAGAGAAGCCACCGCAATAAGTCTGCACACCGCAATGAAGAGTAGCCCCCGCTTGCCGCAACTAGAGAAAGGCTGTGCGCAGCAACAAAGACCCAACGCAGCCAAAAAATGAACAAATAAATGAATAAAAATTAAAAAAAGAAAAAATCATCCAGCTAGTTAGAGACAAGTAGAACTAGAAGCTGGCCTTAGTGGTCTTTATGTAGTATGTTCTACCCAATACCATGTAGATTTCTCTGCATTAAAACAAGATGGAGCAAAGGAATGGGAAAAGAATGATTAGACAAATTCCCAGAGACAAGTGGGTGAGATAGTGTTCTTCATAAATGTCAACTAGGCAATCCTTCCAGAAATGTGGAGGCTTTGTAGATTTGAATGCACAAAACCCAGCCATGCAGTGACCACAGAGCACAGAGTGGGGAGAAAGCTCTTTTATCATAAACCAGCGGGAATCTCCGTAAATTTACTGAGGATTTCGATGTAGCCTGAAGAGACACATTTTATTGCCCGTCTGTGGCCCACGGGAGGGAATTTTGCTCTTGTCTGGAGTCCTGAGCAACCAGGTTGCACCGATAGCCAGAAACTGCTTTTGCTCCTACGCCTCTATGCCTTGATCTCTTGGGTTTACATCAGCCTCTGGGCCTAATCAGGGGAGGGGAGTGGGTATGGGACAGGAGTGAGGGACCTCCAAGGCCAGGTTCGTAGCTCCAGCTAGTAAATCTCTTTGCTCTTGAAGCCTTCAGTGCAAAGCTTGCCGGTGTTTCTCTCTGCAGCCCTGGTCCCTCTCCTGTGCACTGGGAAGAGTGAAGGGAGGGGGAGGGCCGAGGGGATATTTTACCACCCACCTCCTCCTGTGCATTCCCAATGGACACTCTCACTCTGTCACCTCACGCTTGGACTCTGTGTTATCGGTCCCTAACTAGTCGTCCTTCCCTTATTATTAATTAATTAGTTTATTTAGGCTGCGCAGGGTCTTAATTGTGGCACGCGGGATCTTTAGTTGCGGCATGCGGGATCTAGTTCCCCGACCAGGGATGGAACCTGGGCGCCCTGCATTGGGAGCTTGGAGTCTTACCTACTGGACCACCAGGGAAGTCCCTAGTCTTCCTTCTTTTAATCCTTGTTTCCCTTCATTCTACTGGCCATTGCCAGCTTCCCCTCCCTACAATGCTTCTCTGGCCACCACCCCTTCCGGCCCGCGTGCCTCATTGGAGCCCCAGCATCCACTGCGTTTCCCGAATCCTTGGTGAGGCTTTTCACAGCCCGAACCCACCACCCCTGAAGCTGTGCTCTCACTTCAAACAAACCAAGTCCCTGCAATTTCCTGCCTGCGTATCCGGGCTCAAAGAGCGTCTGTCCTCTGCCTGACGTCTCCCTCCTTATTCTTGCCCTTTTGCAGAGTCCCTAGTCCCCAGTCCCCTCAGTCTTTGCTCCGCCCGCCTAACTCTAGACCTTTGAGATGATCTTATCAGAGTCTGTCTCATTGCGTAGTTATTTGTGTAGCTGTCATATATTCCGGACTCTCCAGCGGCACCCTCAGGGCAGGAATCATTCTGATGAATCCTTCTATTCCTCACAATATCTTACAGACAGAAGGTGTTTAGGTATTTATTGAGTAAACTGAACAGGTAAATTTGGTGGGAAATAAATGGATTGCTTTACATTGTATTTATTTAGCCGTGCCCTGCGGCATGTGGGATCTTAGTTCCCCAACCAGGGATCGAACCCAGGCCATGACAGTGAAAGCGCAGAGTCCTAACCACTGGACTGCCAGCGAATTCCCTAAATCGTATTCATGATGAGCGTATGTGTTGACTCGTCTGTTCCTGAGTTTAAATCCCTCTGATTTTGGACTTCCCTGGTGGTCCAGTGGTTAGGACTCAGTACTTCCACTGCAAGGAGCATGGCTTCCATTCCTGGTTGGGGAACTAACATCCTGCATGCTGCGTGGTGCGGCGAAAAAAAAAAAAATCCTTCTGATTTCCCCTAAATATATAGAAAACAATTACTCACAGGTTCTATCCCTTCACAAAGAAACTCATGACTTTTTCCCGCCCTGGTTGGGCAGGTAAGGAAGTGGGTAAATCCCCAGTGAGATTCTCTCTAGGTACACCTCCAGCCAGATCTGTGTCTGAAAAGACTGGTGTCAAATGTGCTTTTGGAGTGGTCCTAGGATGAGAAGGGCTCTGGAGAGGTTTTGGAAAGCATTTCCCTAGTGATTATACGTGGCTAGTTATTCATTTGTTCAACCAGTTTTGGGCTGACTCTGTGCCTGCGCTTGAGGACGCAGTCTTCTCCCACATGAAACTGACCATCTACCAGGGAGACAGAGAATTAAAGGGATAAGGCATCATGCTTTATAAATGACTCAACTGGGGCGAGCACAGGTGGGGGCTGTCAAGGAGGGGACCCTGACATTTACCTAACCCACATTGTCTGTTTCAGGTGCTGAAGAGACAGGTGACACGTTCTATGCCCCGTACTCCACCCATTTCCAGCTGCAGGTAAATGAGCTCTTTCTCTTTGTTCATCAGCAGTGTTCGCACCCCGGGAGCATTTGGGAATGCTTTGGGAATAGATGATGTTGCCACCCTGATGGCCCCTAGACGCCACCTAGAAAGGATCGCGGGTCTACTTTCCTGTAATCTGCCTCGTGGCGTTAGGACAGGAGACTGGAGTGCAGGGCCGGGGAGGGCTTAGAGGAAGGGAAGGAAAGCTAGACTCCTGCCCAGGCTGGAGCGCAGAGTGCTGTGGAAATGGCCGGGAAGTGGAGTGGGTTGAAGAATATGAATGTTTTCTTTTCAGAATCGGAACTCCCCAAAGGATTACTCCATTCCGCGGGCCCAGACTCGGGTTAGCCCTTACAGTGACTATGAAGGAAGGAAAGATGTCAGTTAACACGTCCCGAAGGGTGGGATGAACACAGCAAGTCAGCAGGGCCAGCGGGGAGTTCATGGGATGTGGGCGGAGTCCTGAGTCTTCCCAGGAAGCTGTACAGAACATCACAGGAAGACCTCGCCTCCCTGCAGCCTTCAGCCATGATTCTTCTGTTCTGGGGTTAACGAGGGCCGACGGGACCGCAGTTCTCAGCACCACTGTAGTTGTTCCCTTTGTCCCATAGCTAGGCTACTTCTCTCGAGTGGGAGTCTCGGGCCACTCCGGGTGGCTCGTAACCATCCCTGCCATCTTACACGTGACTCAGGCTCTGGTCATCTGACCACACACCGGCTCATTCAGCCTCAGAAGCCAACTCTCCCAACTGTGGGCTGATTCTGTGAGAATTGCTTGGCTCAGAGCAGAGCTGCAAATCTGAGCGAACCAGCAAAGGCCTGTCTCTCAGACCACCCCACCCACATCTACACTGGAAGCCAACTTACCGACACTTCCCTCCATGCCCGGATGGGAGAGGCTAAAAGTCACCCGGAATTTGCTAACCTCTGTGATGCTGCCTAACCAGGGTCCCCAGTGCCAATTCACTCCCAGACTCACCACTGGCCCCAGACTCACCTCCCGGCCCTGTGCTTCACCGGGAGATCTCCCTCCAGGCCTCACCAGCGTGGACAAGCCCAGTTTCTCTTTGCCAGGAGAACGTGTGCACTGGCTTGCTCTAAGCTCTGCTCAGTGCCCTAAGCACTGACTCTTCTCCCACCCCCTTGCTCCTCAGACTCTGTAAATAGATGTACTCCGTGTTCACCCCCTGCGTTCTGGAAGTGGGTATTGTCCACTCACGGGGGAGCGTTCCTTGTAAAATAAGTTACTCACCGTTCTTCACTGGCGATGCAATAAAGGTGTGGTGGCAGCTCTTGGACTGTTGCTGTGGCAGTGTGAGTGGTGGACACTGGACACGGGGAGAGTCGCAGGCTCTCGTCTTCACGTGGGAGCTGAAGTTCAAGGTTCAGTCCCACTGGGTGTGGACTTGACCTTTCTTTCCTCCTCCTTACAGACGTAAGGACGACAAGTGTGTGTTCCCCAGTTTTGGGGGTGAGCGGCAAAGGTGAGGGGGAAGCTGGGAAGGGTCACGGACCTGAGGTTTTGCTCCAGGAAACAGAGGAGTGGCAACTTCAGAATGGGGTTTGGCAGCCCGGGTCAGACAGGGAGGAGACCTCAAAGGCAGTTAGTTTCTCGTTTCATCTGAGGTTTAATTGTAGGAGAGGATAAATCCAGATCCCTAATTTGACAGAATTGGTTCATAATATCTCTCGGAAAAGACAAGGGTACCTAACAATGATCATTTGCTTAATCCCAGAAACGGCTTTGTGGGGCAGGGCAATTGAAACTCGCTTTCGGGTGAAGAAGAAAAAAATAAATCCCCGTGCACAGAAACTGAATGACCTTTACGAGATTATAGCTGAGTTAGGGAGTTACCGCCTAAGAGCCTGACGCTTGGCTTCTCATCACAAAGAAAACCCAGTTTTCTGGGGAGAAGTTGGAGAGCAATTAATGACTTGCTGAATTAGGGATATTGACATTCCACAGAGATTTAGTTGATTGTTTCCCATATGACTTCGCACTCACATTAGCCCAGCTTTGTATTGAAAAGGGGAATTATAGATGATGATTTGGATCCTTCTAGACTATTCAAGTCTTCCCAAAGAGTCCATAACCCAGTGAGGTTTGTTGTGAAGAGAAAACAATATTGTTTCATGGATATTATCTATCGCAGTGTGGTTACTCAAGAAACATGTATTTCCTTCCCTCTTTTCTTTCCTTCTCTGTCTCTGGCCTGTCAACCAAGCAAAGGGGGCTGAGTGAGAGGTAAAGCCACAAAATACTCTGGATTTGCTTTCTTATTAAGGAAAGAATGTGCCAGGCCTTTGTAGCCCCATGATGGCCATCCTCAAGCCTCTTCAAAAACAGGAGAGGGCATGGAAATGGCACCCATCGCTGGAGATTGGTTTCTCCTCCAAGAAATACAGTTTGGGGACTTCCCTGGCAGTCCCGTGGTTACGCCTCCACGCTTCCACTGCAGGGGGCATGGGTTCGATCCCTGGTTGGGGAACTAAGATCCCATGTGCCATGTGACATGGCCAAAAAAATTTAAAAATTAAAAAAAGAAAGAAGTACAGTTTGGACAAGTAGATCACCACCTCACTGAGTTCTTTTTCTTTCCAGGTGGCAGAAGAATGCTGCCCATTCAAATAGCACTTGTCACCCCTCTCCCCCCCGCCCATGCTAACCTGACTTCAGGTCTCTGTCTTCTGGACATAATGAAACGCTTTTATTAAAATAGGGACATCTCAGGGACGGGAGGTTTGGGAATCTGAGAATCGCTATGCTACTGGAGAAGAGGGTTTCAAAGCCCTCCTGTAAGTCTCCATCGCCACCTGGGCTGAAATAGAATGTGCAAATTTAGCCCAGCCTGGTCCTTGAGTGACGCCAGTTGATTGATGGCTGGAAACCGGAACGGCATCTCCTTGTAACTAAATGGGTGATAATGAAATGAAGCTCAACGACCTTCCCCTCATCTTTCACTGTCGGTTGAGAAATAGACCCGAGTGTCGTCTCTGCCTCTCACTTGAGGCTGAGGCCGTCCACAGCGGCCATCCCCCCTGGTTCCACTGGATGGCGGTGACACCTCAGGTATCGGCCCTCAGGGACTCAGCGTAAGTCCACAGCTGCTCTTCCGTGAACGGTACGAGGCAGGGCGGCAGCTACTCAGCTGGCTTGAGGCAAACGCGTCCCATTTTAAAAGGCTCAAACGTGTGAGCTGTTTGCATCGCCCCTCCCAGCGTCTTTAAAGAAGCCACGCTCCGTCTCCTTTCCCAGAGCTTCACTGCCTTGTGTCTCATTTTTGTGAAACGCTCCAAGGTATTTCCAGCTCATCTGCATGCAACCTGGCATCTTTACAGGTATTGGTCTCATAGGCTGTTGTTATTAATGTCGAAGAGTGTTTATGTGGTGAGAACATTGGCTTTTGTCAGGGAAAGTTTGCCAAAACCAAGAGTACAGTCTGGCCCCGGGAATGCAGCAGTGAAATTCCCGCCCCACGCATTCTGGGCTTTCTCCCGTCATTTCTGGACTTGTCATCGGCCCTGAGAACTGAACTGCGCCCCGCCAATCTTTCCCTCCTTGTCCACTTCCTCCTGTTGCTACCGGGTTTGCAGGTTTGCCACTGTTCCAGCCCCAACCTGAAACATGGGATTACTTTAGAACTGGAGGTGGCAGCTTCAGAAAAATCTTTCTCAGGTGTCGATCGATCGCTGAGATCCCGGATCTGGGAGCTCGGCCTCCAGGGTATAGCCAGCTGCCTTTGGAAATTCTGTGGTCCACCTGTGGTCATTTTCTGGCATCCCTTCCATCGGGGCAGATGATGCTTTGCCTCCTTGGCTTCAGGTTTTCCAGGTATGCAGAGTGTGTGGCAGAGGATGGGTGCCTGACCCTGATTCCTGCAACCTCCTGATTACCACCACTTCCCTGACCCTTCAGAGTGGGACACTCCGCTGCCTAAAACGTTAGCGTTTGAGAAGGTCACAGAGCTTCCTTAGCTGGTGACCACAGCCCTCATTTTACAGAGGAGGGAATTCAGGCCTGAAGGACTTAACACAACTGGGCTCAGATTTCTGGTACTGTGCTCCTTCTACTGTCAACACTTGTGTGGTCCATTTTAGACACTTTTTTTTCCAAAGGGGGTGTTTGAGGAAAGAATCAGACAAAATGACTGTGGTCAGCATATATTTTAAGCTCTCCTCTAATCTTCCTTTGCCTCCCCAGATGCCTTTCCTGCCCCCCGATTTCTCCTCCAGGCACCCCTCCCCCGGGCATGGAAGCTGTGGGGAGAGGGACCGGGTGAGGACTGACATTTTCTGGGTCACCCCAGGTCACTCCTCCGCAACCTCCAAGCCACACGAGCCTCCTTCTGTCAAAGGAGGGGCTGCAAGCGAAAGCAAGAGTTCATCTTCCCAGTTGCTGTAATAATCGTTCCACTTCCTTGAGTCCCAGCCTGTGTCAAAAACCCATACCCAGCCCCTGTTCTTTTCCTTGGCCTGGAGCTATAGATACCCTTGGTAATCTCTCACTCTCTATGCGATTTCTTTTTCTTTTTTTCAAATGGAAATATAATTGACTTACAATATATTTGTCTCAGGCGTGCGACATAGTGATTCCATATTTTTATTCATTACAAAATGATCACCGCCCTCTGCGGTTTCTGAGGGCAGATTTCAGAGGCAGTCCTCAGGAAAACTTTGCAAGGAGCTGTTGTGTGTGTAGTGGATCTCAAGCACCAGATCGAACCATGATCTTCAACAGAAAAGAAGATGAAACTTTAATGAAATTTGGTTACCAGCTGCTTTGAGTCAGATCCCCTTCCATAATATGATCTACCAAACCTGCTGGATTTTTATCAACTCAATTTAAAAAGCTCTGAGAAACCCATGTAGCTATGCCCTGAGCTCTGGGACATGGTGGTAGAAGTTAGCACCATACCCTGTGATTATGTAAAGCTACTTCCTTTCTCTTAAGAAGGAATAATTCCAGATCAACTATTTTTTTACCCACAAGAAATTGAAATAGTAAAAGCATACATTGTTTTAGCCGGTATCTTTAAAAAAATTTTTTTATTGAAGTATAGTTGATTTACAATGCTGTGTTAATTTCTGCTGCACAGCAACGTGATTCAATTATACATCTATATATTCGTCTTCATATTCTTTTCCATTATGGTTTACCACAGGATACTGAATGTGGTTCCCTGTGCTATACAGTAGGACCTTGTTGTTTATCCATTCTATATATAATAGTTTGCGTCTAGCATGATATCTTTATGAACAAGCTATCTTCATGAAAAAGGCAGGCCTAATGATCATAGAGTTAGGTGGAGTCATAAGTCAAACATCCAAGAAAAGGTCATTTATTAGCTGGAGGTCTCTAGTGGTGTCCCACAGGGCTCTGTTTTTGGATCTGTTTGGATAACATTTTTATTGACCATTTGGATAAAAATAAAGCATATTTCTCAAATTTTGCACATGACACAAAATTAGGAAAGACTGAATAATAAAACCAGAATACAAATGTAGTGCAGTAGACTGGAATAAAGATCCCAGACCAAGAATTTAGTTTAATAGATGTAAATGTATTCATGCCTCCAAAATAAATTACATAAGTATAGGTTGGAAAGGCTTGGTTCGACCGCAGGTTTTATGAAAAAGACCTAGTAGTTTTAGGTGTTTATTAGACTGATAAGATCCAACCTCATCCACCAGAACACAGGCACTAGTCCCCTCCACCAGGAAGCCTACACAACCCACTGAACCAACCTTAGCCACTGGGGACAGATACCAAAAACAACGGGAACTAGGAACCTGCAGCCTGTGAAAAGGAGACCCCAAACACAGTAAGATAAGCAAAATGAGAAGACAAAAAAACACACAGCAGGTGAAGGAGCAGGGTCAAAACACACCAGACCTAACAAATGAAGAGGAAATAGGCAGTCTACCTGAAAAAGAATTCAGAATAATGATAGTAAAGATGATCCAAAATCTTGGAAATAGAATAGACTGATAAGGACCAAGCAGGCAAAAAGCCAACTCAATCGAAGGCAGCACTGATACCATTGTGAAGTCTGGGTCAAGGCAGGTGTTATTCCCACTGAACTTGGGGCAGGTTATACCGCATCAGAATATTAAATCCATTCCTGTGCATCTCACCGTAATGGAGGAGCTTCTAACGGAGGAGCTATTTTTAGAACTACTTGATATACAGCATGGTTGATGGTATTGGAGATATTTCATCTGGAAAGGAGAAGACTTTGCAGTGTGTATGACCATCATCACAGCTAACATTTATTGTGTGCTTCCTCTATGCCAGGCTCCATTTAAGTGCTTTACTTGTTTCATATAATTTAATACTTATAAAAACCATATGAGTTATTATGATCATCATCTCCCTTTATTTAACAGCTGCAAGAAATGGAAGCATGAAGAGGTTAACTAGTGTCCAAGGTGACACAGTTGCCAAGTGGGAGGGCTGGGAGTCAAAGCTGGAGGGCCACCTCTGGATCTCCTATGCACAGCTGCAGCCTGCCTCAGCTACCTGTAATCATGACGGCACAGCAGACGGCTCCAGGGTTAGAAATTCGAGGGAGATGGATCCCAGAAGAGCTGCCTGTGAAGTGGTGGGTTATCTCTTGCTAGAAGTGTTCAAGGTCAAGGGTGCTCTGCTGAGGATGATGTGGGGAATTCTGTGTTAGGAATGAGGCTGGACTAGATAACCTCAGGGAGTCTTGTAACCCTCAGGGCTCTGGACTTCTACTTGCCGCATTGTTGTTCTTGGTGCCCTCACCTTTTAGTAAGTGTTATTATTGGGTGTCTTAATCCATCCCCTGGCTGGTAGTTGTATTTTACAGAACCTTTCTTCATAGCCTTGCTTTAGAATGGAAGGTGCCTTGTGAATAGAGTCTGTGCTATATTTAATTTTGCATTACTGTGGACATGATGATGATGATGTAGAATCCTTTGCAACAATACTTGAACTTTATAAAAACCAGTGTGCCCCTACCCCTTGCCTCGGGTACATGCACTCCATGCCTGAAATATTGCCTGATTTAGTTCTTTACTCAAAAGCTACTATGTCTTAAGTCCAAAAACTACTAGTCCCTGTTGTTCTTCAAGGGTGATTCATGGCATAAGAATGCTATGATTTGTATTGCTCAGCAAAATCAAAAAGGCTTGTGGGTTGCACTTGGACAGCATGAGCTTAGTCCTCTGAGTCATGAGCCCATGAAGTCTGTGAACACTTGGGAACCAGGATGAGGGTCAGAGGGAGCATCTGATTGTACTTAGCTAGTCGAGAGAGAGAGAGAGACAGAGACAGAGAGAGAGAAGAAGGAGAAGGAGAAGGAAAGAAGAAGAAGAAGAGGAAGAAGAGGAAGAAGAAGAAGAAGAAGAAGAAGGAGGAAAAGGAGGAGGAGGAGGAGGGGCGGGGGAGGGGGAGGGGAGGGGGAGGAGAAGGAGGAGGAGGAGGAGGAGAAGAAGAAGAAGAGGAGGAGGAAGGGGGAGGAGAGGGGAGGGGGAGGACCAGGGCTGTGGAGAGAGGAGAAAGTGTGGGAGTCGGGGTGAGGAGATGGGGAGAGAGGGTTGAAAGGCAGGAGGAAGGGTTGTAACATCAACCAAATAATGGCAAAATAATGAAGAAAAAAGCATTGTAAGGTGAAATACAAGTTAAGGACTTAAGAATCAGAAATTCAGGAAAACATTAAGTTCCAGTTCCCAGAGTGTCACGAACTGTCTGTGATATTGGGCAGATGGGTTTGACCTCATCACAGAACCTCCTATGAAGAATGGCTATTTTTCCCTCTAAGTTCCCAGAAGTTCCCTGAATCATGGAAGAGGGGGACGGTGTGAGGAGAAGCAGCCTCTGAAGGCACAGACCCCGGCATGTGGTTCTTCTGATTGCCTTGACCCTCCCTCCCCCCTCCCCTCCCCCCTCCCCTCCCCACCCCCTTCAAAGGCACTGGCTGGGGCCTCTGTCCCCTCCTTTTCCTGACACACCACACCTGGAGGCAGTGACACACCAAACCGGAACCCGTTTATTTTCCCCAGGTCACTGGGGCGTATGCGTGCGTGCGTGTGTGTGTTTTGCATTTAATTTTAGGAGAAAACAAGAGGATGGGGGAAAAAGAGTTCTTGGGAATACCCTGGGGGTCCAGTGGTTAGGATGGTTAGGACTTTCACCAAGGCCTGGGTTTGATCCCTGGTCGGGGAACTAAGATCCCGCAAGCCACATGGCATGGCCAAAAAAAAAAAAAAAAAAAAAATTGGCCTTGGTTTAAAAAGAAAAAAAAAATTGTTCTTTATCAAGCCCACAAAAGGGATAAATGGAAGAGTTTTCATGCTCTGCAAATACGTTTTCCAGCGGCCTGTGGGAGTCTCTGAAATCCCAGTACGTGTGTGAGGTGTCCGCCTGTGTAAGCACATGCGCACGCCAGCCCCCAGCCCTCCCCCTGGCAATACACATATCTACCCTTGCCTATAGCCACAGATCAGATGGAACCGTAAGGCACGGAGAGCCCTTCCCACAGGCGTGACGAAACGATTATCCTTGATCCCGGCCGCTGCCTGTATGCGTACATGTTATCACGCCAAAGAAAACATATTTCCATTCAAATCAGTAGCAGATCAGAAGGTTGCTGAGCGCGTAGCTGAGAAGGGATGCATGCCAACCACTGTCCCTTACTCAGGGCGCATGACCCATCCCTGGGACCTCGGTCTCCACAATCTCACGTACCCTAAGGGTTGGGTCACAACCAGACGGCATTCCCCCACTTGCTCCAGCTTCCCAGACCCCTGCTTTTCTCAGAGTGTCCCATCAGCCAGAAATGCATTCCAGTCTGAAAAAACCTTTCCATATACAGCGAAGAAATTTGAGCATATAACCTAAATACCTAGTCGAGGTTAATCCCAAGTAGGTTTTCACGAGATGGTTCGGTTTGGGCCTAACGCCTTAAGTAGCGCCTTCTAATCAGTTCACCTACTGGGGCACTTAGAAGTGGTGCAAATAATTTAAGGCACACAGGGGTAAATAGACACTGCTGTGCGTTGTCCCACATAGCCAGTCTGGGTCTCTGGTCTCCCCAAACCCTGCCTGCTGCCCCAGTGCCTAGGGAATCAGTATTTTGCCACCCTTGTCATCCATTCCACTCAATGCCTCTCTCCTGTCTGGTTCTGACCCTTCCGGGTAGAGTTCTCTTTTTTTTTTTTTTCTGACTTGGAAATAAGTTTTTTTTTTTTTTTAACATCCTTATTGGAGTATAATTGCTTTACAATGGTGTGTTAGTTTCTGCTTTATAACAAAGTGCATCAGTTATACATATACTGATATGTTCCCATACCTCTTCCCTCTTGCGTCTCCCTCCCTCCCACCCTCCCTATCCCGCCCCTCTAGGTGGCCACAAAGCACCGAGCTGATCTCCCTGTGCTATGCGGCTGCTTCCCACTAGCTGTCTATTTTACGTTTGGTAGTGTATATACGTCCATGCCACTCTCTCACTTCGGCCCAGCTTGCCCTTCCCCCTCCCCATATCCTCAAGTCCATTGTCTAGTAGTTCTGTGTCTTTATTCCCGGCCGTGCCGCACAGCATGCGGGATCTTAGTTCCCCGACCAGGGATCGAACCTGTGCCCCCTGCAGTGGGGGCGTGGAGTCTTAACCACTGGACCGCCAGGGAAGGCCCCGAGTTCTTAATGTTTCAATCACTCATTTCTGAGACAAGTTTCTCCATCAGTTCTTCCCTCGAGGGGGTCCAGCTCTACACGCCTCTCACTGGAGTCTCCCTGCCCCCGCCGCTGCAGCTCTTCCCCTTCACAACATTTGCATCTCAGCTCAAATGTCACCTCCTTAATGAGGCCTCCCACCTCCAGTCTATTTAATGCTGGTCTCCCCTAGCAGCTGGTCTTCCGAGTCATCAGCCTGTTTGCTTCAGAGCACTTATAATTTGCAATTACATTTCTGTGTTGGTTTACTTGCGTTTCTCCCACTATTCTGAATGTTTTAGAAAGACAGAAAATTGTTTTGTTTCCTCCTGTAGCCCCAGGGCCTAGCACAGTGCCTGCAGCAGGTAGGCGAATTTATTGCAGGAACCAATAAATTTTGGGGGAGAAAGGTAATTCTTTTGTTTGTCACAGGCTAATTAGGATTATGGCACCTCCCACAGAGAGCACCACGGTCAGATTCCCTCTTGTTTGCTCTGGTGTCTTCGGTGTCATTTATCTTTAAATAATTGTGATGAATTTCAGCTGATCAACCATCCGATTTTTTTGTTTGTTTCCTTACAAGAACACTTAACTCCAATGTGATAAAAGCTATTCACAACCCTGAGCCTTGGAGGAAGGAAAGGAAATTCTTTATTTTTTGGGCTGAGTGCATTTCATCACGTCCAAGTTTTATTTCCCTGAGGCTTTTCTTTGTCAAGCTTGGGAAAGTGCTGTTTCCTAGGAGAACTACATAAGAACAAACTTCAAATATGAGAAAAGAGAAAAGCAGCCCCCAAGGCAAAAATCAAAGAAGCATTTTAGATTGATTCCCCCTTCCCGAGCCCCGCCAAGAGCGATGGCAATCTTTTTCTTTTCAAGTGCATTCCTTTTCTAAACTGACTAGAACAAAATGGATGAACAAGGACCTTTCAGACTGTATAAACCAAACTGGAAATAGATGAGAGTGTCAGCAAAGAGGCTCGGAAAGGATTTATCTTCCTAAATCTCAAGGCAGTAAGCTGCTTCTGGCAACATTTTCTCTTAGGAAAACTGGGTGAGTGTGTCCTGGGTTGGGACTGGATGGGAGTGGGCGAGGGTCAGCAGGGATGTGGCAGGCGTGGGGTCGGAGTGAGCTGAACATTACACGGGACAAGGGGAGAGAAGAAGATGCAACCTGGACGCTGAATGTTCCTAGGGACAGGACTGACTCATAAAATCTTTCCATTGATTATGCCATATCAAGCCAGTCACTTTCTGCCTTCTCGGGCCAAATTGGAAAAGCCCAGGCAGACTTTGCTCCAAACCAGAGCAAAGAGGAAGCCTTCTCTTGTCAGCAGAGCAGCACTTCCCAAACTCATGCTATCTTAAGAGTCACATGGGAACTTGTTAAAAAGGCAGAGTCCTAGGGCCCTCTCTGGAGGTCCTGATTTAGTAGGTCCGGATCCAGGTATGAGAAGTTATATTTGTAACAAGTGTCCCAGATGATTCTTCTGATTGGGCAGGTTTGGGGAAAGGCGTTGGAGAGTTAGCTACATTTGTCCTCATTTTCTAATTCCCCAATCTTCCAGGCAAGCCCCAGCAGCTGCCTTCCCCACCTTTGAACTCAAATCCAGAGGAAGACTCTCCGTCTGCTCTCTTGTTTTGGAGCTATAGTGTGATTCTGCAAACAGGGCTCCGGTTCCGTCGCTGGAGGGATCTTGGTGGAGACCCCCCAGTGTTAAAGGTGGAAGTGGCTATGGAAGCAACGGCATCAGGAGGGAATCCCCTTAGGGATGGAGCAGGCTTCTCCACCACTAGGCGTTCTGGGGCCCTTTCCTCATGCTCCCCGTAAAAGCACATCTCCTCTCACAACACCCGCCTCCACCTCTAAGCTCATTCCCGAAACTCTCTCTCTGTTTCTGGTGGAACTCCACAGCCTTGGATTCAGATGACTGTGCATTTCCACTTCCAACTCAACCGGTTCAACACAACTCATCTGCTGCCCTCTCCATTTCCAGATCTGTTTCTCCTCCTGGACCCTCCACCTGGGGTCACCTCTTTTACAAACTCCTCCGCCGAGTTACCCAGGTCAGGATCCTGGCACCTTCCTCTTCCTCATTCTGTACATCGAAACCTAAATATCTGTTTAACCGCAGTGGTTTGCAAGCCTGGCTGCAAAACAGAATCATCTGGAAAGATTTAAGCACATACCCATGCCTGGGCTCCACTCCCAGAAATTCTGATTTAAATTGGTCTGTGGTGAGGTCAGGCCATGGAGAGCTCTTAAAACTTCCTAAGTAATTCTAACATCAGCCAGGGTTCCCTCTCCAGCCGCTGTCCCACCCTTTCCCACCAGGCAAATCTGGTCCATCCGCAGGGCTGGGGCCAGGGTGGGGAGAGCGGAGCTCTTACCTCGGGCACAAAATTCAAGGGAGCGCCAAAACCCTCAGTCATCAAGATAAATTACAATATTTAAAAGAACCAAAATTAGTGCAAAAAGTCCATGATCAACAACACAGAGACATTTTATAAAAAACAGGCTGTCACGGTTTGTTTGTTTCACGACCCTGCGTTATTTCGCAACAGGAACAATTTTTTCCAATCAGGCTGCGGTTCCCCGGCTGGTGTGCCTGTCAGGTCCCTCCCAGGGGGTTTATGAGGGTTGACAAAGGCGTGTAAACAGACTGTGCAATGAAGGGCTCTAGATTTTTTTTGACTGGAGAGCTTTTGTTAACTTTTTCCATTAGGTTCAAAATGTGGGAGGATTTGTTGATAAGCGTGCTCAGGGGTACACATGCCTCTGCCCCAGCTTCCAGGCTGAACGGCCGCTCCTTTCCGTGTCCTTCACACCCACATCCAGATTCCTGCTTTTGGGATATAAGCCCGGTGTGAGCCGAGGAACCCCAGTTCTCCAACCTCATCTCTTACTGCTTTCCGCTTTGTGTGTTTCTGCTCTGGCAATAATGAATGCCTTGCAGTTCTCCAATACGCCTTGGTTTTCTTTGCAGCTATGCCTTTGCACTGACATGTTTTCTGCCCTGCAAATCTGGGTCATTGCAGTCAGTTGCATGGTTGTTGTTGATTTCTGCACTGCACCAAGACACCTGGCTGAGATGGTGAGTGGGGTTGGAATTCAGCCTTGCTCTGCTTACCAAGCTCCGTGCCCTTAGCATAGGCTGCATCCCTGGGGGCTGCGGGCATGCGTTCTGATTCATCCACCCAGAGGGGGCACGTTTTTCTAACTTAAACAAAGACGCCCTGTTAGCGGCTGCTCAGAGTATCATTCCCAACATCATCTGCCCCATGAATTCCTACCTACCTCCCATGTAAGACAGAGCTCAAGCTTTGACCTCTATTGGGAAGTCTTTCTTGCCCTCGGTCTCTGAGACAGAGTGACTCTAAGTTACCACCTTGCCCTCTGCATGCTTTTATGACGGCAGCTGTCCCAGTGAAGTGTAATTATGTGAACAGCTGTAAAGCCATATGCCTGGCAGAGAGGTCTGGCCTATATCAGTTAAATTCAGGATCGTTTTTCTTTAATCTAAGGATGCCTTTGTAGAACACTGGAAGAACAAGTGGTAAAGTAAAATATTCAGACAAGTACCTCCTTGTTTTACGTTAAGGTACCAGACAATTTGTTCAGTGGCTACGACAGTCAGTCAGGCTGGGCTGGGCAGGCGGAGGTAACAACCCCAAATCTGGGCGGCTTACAATAAGAAAGTTCTATTTCTTGCTCACGCCGTATGTTCATCATGGAACCCAGATGGATGCAGCAGCCACTGTTTGAAGCTCTGCTTGCCACACGGTGGAGGAAAAAAGTTCTTGACCTTGTTGGACCAACAATTAATTGCTTCTGCCTGGAATCAGCTTTGGAAATGACATCATTTCTGCTCCGACTTATTGGCCAGAATTAATGTCGTGGTCCCACCCAACCTCAAAAGGGACAAAAAGTGCCATCCTACCATGGGCCTGGACGGCAGGAGAGTTTGGAAACATTTGGCAAATAGCACTGCTGACTCCCAGAGCTGACATTTTCCATAAAATGGACTGACTTTTCTTATTTCCTAAATAGCCATTTCTACCAGTTGTTTTGGCCTTCACAAAAATGCATTATCAACAGCAGGACATGGCAATAACAACTATAGCTAAAGCACAGTCTTTTTTGGAAACCTTTCAGTGACATCTCTGTCCATAAATAAGGATTCTTTGGAGGTATGTGTCTAGTTTATTTTATAGTTCAGATTGCATTGTACAAAACAGCCGAGTGATGGTGGCCCAAGGGCAGTTTTAGATTCTTTGTATCTTAAGAATAAATAAATAAATAAATTGTCTAATCCATCCAGTAGATCAAATGAGATAGACAGTGGATGTGAAAACTATTTGTAAATTGTAAGATGCTAAAAAATAAAAACGCATTATTATTAGCCTAATGCACCAGTCAACCCAAATCTTTATGTTCTAAGATCTCCTCCTGCTATAGGTATCTTCTCATTTCTTTTCCATAGATTTTCATTTGCTTTTAAAACAAACCCCTAATAAGAACAGAACCACAGAAAACATTCTTTCAGTCTGAATCAGCTATATATTCAAAACAAAAATTGGAAAGCTCAGTTTTTCCAGAAACAAATTGCCTTGGGAATGATGCCACTGAATTAGACATTAAGGAATTTAAAAATGAGTTGAAGATGAAGTCTATACAAGTTTCTTCTGCATGCAGATAAAGTCCAGGTGGAAACTACATCCAAACGTTCCCTTTGTAGCATATATTTTAAAAAGCCCAGCCCCCCTCCTTATACGCAGGTGGAAGATGTACAAAGCCTTCAACTCCTAATAACAATAATTAAGGGGTGAATTTCAAAAAGGAATTTTAAAAGCACAATGTGCTCCCTTAGTGCGTTTATATCATATAAAGAACATGTTACAGTTAAGAAGTGTCGGTTCTATAAATGGAAATATATATGCAATGCCATATTTGTATCTTTTCTTTGTCTGTGTTTCACACCTTTTAAAATGGATAGCTTCTTCTCTTCTGCTTCACAGCATAGACTCCATTATCCTACAGTTAGTGGACAGTAATGGATGGCAACTGAAATTCCTACCAGTTTAGTTTATCTTGAATCCTGTGATGACACAGAACTTGTGACTCCAGAATTTGTGACTGTAATCATGTGAAAATCCTGTTGAAATGAAAAATTACGTTAACCTCCAATTAAAGAATTTATGTGTAAAAATGTGAATAAATCTCAGATCAAAATCAAACATTTAGATGTGAATTGGGTTTCTCTAAGAACGTAGAAAAGTCAATATAATCCTCTAAATTTTCACATTAAAAAAAAGTCTGCCCAGAGGACTCTTTTCCAAACCCAGACTTGATTTAACCACATCCTAAATATGGTTCAAGTTCTAATAGTTTCACTATCTTTAGAAAAATCCAGGGACTTCCCTGGCAGTCCAGTGGTTAAGACTCCACGCTCCCAGTGCAGGGGGCCCGGGTTTGATCCCTGGTTGGGGAACTAGATCCCACATGCTGCGTGGCGTGGCCAGAATTGGGTTCTTACTATCTAAAACCTTGGTCAAGTGGCTTAATCTCCCTGATCCTCAATTTCTTCATCTGCAAAATAACAACATGCCTTGCAAGTGTGTACCTTGCCTATGCATAAATATTAAACAAAAAAATCCAGAAAGATAGCAGATGGTATTTCCAAAGTGTACTTGGTAATTCTTTGAGTGATGGATGAGATCAGTAGTAGAAATTCATCCTTGAACTCACCTCTCTGATCTGACAGTTTGACCATCCTAGCAACCCAATCCCTCTGATTTTCCTGAGACATTATTTTTTTTTAAAATAAATTTATTTATTTATTATTTATTTATTGGCTGCACTGGGTCTTTGTTGCTGCATGCCGGCTTTCTCTAGTTGTGGCGAGCGGGGGCTACTCTTCATTGTGGTGCATGGGCTTCTCACTGTCGTGGCTTCTCTTGTTGTGGAGCACAGGCTCTAGGCTTGTGGGCTTCAGTAGTTGTGGCTCGCGGGCTCAGTAGTTGTGGCTCGTGGGCTCTAGCACGCAGGCTCAGTAGTTGTGGCGCACGGGCTTAGTTGCTCCGCGGCATGTGGGATCTTCCCGGACCAGGACTCGAACCCATGTCCTCTGCATTGGCAGGTGGATTCGTAACCACTGCACCAGCAGGGAAGCCCCTTGAGACATTCTTGAAGGCAGTCCAGGAAAGGCATTCTAATAATGCTTTAAGTAATGGTGATCTTTATGCCTCCTGAGGTAGTCACTTTGAAGTCCTTTGAATAAATAAGTTCTGATATATGTTAAAATGCAAACATAATTCTAACTAATCTATCTTTGAAGAGTAGCAACATGATCTCTCACTGGAGACCAGCGGCTTAAAACTGGTCTTAGCCATTAAGACATTTTAAACAACTCCTGGGGACTTCCGTCGTGGTCCAGTGGTTGAGAATCTGTCCTGCAATGCAGGGGACGCTGGTTTGATCCCTGGTTGGGAAACTAGGATCCCACATGCCACAGGGCAACTAAGCCCACGTGCCACAAGTAGAAGCTCATGTATCGCAACAAAGCGAAGAGCCCTTGCGCCACAACGAAAGATCCCGCGTGCCGCAACTAAGACCCAACGCAGCCAAAATAAGTAAGTAAATAAACAAATATTTTTTTAAGAAAGACAACAAGAAAAAGTTTTTCTTTACTCAGATGTCAAGCTTGACTTCTCAGAAGTTAAGGATGTTCACTCCCATTTAATGTTAACTGAGAAGCACTTCTTTCAGACGCAAAATACAGAGGCTTTTGTACCAAGGAAGAAAAAACAAGATTTTCTAGTTTATTTCTCATGAATTGTGTACTTTTGAAATAGATGATTAGACTTATTCAGAGAAAGATGCTACAGAAGTATCTTGTTTACCATCTGAGTTTGAAGAAAAAAAGAGACTTTTATTCTGCCATAAGTTGGTGTGTGACAGCCCTGTGTCTCCATGTCATCAGAGAAAGTTTCTGGGAAAAGGTAGATTCGGAACTGATTGTGGAAGGAGGAAAAGAAGGATAAGAAGGCATGAATCTGGCCAATGTGAAGTAGATATAATCCTAGGAAAAGGGAGCATTTGTTTAAAAGAAGAAATAAGAAGGAATAATGGGTAGAGAGAATGAGGAAACTTGAACCTGACCAGACCACAGGTTGAAATAAGGCATAAGTAAAAGACCCTTTAAGCTTATGGAGAGATCATGGAATTTAATGTAGAGAGAAACAAATCTTTGATCCTCTGGATCAGGAAAAAATTCATCAAGATGAAGGATATATTAATTCCACCTGGGCAGGTATTTCATTAGCACCATGCTCTACTGAGCAAACCAGCCATGCTCTACCAGGAAGGCATTTTATTTTATTTTATCTTATTTTATTTATTTATTTAATTAATTTTTTTGGCCACACCGCGTGGCATGCAGGATCTTAGTTCCCTGACCAGAGATTGGACCCGGGCCCCCTGCAGTGGAAGCGTGGAGTTCTAACTACTGGACCACCAGGGAATTCCCTCCAGCAGGAAGGTATTTTGTAATGAATTTTTTCATTGATACCCTTTCTTTTGGTAAATGAATAAAATCAGAAAAATAAAATCAGAAGAGGATGATCTAAAATGCTTAAGTGAGTAAACAGCTTTTGCATTCAGTAAATGAGTTTAGATCTTCAGATACTCCATGTTGAATTGAGTAATTGAGTAATTGAGTATAATATGTGTATCATAAATAGTTTTTAAAAAATTTATTTATTTTATTTACTTACTTTTGACTGAGTTTGGTCTTCACTGCTGTGCATGGGCTCTCTCCAGTTGCGGCGAGCGGGGGCTACTCTTTGTTGCAGTGTGCGGGCTTCTCATTGCGGTGGCTTCTCTTGTTGCAGAGCACGGGCCCCAGGTGCATGGGCTTCAGTAGTTGTGCCTCGCGGGCTCAGTAGTTGTGGCTTACGGGCTCCACAGCGCAGGCTCAGCAGCTGTGGCACACGGGCTTAGTTGCTCCGTGGCATGTGGGATCTTCCCAGACCAGGGCTCGAACCAGTGCCCCCCTCATTGGCAGGTGGATTCGCAACCACTGCATCACCAGGGAAGCCCCATAAATAGTTTTATCTATTCTTTTAAGTGGTTCCTCATGGATCCCAACTTAGAAGACTATTGAGGTTTTTAGCTTTACATGAATTGCTGCATAAACTCAAAAGAAATGAATTGGTATTTTCACTAAAATATTCTATAATTTCATAAAATTATATTTTCCTGGATTAATCTCTCCGGAGTAGGTCACTCATCGTGCATGCTATACCTTCCCTAGCTGCCCAGAGGATAATTCCCTGCCCACAGCATCTCACTGAGGGAGCAGACATATACAATCAAGTCTGCACCGCAAGACCAAGCCACACATAGCTGAATGGACCAATGGTGGGTACTGGATCCAAGGGCAGCCAATCCACAGGCTGAATGTAAATGAAGAGGCTGGCCAAGGCAAAGGAGTACCCAATCAGAGACAATGGTGATCAGCTGGACCAAGCAGACTCCCTCTCAGGAATCTGAATTATGACATATGGGGAGAGAATAAGTCAGCGGCTAGTGGGTGGATGGACATGTGAAGATACCACAAAAGGAAATAGTGAGGAAAGTATCAAAGTGGCTGAGGGGGATTGTGGGGCTGGGGCAGGAGACAACAGGGTCCACCCAACACCTGACAGTATTCCATCTCCATGAAGCTGGCGGCTGTTGTGGGTTCCCGGAGAGAGTTTTCGCTCCCTCCTCCCACATGTAACCTTACAACTCCATTCTTGAAACAGCCTGAAGGAGATACTTTGCAACCTTACAATCCCCCAAATCTAACTAGTATTAATGCACGGTCCAAAATTTGATAAAATTGTGCTATAAACCTCGGAGGCAATTTGGTACAAAGAGGTTCAATTTTACCTTTACTGATTTTAGGGAAAACATTTTGGGAAACAATATTAGCCATCCTATATGACTTTAATAGGTTTATTGACATTTGTCAGCTGACTTAAACACCTCTCACCTACAAAACTGAACAGAACAAAATTATGTTGAAGGTGTCATTGTCATCATTTTGGGGATAAAAACTAGGAGATCAGTGATGATGTTTTCCCTCCAGAGCAGACGGAAGTTTGCATGGCTTGCTGTTCTCTCTCACATTAGGTTTCTTATGTGGTTTGTTGAATAGTATGCCACCTAATCAGTAGGTCAGAGTCTTAATGTTTAAACATTTTCTATTTTTTTATTACCAATAAGGGCAGAAGGTCAAACTCTTTGGTCGTTCACCTAGGTGCTTGCTTGTGCTGAGAACATTGCTCAGGGCACAGATTTGAAAAAGGAGCAGGTAATCTGAGTGCAGCAGAAAAATATATGAAATCGCTGGAACATTGTGTAGAGGGTGAGCCCTTGAACAGCAGCTGGGAACCTGGATTCTAGTTGGTTCTTCCCCTAACAAGCCATATTATCCTGGGCAAGTCCCTTTCCTTGTCTGTAAAAGGAGGTGTAACAGAGGAAGAACAGAACTAACACCATGTTGAAACTGCCTCTCTCATTCTTTAGCCTGTGTATTCCATTACTTTAGCCTTGCACATCAAGAGTTAAACATTAGAGAAATGTTGCTTGTACCCAAATAGTTCATTAAACTCCTGAAGAAAGTTTCTATCCCACGGACTGGATCTGGATTAGTTATGGCTATTATTTATAGATAAGTTCTCTTTCAGCCTGGAAACCTTGCAACTAAGCAGAGATAAGAATGGGAAAGTAAAAATAACTGCTAACAACTTGAAGTTTTGCAGAAGCCTCGTGATCCAGCCTACGTGAGCAAGCAGAAGAACAAAGTTATGCTTCCCTTGAAGGCCAGGTGGCTCCAAGAAGCCTGCAATCCACCTTTATCCTTTAATCTTGAACCCTCTTGCTTCCCCTTTTCCCTTAGCATAAAAGAAGCCTGAATTCTATTCTGAGTTAAGATGGTCTTTAGGACATTAGCCCTCCATCTTCTTGGTTTTTTGACTTTCCGAATAAAGTTGCCGTTCTTTGCCCCAACACTTTGTCTCTGGACTGATTGGCCTGTTGTGCTGTGAGCAGTATGTGTCTGGACTTGATAACAGAGGAAGTGGTGTTCCTGAAATTCTCTGCATTGTGTTATCTCCCCCACCAAAAACGTAAGCCCCGTCAGAGCAGCATTGTGTGCCTTGTCTGCCTAGGACTGAGTCCAAGAACAATTCCTGGTACCTTGCAGGTGCTCGGGAAATACTCATCCATGCTGTGCACTGGTCATTAAAAGGGCTTTTTTTCAATATATGGAATCTTAGTTTCTTTTCAAAGTGTTTTCACATAGCAGGCGCTCAGCACTCACTGGTCTGAAATATCACATTTGATTCTCAAGGGTGCACGCCTTACTTGTTAATACAGAAATACAGGCATGGAGAAGCCTCGTAGGGTGAGAGAGGAGTGGCCTGAGAGTCAGAAGACCTGGCCCAACACAAACTACCGTGTGACTTTGGACAAGTCATTCCATTTCTCCGAGGCTCTGTTTTCTCATCTGCGAGGTGGGAGGCTGAATTAGACTCTAAAAATCCTTAGGGCAACACGCCTCTGACTCTGGTCCTGTTATACCTGTTATATCTAACAAATGGGTCTTAAGGATGTATATATCCACTGGGAAGGATGGGAAGCTGCATGAGGGATGAAGGAAAAGTAATTAGGGCAGAGGCATCAGTGCATTAGAAACATCAAGACAGGTGGACTCTCCTTTTCATGTACACCTGAAATCCTTTACGAGCATCAACTCGGGTGGCTCTCCCTTTGCTGTTTTTAGTTCATCAAAGCAGGTCATTGACCTCAGTCACATCTGCTGCCGTACTCACTGTCATGAGGGTGCTAACATCATGGGAGAAACCTGCCAGATTGCAAGCCCACGAGATGCACAATTGTGGGGATCCTGAGGGTTCTGCTATAACTTTTATTGCAAATTCTGGGTCAATCATATTTAGGGGCCCTTTATAAAAATGACTAGAGGGGTAATCCAGTACTAAGTTGCTACTGACATCTATAATTTGTCATATTAGCATGACCATAATTTCATCAAACTGAGGTCTTTCGGTCCCATTAGTAAGAGATGCCAATTTGTCCTAGCATTACTGGGGAAGGGAATCTTTCAGTTACATGAATGAAGAAAGAGGGACTCCCCTGGTAGTCCAGTGGTTAAGAACCCGCCTTCCAATGCAGGGGAGGCGGGTTCGATCCCTGGTCGGGGAACTAAGATCCCACATGCCATGGGGCAACTAAGCCTGTGTGCCACAACTACTGAGCTCCAGCGCTGGAACAAAGATCCCGCGTGCTGGAACAAAGATCCTGCGTGCAACTACGACCCAATGCAGCCAAAAAAAAAAAAAGAAAAAGAATGAAGAAAGACACATAGTCACGGTAGGGTGGCCAGCAAGATTGTAATTCTGCTTGAAAGGGCAGTCTCCTGATGAAGGGTCCAGATGGATGGAGAGGACTAGGTGTCAGGGAAGGAAGGACGAGCCGATGTTTTGTTGACAGGTGGGCTTCCCAGTGGCCCATCAGGGCTACAGTAGGATGATCTTCTGGGTTTTCACTACTCATGTTTCCTGCGGACTTTATCATTCTGCATCTTGCTGAGGGCTTCCTTTAGCCCAAGGGATGAAATCCTCCTGTGTGGGATCAACAGTATGCAAAAGAAGAAATGCCATCATCAGCTTTCTGAGGCAACATAGGGGATAATACTCTCCAAAACTATGCTTGAAATATTATCATTTCACCATCATTTAATCCTTTGATAATAAAAAAAAGGAAAAAAATGTTGAGCCTATCCATATCACAACTACTTTACCATCTTCCCTCTTAGCCATTAACAAGAATCTTTTTGCAGGATTACTGGAAATTGAAAGTAATCCGAGAAATTCTTGGCGGGGATAGTAAAGATTTTCTCATCGTGTAAAGGCCCTCTGGAGGATTAATTACAGCAGATGATATAGCTGTGTCCTGGTCTGTGTGTCATTCCAGGAAAAGGCAAATTCTCAGATAACAGACCAGAGGGTTTAACCTAGTTAGAGTTGCCTGGTACAGTTCATTGAACAGACAGTCTGAGCATGGCTTTCCCTCTTGGATCTTAGTGACTTCTGATCCTCATAATAAAACAATTGTGTCCCAAAGTGGTATTTTTAGCTGTTCGTATTTGTGTGTCTTCAAGTCGTCATGGCACAAACGCAAGTTACTTCCAGTCCTACTCAGCAGTGTCCCTCTGTTTTCGCAGGCAAGGATTAAAATTGGTACACCCATCTGGGCGTCCAGCTGATGCTGACAGACCCAGCCCGATTCTCGGGGCAGCCTGGGCTGCTGGAGCTAGACAGTGACTCAGAGAGGCAGCCAGCGTGGCCCAGAGGATACATTTAGACAACTGATAATAAGAACAGATCTGACACTCATACATATTTATAATCCCCTGTTGTCCCCAAGGCAACAAGCCGTGAGCTTGCATCTCTTCACCCTCACACAAACCCTTCAAGCTGCCTTTTCCTTCAGGGACATTCACCTGCACCAGAATATACTGTCGATGGCAGTGGCGGTGGGGATTGAGAGGGGCTCCTGCAGAGGCAAAGGCATGATTTAGCTTTATTGCACTGCCCTGGTGTGGATTCAGTCTGGATGGCTCAAGCTCCACATGCCTGGAGGGAAGACCCTGCCCTGCCTCTCCTCTCTCAGGTCAGTACAGCCATTGGAGATGAAGACTGACTGCTCTCCTAGGGAAGGAGTGAGTTGCTCTGTCCTTCCCTGGAGAATGCAGATGGGCACATTTACCTGCTGCTGAGTTGGGGTTACCATATTCAGTTAATGCTACATCCTCCTCAGCTCCATCACCGTCTTGGGCTGAAAGTCAAAGGAGAGAAGGGCTGGCTTAGTGTCACGGATTCACCTGGAAACAGCACCTGAGGACTATGAGACTCAATGGTTTGCAAAGAGGCTCCTGACCCTTTAAAAAAGGAATTCTCCGCTGAGGCTGTGTGTGTGTGTGTGTGTGTGTGTGTGTGTGTGTTAATCTGTGATTTTAAAAAGAGTGTTTTTAAAGCTTCTGAGGAAGGTTGCATAGGGATCACACCTGTGTGCTCAGGAGAAGCACATCTGTGTTTAGTAACTGAAGAGGCTGAAGGCTCATCATCGCTTTCTACAGAAAGAGCCCTAGCACGGGGTCAGGGTCTTTGTACCTTCGTGACCTTGGGCATCTCACTGTCTTCAGCAGTAAAATAAGAGGCCTTCACTACGTCATCTCTAAAGTCCCTTTAGGCTTGATACTCTGCAATCTTTGGTTCAATTTTAAAAACTGGACATAGGGAATTCCCTGACCGTCCAGTTGTTCGGGCTCTGCACTTCCACTGCAGGGGACATGGGTTCGACCCCTGATCTGGGAATTAAGATCCCGCAGGCCGTGCCGTGCGGCCAAAAAAAAAAAAGAAAAGAAAAAAACTGGACATAATTTTTAAAATCCCTAAAGACCATTTTATACTGTTGTAGAATAACCACACTTGGTTGTTTAATATCTATCTCCTCAACAAGCCTGTAAGCTGCTCTGTGAAGACAGGAGTTGTGTCTGTCTCTTAGACCAGGTCCTTGCTCGATACTTAGTTGTCATTTGATGGTCTGGGACGTAGCCGTGTCATTTTGTTCCTGCTTAGTGGCTGCAGCACGGACTGTTCTGCCCTCTCACTTGTTAGCTGTGTTACCTGCGGCCAAGGTCCTTAACGTTTTGTTGCCTCTGTTTCCTGATGGGAGTAAAAGAGGAATCATGATGGTCATAATAGTCAATCTATCTCATACAGTTGCTTTGAAGATTAAATCTATCAGTATCTATCTATAAAGCCCTTGGAATAGGACATGAAATATAGAAAACACCATAGTGCTTCCCTTTGTATATTGTTATTGGCGGTGGTGTTGGTGGTATAGTTATAATTGATGCTCTGACATCCTCCTCCTACTGGTGTTTTTTAGAGGGATTGAATCCTGTGAAAATAAAACATTCTTCTTTCAGCAGAAATGAACTGAATCCTTGGTTTAACTTCGTTCCTTGCAGCATAACAAGACTCCTTCCCACTCAGCCCCTTGGTAACCCGTGTTCCTCCAATAGTCTCATCAGACCAGATCATAAATTAGAGAAGCCTAATTCTCCGGCTTGAGTTATTGTTCATGAATTTACCAAAAAGTCGAGTGTTTCTCTCTATTAATCCTGCCACCACCTCCTGGTATGGATTCGAGTTGAGTAAGTAAGACCTTACATTGATACCTGGAGGGGCCAGGGACACTATGACCATCATTTCACTACAAGGAGCCTGAGCTCCCAGAGGTTGGGGAGCTTGGTTGGGTCTCAACGTTGGTAAGAAGCAGAGCTGAGCCTCGAAGCCAGGGCATGTGAGGACAGGGTCTGCACCCTTTCTGCTGCCCCATTATCCTTGTCACCCAAGCATAATGACAAAGAGAATGTCATTATCCTTGCCTGGTCTGTCCTCACACCAAGCAAATCCTGCCCAGACCCACGGCTTCTTCTGTACTTTACGCCAGTTCGCTCTTTGTGACCTGTAGCTCTAGAGGGTTACAAAGAGAGGTTTTCAGTTTTGTCCCCCTGAAAGAACAAACAAAAATGACACTGCCTGGGACCATCCAAATTTGGTTTCTCCTAGTAAGGTGGGCACCTTGAAGCAAAAAGTGTCGAGAATTGTCCAAAAAAAGGCTATGTTTGCCAAAAGTTGGTATGCCTGGTACTTGCTGTAAGGAAAACAATCTGAAGGACCTCTGTTTGCAAGAACATTTTTCTCTCGTTTTACATCATTTGATATTCATTGACCCATTTTTACATTTCATAGCCTCATTATTTCTGTCTTAATAATACCTTCAAAAAAATCATACTAGATTTGTCTGTAGATATTTAAACACAGGATAGAAAAAATGCCCACAATTACGTGATCCTTTAAAATATACGGGGGTCTTGCTTTTAGCAAACTTGATATAACAATATTCTAATTCATCTAAAACAGATAAAGCAGGCCATAATTAGAACAGGAGCTTTCCCTTCATAAACAAAGATTCATGGCTGATATTCTATATTTAAGGTCTTTGCAAATTATATCACATTTAAAATTCTCAGTTAAAAGAGCAATTGATTTTAAAAGTTCAATCAGTCTACAGTTTTTAAGGAACACGTTTATAACATGGGGCAAAGAATATTTATACCCATTTGTTTGGTGTTTTGTAGTAATACGCCTGATTGCATTTTCATTCTCCATCAAGATGTTTTTATATCTTCGAACTAAGTTCCTAAGCCAATTCCAAGAGATAAAGACTAATCTTTTGAAAGACTTCCAAGGAAATGAAGTCCTTAATCCGCTTTGCTGATCTATTTCAGTGTGTACCAACTCTTAGTTTTGTATTTAATCTAAATGCTTTGTGCTTCGATTTGAGTCTATTTCTACCCCTCGTCTTTAGCTGGAGACAGAAAGCAGGACAACAACCTCTTGGAGAGAGGTATTCATACGTGTGAAATTCCCTGCTAATCCCCTCTTGTCTGACTCTTCTTTCAACTGAATAATTCTGGTCTCACAACCCAGCGGTAAATCAAATAATTATGTGACAGGAGTCATAGCTATAAATTAGAAGAGTCACATGACAAATGCACGCCTCAGGGACTGGTACAAAATGTTGTGTTTCAGTACAGAATTTAGAGAAAGGCACATAAAGCTTAAGAACTACCATCTCAGTTTCACTGTCCTAACCTTTCCATGTAGGTCTGACATTATAACCCCTTCATCATCTCTGTGGTTTTCCACCCAGCCTCTCCCACACTTCTCATCAGTGGATCTCAGAGCTGAAATGGGTATTCTTGTCAGAGACTGACAGATGCTGAGAACAACGGCCGGATTGTTCCAACTGACCACTTGTCTGTTTACACAGCACTACGATTGTTTCTTGAGCAAACAAAAACAGACAGCCGTGGGCTGCGCTCCCACCGTCAGCTCATGACCTACAGCAACACTTAGGATTTTTTGAGTTATTGTTATTATACTGTACTGGTCTGGCTCTTATTTATTTTGTATCTCTTTGTACGTGTTTCCTAGCTAGGTGTCATCCTGTACTTTTTCTTGCATTTTAATCATCCTTCTAATTTTTGATATTTGTACTTTTTCTAGGTGACCTAAATTCTGATTTCCTTCTCTAAGCTTAAGTTTCTGGTTATTCTGCCTAGTTTTGCAGAGCAATCTATATGTTCTTTTCTACACTATCGATTTTTTTTCCGCCACAAAATATTGAGCTACGTTGCTAATGACTCTCACTGGCAGAAATGGATATTCTACCCACGCTCCAGAAATACGGATAGTTATAAGGAAACATTGTGCTTTTGAAAGCTCTTGCTTTTCCACTAAGACACTTCTTAGAACACTTTAAACACCTGCCTAGTCTTTTGGGCGCATGGAAAATTGATCATTACAAGTCCCAGTGGGTTTTGGGTATTATGAAACTCTAAGAACTTTCTCTCTCTCTCTCTGACTTTTGTTTCCTGGAAACATAACAGCAGCAAAGCAAACAGAAGAAGTTTTATCCTATTTTTCGGTGAGAACTATGAGAAGTAGTTTCAAGAAAGATCGACTCTGCAATTCTGCCCCAAACCTCACATCATCAAAAGCAATGAAAAACTCTTAAAAGAAGGATGTGTAGTGTCAATTTCCAACTCGTGGTCAACTGAACTGAAAAGAATTAATAGATGCTTCCATCTGCACAGGATTGAATTTGAGTATGTAATTAGCCATAGATTACAGCTCAGAAAAGTGTATGACTTAAAAGGAAAGCTTCTATTAATTTTTTTGAGCCTGGTAAGCATAATGTGTGCTATACAATATATAAAATAACATCATCTTTGCACATTAGAAATACACTGTGAGAAATCAGATGCCTATTAAGACACAAAATTTGATGTAGAACTGTGATACTGGGTTATGAATAATAGGCCAGATATTTCAGAAAGGGATTAATGAGTTTTGACACATTTCCAGATAACTGAAATTAGCCACTAATCCCCCCAGGTTATTGGGGTCCAAGCCTCCTTGTTATCATGGATAATATATTTTATTCTTTAACAGTATATAGTCAGGTGGCTTGGTCTTATATAAGGATACAAATCCGACCCAGAAATTATTATGAAAATGTCACATAAGCAAGTTCTTTATCTCTATTAATGATTACACATCTGAGACTCTGCTCAGAATTCTGACTTCATGGCTCATCCTGTCACTTTTTGTAAACCTCGAAGGCTTTCAAGGAGTGAATGGTTTACAAAGTAGGAATCCAGCAGTTATTGGGCTTTGAGACTCTAATGAGGGGATGAGTCATACAAATCAGTCTGTTATGATATTTGGGCAAGTTGGCTTTGAGACTTAAATTTGAAAAGTGTCAGCCACTGGTGCCAGGGTTGCTTTTGCACTTGATGGCCAAAACATCTGCACTTAGCATAGTATGTCATGCAATGGCATGGGCCAAGCCTAATTTGGGGCTGGTTAACTCATTTTATAGGGGGTGCCTTTCTTTATCCAGCATGAATACTCAGAGCCACACCCTTTCTATTTAGGGCCTTTGAGTCATTTCTGTCTTGGCCTCTCCCCATAAATCTCTGTATTTCGGAGGAACTGAATTTTCAGAAAAGTTTAACCTTGACTCTGAGTGTCCCCATCTCCAGGCTTGAGGTATGTAGTCACCCACCTAAATTCTGACCATTCCCTTTTCTTTCTCTCTTGGTTCATCCTCTTGCCCTGTTTTTTCTCCTGCTTCTCTTACGGGAGAGCCTCCCCAAGCTCCCCAGGAAAGTACCTCTTGAGAGTTGCTGATTCTCCGCTCTGAAGCTGCATTCATAAACTGGGAGTGGGCAGGCATTGCCTTGCAGAGGGCAATCCTGCTGACACGATCTATAGAGAAAGCACAGCTCCGGTATGATGTACAGCAGCAGGAAAACCCACGCGTTGGTGACCAGGGCGATGCAGAGGACAGGGTCGTCCCACTCGGGCTGCCGCTGGAGCTGTGGGTTGCCTCTCATGAGCATGGAGATCCACGCCACCCAGATGATGATGGAGATGAGCACGGTGACGAAGATGAGCCTTCCGTGCTGCTTCCAGTTCTCACACGGCCCACAGAAGGTGGCTTTGGAGACGAAGAACGTGAGGGCCATCAGGAAGAGGACGTAAACCAGGAGGACCACGAAGTCCACGTTGAGTTGATAGGGTGTCATATCCATGAACATCGTACCTCTGGTCATGATGAGAGTCACATACTCGGTGGCGATGATCGTCTGCAACAGGCTGACACCAATAGCAATGCACAGAATTGTCGTCCAAGAGGAGGACACTTGACCCCAGACCAGCTTCACCAGGTTGGAGGCATGAGCCAAGAGGCATGAGAAACAGAGAGCAAAGAGGACCCCAAAGAGAAAGTAGCGGATGGGGGCGGTCTGCTGATTGAGCTGGATGATGAAGGCAAAAGCAAGGCTGAAGAGCCCGAGCACGCCCAGGAGGAAGAGGAACTGCGTGGGGAGGACATTCCACTGGCTGCAGTCTTGAACCCTTCTCATGAGGAAGACAAACGCCAGGAGCAGCAAAACTGTAACTGCTATGCCAGTGGCTGCCAGGGACTCCAGAACAGTGCTCCACGCTCCCGTGGTGTCACAGAGGAAGTAATAGTCCCCAGTGGGCTCTCTGCAGTGCTCATACATGGTGACTTGTAGGTGGACCTCACAAGAATGGTCTTTTGTTCCCGTGCAAAAAAAAAAAAAAAAAAAAAAAAGTAAAAGACAAAGGAACAAACATAACTTCATAACTTGACCTGCACCCTCAAGAACCCCTGTTGGGTAGTCTTGGGCAGGACACTATAATATCTCTGATTCCCACATCAAGATACCTGGACCTACTGAATGAAATAGCTCAAAACTATCAACCCCTCAAAATGATCCTAGCTCTATCCTGCTGGGAAAGGAGAACCATCTTCACTTAGGGGCTCCAGAAAACTCATGAATTTTCACGTCGTAATTTCCACCAAGGCTTTTTGAGGGCTAAGGCAGAATCTTTTTCATAAAAATCGGGCATGTGACCACGTTTGCATGATGGTTAGGACTCCAGTTATAGCAGGCTCCAGAACAAGCGTTGTCAACATTAATGGACCATTTGATCATTCAAGACATGAGGCACTGCTCGAAGGAGACGGGCAGATGATTTTTCCCAGTCATTTTAATGACTCTTCCTTCTTTTAATTCAAGTCAATCCAAGGCAGCGCATTACAGTTAAATACCCACTGTTTTAGTCTGTCAAAGAATTTTACAAAAAGGTCTCTGCCTTCAATTAACTTTTTGGAGAGTTTAGCACCAAACTCTATGTCTTGCCTGGGGTTGTCTAGAAAAACATCACACATATTCATTTGGAAACAAGTACCTTGCAGCTGAATACCCCTAGCTCTACTCCCCTTCAGCTATTCCCAGGCCAGCTGGCTGGAGTGACCCAGGCTGACAGCTGAGGGCATGGCCCCTTCAGTCCCACTTACCTCCTCTGTGTGCACGCTGGAGGCCGAGACTGTAGTGGCTGCGAGGTTGTAACTGCCAATGAGTAAGAAGGAGACTACCTCAGTGTCTTTAATCTCTCCCCAAACGGGCGGAAGGATGGAGGCCCGCACTCGGGTTCCTGCAGGGCCTATAAAGGGGTGTGGCTTTAGGAAAGACCGCCTCCTCCCCACAGCCTCCGATGTGGTCTGGAGGCTGCGAGAGGCCCTCTGTTGGGCTCACGCGAGGACACTTCGTTCTTCTGACCTATTCCCTAAAAAGCCGTCTCCAGTCTTCCCCACATCTTGATCATAAGATCCAAAAGAGCATCCATCCCAGAGGAATAAGAGGTTTACTGGGCCATAAAGAAGGGTTATGCACATTAAAAGGGCCAGTGGTTGGCATCAGTGTGATTAGGGGAAATTTGTCTTCTCTGCTCTGCCCATTTCTTTTCCTCTCCTGTGGAGGTCCTTCCTCAGGCTTTTTTTTTTTTTTTTTTAGTATTTTGTTTACTTATTTATTTATGGCTGTGTTGGGTCTTTGTTTCTGTGCAAGGGCTTTCTCTAGTTGCGGCAGACGGGGGCCTCTCTTCATCACGGTGCGTGGGCCTCTCACTATCGCGGCCTCTCTTGTTGCGGAGCACAGGCTCCAGACGCGCAGGCTCAGTAGTTGTGGCTCACGGGCCCAGTTGCTCCGCGGCACGTGGGATCTTCCCAGACCAGGGCTCGAACCCGTGTTCCCTGCATTGGCAGGCAGACTCTCAACCACTGCGCCACCAGGGAAGCCCCTTCCTCAGGCTTTGGCTGCCCATCAAGTGGGGTCCCTACCTGGACCAGCTCTTCGGGGATTGCCAAAGCCTTTGGTATAATTTCCCTCTCTCCTTGCTCTCCTCACGCCCTTCAGAACGTACTCTTTCTGGGTCTCATTCCGTCGTGGCTTTCCCAGGGCCCAAGATAGAAGAACTTGCAGTTAAAAGTTCCAGCTGATATTGGTATAACATATTCTTTTTCTCTGTGGTGACGTATAATAGAACACGCAGTACAGGGTCCAAGCTATACTGACCTCAGGCCACCCCCCAAGCCCCCCTTCAAATTTACTTAACTCCTTGGTTCTTTTCCTGGATATTTGCCTTTTTAAAAAATGTTTGGAGGTTTTCCTTGCTTTCATTTTTTTAATGAATTATTATTTTTATTTTATTTTTAAAAATTTTTTATCGGGGTATAGTTGTTTACAATGTTGTGTTAGTTTGTGCTGTATGGCAAAGTGAATCAGTTATACATATACATATGTCCACTCTTTTTTTAGATTCCTTTCCCGTATAGGCCATTACAGAGTATTGAGTAGAGTTCCCTATGCTAGACATTAGGTCCCTATTAGTTATCTGCAATTAATTTTTAAAGATAGAAGTATAGTTGATTTACAATGTTATGTTAGATTCTGGTGTACAGCAAAGTGGTTCAGAGATATATATATATCTTTGCTGTTGATATATATTCTTTTTCATATTCTTTTCTGTTATGATTTATTACAGGATATTGAATATATGGATATTTGCATTTGACAGAGGACTTCTGAAGACCCCAATCAGTGCTTGTTAGTGTGGTTTCAAGTGTCCCTGTGATCTGGCCCCTCCCTCCCCCATCCAACCATATTTCCTTCAGGTCTCCTGACCCTGTGTTTTATTCAGGTTGGTTTTCTCACTCCCATCTGCTTGCCTTCTCTTAGAGATTGTCCCTGTCCTGAACTGCCTTTTGCTTTATTCCCACTTATCCTCTGTGCTCAATTCCCATTGATCCTGCTTCCTACCCAAATACACTTTCCCTGCCTCTGAGGTCTAGTTCATCTTCTCTCGTCTGTGAGCTTCCCTGATCACTCTGGCCCTCACTGATCACTCCTGCCGGAAACTCTACAACATGTAGGGTCTATGCTGTCCAAAACTATGGAAATAATATTTTCTGTCCATTTTATTTGTATTAATCAATTTATTCATAACTATAAGCAACAAATGACTTTAAATAATACATCTATTAATTACTTTTATTTGTAATGGTCTCATCCCCTTGATTAGACTTGTAGTTGCTTGGGGGTTAGGCTCCACAGTTTATGTCCCCACAGCACCTGGCCCTGTGGGGAGCACCTCCTAGGTGATGGATGGGTTGATTAATTGAAGGATTCTAATGATAGAATTCCAGGCCATGTGAAGGTACTTTTTAGCAGTGTGGTTTTCCAACCAATGCTTTTAAATGGAAACCATCTGCAAATAAATCAGAATCTTAACAAACTCTGGACAAATTCATTCTGCAGTTGTGTTTTATCATATAAAGGCTCTTTAACTTTATTTTTTATTTTTAAAAATTTATTTATTTATTTATTTATGACTGCATTGGGTCTTCGTTGCTGTGCGCGGGCTTTCTCTAGTTGAGGTGAGCGGGGGCTACTCTTCTTTGTGGTGCGCGGGCTTCTCATTGCGGTGGCTTCCCTTGTGTGGAGCACGGGCTCTAGGCGCGCGGGCTTCAGTAGTTGTGGCACGTGGGCTCAGCAGTTGTGGCTTGCGGGCTCTAGAGCGCAGGCTCAGTAGTTGTGGCGCATGGGCTTAGTTGCTCCACAGCATGTGGGATCTTTCCGGACCAGGGCTCGAACCCGTGTCCCTGCATTGGCAGGCGGATTCTTAACCACTGCGCCACCAGGGAAGTCCCAAGACGCCTTAACTTTAAAAAGCTTTTTTTTTTCCTCTGAGAGAAGATGATTCTAGGGAGAAGAGTCCTCCCCTTTACTTGCTTTGGGCATAAGCACGGTCTGTCTGAAGCTGTAAAAGCTAATCTGAAGTTTACGTTAAGCATAAAGGAATTTTCCAGATGCTAAAATGTGACATCCAGGAGGATTCACTCAAAGACCCTTGTGAGCTGTGAAATTGCTGTTAGTAGACCAACAGGAAGATTTCCCATTTAATTCTTCCAAGAGGACTATTTTGGTGGCCCTGTCTCTCCTCCGGCCCAGTTCTGGCTGGCCTTTAGTCATGGCATTCCTCACTGTTGTGAGGTTTGAGCTCCTGGTGTGCTGGTCTTCTAAGGAGATTCCTCCTGACCCCCTGATGGCTTGAGGCAGGTGAATTAATGGGTTAATGACCACAAAGCCCTTTGAGCACCTTAGATAAAAGAACTGTCACAGGTACTAATTATTGTTATTTTAAAATCTGGAGTCATAGGATTAGCCTATCTGCTCTGGGCCCTAAGGAAATGAGGGCTTCCTTTGCTTACTCACACCTCCTTACTTTTGTCTTTTATGTGGTGACAACATCACACCAAACAGCTCAGATATGGCTTTGATAAGTCAAATTATACTGATTACAACGAGTCCATTGAAAATGGAGATAAAACAGTCAAGAGGCTAAACGCCTTTTGCCAAACATCTATTTGCATTGTTTCCTTCTCCCAGAAACAGAGCTGGAGGGAATGTTAGAGGTGACCTAGTCTAACCCTTTCATTAATAATAATAAGGAAGCCACCATTATAACATGAAGAATTTAGCAATAAGGAAGCAGAGGCCCAGAGAGACGAAGGGACGTGCCCAAGGTGTGGAATGTTAGAGGGAGACAACCAGTGTTGTCTGACTCCTGGTCCCATTCTTGCTGCTGTACGAGGTTGCTTTCCTGACACTTCTCACCTCGTGAGGACAGGCCCTAAGAGAGATAAGCCCTTAGATGTGATGAGTCGGTCAAGACGTGAAAGAAAAAAAAAGATTAGGAGAGTGCATCACATACCCTTCATCCCCAAACAGCTGTCATGGCAACCATGTGAGGACCAGCTAGCTGTGTGAGATGGGGTGAGTCAGCTGGGGACATCCTTCACTCTTCTGCTCACTGCCCTCTCCAGGGCTGGCTTCATGGGGGTGCCACCAGTGCCCTTGTTCAGGGCCCAACACACAGAAGTGTCCTGTACTTGGAATCTAATGCTTTGCTGTCACTGTTTTGAAATTCTTATTAATTTAATGTTTGAATTTGTGTTTTATCAGTGAAGTCAGATGGGACAATGGAGCAGGCACTGGGGGCTTGGAGCCTCGGCTCATGCATGACCTGCCTTCCATGGTGTCTATGTCTCATCGCCCCCCTGTCTCTCTGGGACAGGTTCCCAGCCACCCCTCCATGCCACCCCAGGTGCACTGGGTCACCTGGTTTCCTCATTTCTGCCCCTGTCTCTCGACTGCTGCCACATTCCACCTGGGCTCACCTGTCTGACGTGGGTTGGGGTGATGGGCCCTTGGAAACAGGGGATTGACTTATGTCCAAGCAGGGTCCTACATTTTCATTTTGCTCTGGGCCCTGCAAATTATGTAGCTGGCCCTGGGCAACTCCTGCAGTTTTCTGGTATATGATGGCTAACTTGATCAATTTCCTATCAGGATGTTAATGTTGTACAGTTTAATTGTATATTATAATGTGCAGTTAGTTGTGAAGAACCGCAGTGTTTTATTTGGGTCAGGAAATTGTGAAGACTCTCAACTGAGTATTATTTAATTAGTATTCAGAGTATTTTGGGGGAAGGAAGTTATCTGACATTTTTCCCCCAGTTGGTGGCTATTATAACTTCTTTTTTTTTTTTCTTTTTTGGCTACATTGGGTCTTCATTGCTGTGCACAGGCTTTCTCTAGTTGCGGGGAGCAGGGGCTACTCTTCGTTGTGGTGCGTGGGCTTCTCATTGCGGTGGCTTCTCTTGTTGTGAAGCACAGGCTCTAGGGCACACAGGCTCAGTAGTTGTGGCTTGCAGACTCTAGAGCGCAGGCTCAGTAGTTGTGGCGCATGGGCTTAGTTGCTCCACAGCATGTGGGATCTTCCCAGACCAGGGACCAAACCCGTGTCTCCAGCATTGGTAGGCAAATTCTTAGCCCCTGCACCACCACGGAAGTCCCTATTATAACATTTTAATTGAACTAATATACATTGCTCTTATACTGAGTTGTTTTATCATTATTAGTAGAAAGAAGATGATGGGAAAATGTAGAGGTATGTTCAAGTTCAACTTCTTGATCAGGAAGTGTAAACATGACAATATTGAGAAAAATGCTGACCAATAAAAAATTTTATTTTATTTGAGCTGCATTCTGAAAAGGAAGAAGTAGATGCAAAATCTTATAATGAAGATTATTTAAGTGTGATTTAATAAAATATGCAAAGCTTAACAAAAATGAGAGACAACATATAATTTGTGATGAAATTTTTACAAATGAAAACTTAAAATCTTCAAAATTAAAAACACACCCGAGAAAATAACATGGTAACCTGTCAATAAGTCCCTCATGTTTCCAAAGGGAAAACACATAAATTTATCAATGATTTCTAAGTTGTCATCTACTATTAATGAAAGAGACTTCTAATAATCTATTTAACAACATATTAAGTGGCAAAAAGGAAAACGGGTCACACAGCTGCTAAAAATTATTCTTCCAGTATGTATGGAATAGTACATATGATTCTTGAGGGTAAAATGATAAATCAGCTGACAAATTAAAAATTAAACCTCTTAGTATCTCATAATATCTAACCAAATCTGTACTACTGCAGAACATAGTGAAGCAACGTCTTAATGCAATTATAGTCTGATATAGAGTTTGTGATTCAGCTTGATAAAAGCACTGATATAAATTTCCAACACTTTCGATTAGATCGGATATGAGTGACAAAAGGATTTTTTTCTTTTTTAAAAAATATCTTTATTGGAGTATAATTGTTTACAATGTTGTGTTAGTTTCTGCTATACAACAAAGTGAATCAGCTATACGTATACATATATCCCCATATCCCCTCCCTCTTGAACCTCCCTCCCACCCTCTCTATTCCACCCCTCTGCCACAAAGCATCCAGCTGATTTCCCTGTGCTTTGCGGCTGCTTCCCACTAGCTATCTATTTTACATTTGGTAGTGTATATATGTCAGTGCTACTCTCTCACTTCGTCCCAGCTTACCCTTCCTCCTCCCCATGTCCTCAAGTCCGTTCTCTACGTCTGAGTCTTTATTTCTGCCTTGCCACTAGGTTCATCAGTATCGTTTTTTTTTAGATTCCATATATGCGCTTTAGCATATGGTATTTGTTTTTCTCTTTCTGACTGACTTCACTCCGTATGACAGACTCTAGGTCCATCCACCTCACTACAAATAACACAATTTTGTTCCTACAAAAGGATTTTTATAGGGGATTTTTTGTGGTATTTAATTTCACTCACAACTGGATTAGATATGATCTCTGAGTTGGAAAATATATATATATTTTAAAAATAAATTTATTTATTTATTTATTTATGGCTGCATTGGGTCTTCATTGCTGTGTGCGGGCTTTCTCTAGTTGCAGCGAGCGGGGGCTACTCTTCGTTGCAGTGCGCGGGCTTCTCATTGTGGTGGCTTCTCTTATTGCGGAGCATGGGCTCTAGGCGCATAGGCTTCAGTAGTTGTGGCTCGCAGGCTCAGTAGTTGTGGCTCACGGGCTTCAGTAATTGCGGCACGCGGGCTCTAGAGCACAGGCTCGGTAGTTGTGGCGCACGGGCTTAGTTGCTCTGTGGCACGTGGGATCTTCCCGGACCAGGGATCGAACCCGTGTCCCCTGCATTGGCAGGCAGATTCTTAACCACTGCGCCACCAGGAAAGCCCGAAAATATATTGTTAATTCAGCTGTTTAAACTGGAAAACTGTAGAGGAATTATAAGCTTAGACAACAAATATGACCAGAAAAAATGACTAACAACCATGGTTTATTCATCATGAAGCTTTGGCACCTAAAGAAATTTTACTTGAACCTCACAAATTTATTGAAATCAAATGAAAAGCCAGTGAGCAAAACCTTTAGACATGTTTTGTTCAGATGTTGGAGCTGGCTATATCCATTTACGTACACGGTGGAATTCCTGGTTGCCCGAAGGTAAAATGCTGAGCTAAGCATAAAACATACGCTCAGAAATAAGATGTAGATTTCTCGAACTGAAAAACTATCTCATTTGGCAGATATTTTTGGACATGGTATTCGGATAATAAAAGTGCACGTTTAACTGATTTTGGGACATTCTTAAGTACAATTTTGGAAGAAAATCGTGATATATTTTAACATGTCAAACACATTCAAGGATTCCAAAAGACGTGGTGGTTTTAAAAGATGGCTGTAATTCATCAAGAGATGGGGTCAAATTCCCCTCCGCTTGAAGCCCTGGCTGGCCTTAGTGATTCTCTTGTAACCAATAAAATGGGGTGGAGGTGATGTTGTGCACATTCTACCAAGGCTAGGTCAAAAGATGCCTTTGCAGCTTCAGTTTTGGTCCCTTGGAATGCTTGGTCTCTGGCTGCTTTCTCCTGAGACACAGTTGCTTTGTTCTTAGAATCCCAAGCCACACAAGAGACCACATGTAGGTTCTCTGGTCAACAGCACCAGCTGAGTCCAGCCTGCCAGCCATCGTGGCCAAAGCAACAGACATGGGAATGGAAAAGCCAGTTGGGAAATGGATCCTCTTGTTCCAGCGGTTCAATTAAACCTTCACTAAACAGGATTTATGTACATGTCAAATGCAAGACTTACTTGCATTGCTATGAGTTTTCTACAAGTTAACGTTTATTTCTATAGAGTTCTAAAATAGCCTAGTCGAAGCCAAAGGCACACATCTTTATAGGATCAGGTAATCTCAGAGGCACCAGCGTTCCATCGAAAGGATGTTCATTCCAAAGTCTTTAAATTTTCCTTATAAAGAAGGTAATTCTAGCTGCTGTATGTTCCCAACATAATTGTAACACATAGAATGGAAGGTTATAAAGTCAGTTTGAATGAAATAAAGTTAGAGATACACATTGTTACATTTTGCTTTTCTCTCAAGGTCACAGTCATTACTTTTGCGAGGAAAATATGAAGTTTGAAAGAAAAATGTTCGAATAAAAGATCCATTTGAGGGACTTCCCTGGTGGTGCAGTGGTTAAGATTCCGCACTCCCGATGCAGGGGGCCTGGGTTCGATCCCTGGCCAGGGAACTAGATCCCACATGCATGTCGCAACTAAGAGTTTGCATGCCACAAATAAGGAGCCTGAATGCTGCAACTAAGGGCCGGACCAGGGCTCGAACCCACGTCCCCTGCATTGGCAGGTGGATTCCTAACCACTGCACCACCAGGGAAGTCCTTTCTAATGACTTTTTATGAGCATCTATTTTGTGCCAGCCACCGTGCCTGTGCTTGAGCTATTGTTACCAGGTCCAAGCTCATACTGCTCGCTGCATGACAGGCCAATAAATTGAGAGACGAGCTGTTGGGGCAAGTAATAGCGACTTTACTTGGAAACCAGCAGACCAAGAAGATGGTGGACAAGTGTCCCAAAGAACCATCTTCCCCGAGTTAGAATTCAGGCTTCTTTTATACAGAAGGGGCGGAGGTAAAGTCCTGGTGCCTGCCAGACTCTTCCTGCGGCCGTTCAGATGTGGGCCTGGTTAGGATGTTTCTTGCAAGCTAAACAAAGGTATTTTAGCTTAAAGTTCATTACCTGGGAGGTAGGGTTCCAAGAGATGGGCCATTTTATGTAATTTAGTGATTAACTTGTAATTCTGATTAACTTGTAATGGAATATAAAGGTTCTTCCCTATTACAATATCATTATCACATGAGGCTTAGGGCCCATCACCTGTATTCAAGTTGCTTACAGACTGGGGGTGAGTAGAGGGTAAGCAGGTAATGAAAACAGCAAATATTCTGTGTGTACACCAGCGAGGGGGTCCGAGAAGACGTTTCAAGAGGGAGAGATGTCTAAGCTGAGGGAAGCTTTGTGAAATGAGGGGTAAGAGAGCTCCAGACGGAGGAAACAGCCCCCATGATGACCAGCGTGAGCCGTGGCGAGTAGGTGAGTGTGGACGAAGCACCAATGGGTGAGAGAGAAGGCGGCAGAGGGTCCCAGGCCTTGTATTTTAAGGAGTACGGATGCTATTTGGAGAGTAATTTTATGTATTGTGTTTAGCTTTATATTGCATTGCATTTAATATAATTCATTTATTTACTTCTCCAGCACATCATTATGGAGCATCTCTATTTCTTTTGCCAAATCCTGTGGCTATAGTGATAACCAAAAGAGACATGTTTCTCGTGCTCAGTGAGCTTACAGTTTGGTGGGAGAGCAGCCAATAAAACAGCAAAAAAAAAAAAAAAGTATATATATATTTATATATAAATATTTACTGATTGTGGAAAGTACTATAAAAGATGCTGTGATGGGGAACAATGGAGTGGGGTGCCTCTGTTAGGGTGGGTTGGGGGGGGGCCTCTCTGAGAAGCAGAGACCTGGAGGATGGGGAAGAGCCAGCCACGCCCATGCAGAGTGGGAGAAAGAGCGTTCCAGGCAGAGAGGTCAAGATGGGCAGGAGCCTGAAGGTGCCATAGAGCGTGGAAATTTGAGAAATTGCAAGAAGCCCATTGTCTGCATCACGGAGGGTTTAGCAAAGGAGGAGAGTGGAGATGGAAGTGGGCATCAGGTGGTACAGGCACTTGCGACCCAGGGAATGGAGTCTGATGTCACAGGAAACCACTAAAGGGCATTAAGTAGGGAAGATGAATTGTATTGTGGAAAAATCACTCTGGCTGCAGACTGTCTAACCTCATAAGAAACACGAGGCATTTGAGAATGGATGAGAGCACCAGGATAGGAAGCAGGAGGCTGTCTCGAGAGTCCAGGTGAGCCGTGATGGTGGCTATGAGTTTCCTAGGGTTGGGTGGGGCTGACAGAGAGTGCCAGTAAGGTTCAAGAGGCCCTTTGGAAGTGGACTCTCTGTCTGGCTGGTGGTTGGGAGACAGAGAATGAAGGAAAACTGGGCTCCTGGTACCCACACACCTGTTCCACCAGCAGCCTTCCAGCGTTTATTGGAAATCCATCCTTCCAGTTGCTCAAATCAGAAGTCTTGGACTCATCTTGACTTTTCTCTTTCATGCCGCATGTATAGATCCTGTTGGTTCTATCTTGAAAATATATACAGACTCTGATCACTCCTCACCACTTTGATGTCACCAGCCGGGCCTGAGTCACTGTCATCTCTTGTCTGATGGCTGAAGTGGCCTCCTCACTGGCCGTCTGCTTCCACTTCTGTCTCCCAACCGCAACCCTGACCCTACACCTCTTCCACTGTATAATCAATACAGCAGCCAGAGGGGTTCTTTAAAAAGTTGAGTTTGATTATGTCAGCCCTCTGCTTAAAATCCGGCAGCAGGCTTCTCTATTTTATAAGAGGAAAAGCCAGTCTTTAAAGTGGCCTTTAAGGGAGTTCTCTGGCGGGTCCAGTGGTTAGGATTCAGCGCTCTCATTGCCGTGGGCCTGGGTTCAATCCCTGGTCTTGGGAACTAAGATCCCGCAAGCTGCACGGTGCAGCCAGGAAAAAAAAAAAAAAAAAAAAAGAAGAAGAAAAAGAAGTAGACTTTTAAGGCCTTAAATGACCAGGCCCTTCTCATTACCTCTCTGACCTTAGCCTTTGCTTATGCCGTTTCAGCCTCTCTGACCTGTTCCATAATCACACAGGCTTGCCTTTCTTAGCGTCTTTGCACTGGCTGTTTCCTCTGCCTAGAATGTACTTCCTTCCCCCAGACAACCAACCACAGGGCTGCCTTCAAGGCTTTGTTCCCTAAGATGCCTCCCCTGACCATACCTGTCAAAGTTTCACACAACCCTCTCCATCCCGTACTCTCTAACGCTGCCCAATTTCTTATCCCACTCTACTTTTTAATTTTCCACAGCCTTTATTACTTTCTAAAATATAATGTAACAAAGAATTGTTCACTCTCTCTATTCCCTACCCTACAAGGGCAAGGGGCTTTGTCTGTTTTGTTCACTGATAAATCTAATTGCCCAGAACAGTGCTTGGCATATGGCAGGGGCTCGGGAAATACCTGTGAAATGAATGAATGATGAGAAGGAATTCAGAGTGTTTAGCCAGAGGGCGGAGCCAAATATCACAAACAATAAGCACAGGCTAAAGCAGGGCTAAGGGGGAAGACTTAGAGGCGGAGTCAGCAAAAGGTGTGTGGTCTCCTGGACTCCCACGTCTGACCGGGCACGGCTGGAGGCACTGAGCTGACTTCATGCCGCGGGAGAGGGTCCCCACTCCTCCCCACCCTCCCCTCCATCTTCTGTAAGAGACATTGGGAGGCCAAGACATCAAGTTGAAATGGGGGCTTTCCCGGGGAGGGGCGGGGAATGGCCCTGATGGCAGGAGGAATGTTCTGACCTCAGATGATAGCTGCGTGGGGAGGGGAAACTGCCTGAGGACCATCCAGCAAATAAGGAAGATTCGTCTCTTAGGATGAGTTCCGGTTTTTTTTTTTTACTTATTTTTTGGCTGCGCTGGGTCTTCGTTGCTGCGCGCGGGCTTTTCTCTAGTTGCGGCGAGCGGGGGCTACTCTTCCTTGCGGTGCTCGGGCTTTTCATTGCGGTGGCTTCTCTTGTTGCAGAGCACGGGCTGTAGGCGCGTGGGCTCAGTAGCTGTGGCTTGTGGGCTCTAGAGCGCAGGCTCAGTAGTTGTGGCGCATGGACTTAGTTGCTCCGCGGCATGTGAGATCTTCCCGGACCAGGGCTCGAACCCACGTCCCCTGCATTGGCAGGCGGATTCTTAACCGCTGCGCCACCAGGGAAGCCCTGATTTCTGGTTTTTTGACTTGAGCAAGTTCTTGAATAGTGGTGCTATTTAGAGAGTCGAGGAAGATGGAGGGAGGAAAAGGTTTGGGGGGACGGAAGAGTCTGAGCCAAGACTTCTGTTCTGGGCGTGTCGAGTCTGAGAAATCTGTGAATTACTTGTGTGGATATGTCAAGCAGGTCACTGGATCTGTATGTCTGGAGCTTATAGATTTATTTCTGCCTTTTTGTACTTTTTTAATGTCCAACTTCCTGTTGGCATCGTAGATATACACCAAGCTGGATGGCACACAGGTGGACTGGCTATCACTCTCCATCCTCATTTCCCAGCTTGCTTTCAGCAGTTGCAAGAATTGGGAAACACAATCATTCATTTACTCATCCCACAATCATACACTGAGCTTTTGCTGGGAGCTGAGAGTACAAAAATGAATACTACTAAATATCAGCACTCAGGAAAATCACATTTAGTCGGTGAGACGTGCTGACAAATACTTGAGATTTATGTACTCTGAGATGTGTGTAACTTAAAGGATAAATTAATACTTCCACCTCCTGCCAGAAAGAGACCCTCAAAAGAGAATGGATCTTAGCAGTGCCTTATGAGACCTTACAAGTGGTTATTTCAAAGTGTTTATGCTTTTTGCCACAAAACATGCAGGACAAAACTTGAGGGACAGTTCAGAGTATGTCTCAGCAATGAACCCATTTCTTACTTCTGCATGCCTGAGGGTCACATTTTGAAAGGAGATGGGATGCATAAAAAAATCAAGTCAGGAAAAGAGATAGGCTGGAAATGCACGCTTGGGAGTCACCAGGACATGGATGGTCAGAGAACCAGCGGGCGTGATCTGCATCGTCACAGATGGGCTCATCTTGGGAGATTGTGCAGAGTGATGTGATGCGGTAATAAGAGGACAGCGTGTGTCATCCTCCCTTCCCCCACCTTGGAGAACGCCAACATTTAAGGGCTGGGCGGGAGACAGAAGCCAATGAAGGAAGTAGGGAAGTGGTCAGAGGTGGGTGCACCTGGAGATTGACAGGTTACAGGTGCCAAAGGAGGAACTCAAGGGGGAAGGAGAGGTGTCAGTGTCAGCTGGTATAGAGGAGCATCCAACCCAGTAGGGAGCAAAATGTGCCTGCTGGACTTTGTGGATGAAGGTCAGTTTCAGAGGAAGCACCTGTCTACGAATGGAGCAAAGGAGACGAACACTTTGTGCGTGGAGTGACTTGTTAGGCAATTTGTGGGGGAAATGAGAGCCCTGACATGGTGCCTGGAAAGCCAGATGGGACTGAGGCAAGGTTTTCGTCTGTTCACATTGGACCGTGCGAGTGAGCATGATTATGTGGTAGGAGGAAAGCGCCACGGAAGAGGGAGAGACTGAAGTCATAAGGACAGAGTAAAACAGACGGGAGTTCCGAGGGAAGGGAGAGACCTGGCTCCCAGCACAAGTGACAGGATTCGCCTTGGCTGGCAGGTGGGACACCTCATTCTCGAGAGAGAGGCAAGGAGGCAAGGAAGGCGTGCACCACTGCGTTGCAAGCTGCTTCTCCTAAGAATGAAACGGACTCCCCAAACCCTCCTTCCTCCACAGAGCCCTTGCAGATGCATCCAAGTGCTGAAGGGTCCTCCTGATTCTTAGAGTGGCTGAGGCTTGGCTGGGCTCTGCCTCTGGTTTAGGAGACCCCATTCATTTGTGGCAAATACCCTGAGTGGGTCCACAGTGTGGCAGCCCGGAGGAAAGGATTCTGGGAGTGGAGACAACATGATTACATACACGCATTGTATGTTCAGAGGCACATATGCCGGGGGGTGGGGGGAGAGGGAATTGGATGACGGTGGCCAAAAGGTAGAAACTTCCAGTTATAAGATAAGTAAGTCCTAGGGATGTCATGCACAACAGGATAAATATAATTCTCACTGATGCCTGTTACACAGGAGAGAGGTTAAGAGAGTAAACCTGAAGTTTTCTCATCACAAGGAAAAAATATTTTTTTAAATTTCTTCAACGTTGGTTCTTTTTTTTTTGTTTTTTTTGGCTGTGCCACATGGCTTGTGGGATGTTCCCCGACCAGGGATTGAACCAGGGCCCCGGAGGTGAAAGCCCAGAGTCCTAACCACTAGGCCACCAGGGAGCGCCCATTTAATGTTGTTTCTATATAAGATGCTGGATGTTTACTGAACTTATTGTAATAATCATTTCATGATGTATGGAAGTCATTATGCTGTCCATTTTAAAGTTCTACAGTGCTGTATATTAACTATATCTCACTGAAACCTGAAGAAAAAAAAGTCCATATTTTGTAGACATTATTTAAGGTGGGACAATGGTCCTGTGTTAGTACACCAGAGCTTCTTTTAGCTCACTTTTAATCTATAGAGGGAGAGAAGACAGACAGGGCTGCTGATGTGACAGGGGGCAAATAGGTTGCTGCTGGGTCTCCGAGCTGTTTCTGGAGTTATAAGTTCATGGAGTTTGTTTATCTACGTTCCAGGCAGCGGCATATGCCCTAGGGACATAGGGATTATATCACTGCCACAGTGGCTGAGCCTCGGAATGAATGATACAGGGAACAGGGAGTATCCACCCGGTACACTCACTTGTACAGTCACATTCTGCCTCATCTCCTATCTTGCCAGACAAGGAAAACAGACATTGAACTGAGTGTTCAGCAGTATTTGGTCTTGGAGTTAAACTGCCTGCATTTCGATTCTGGCTCAGCTGGGTACCATCTGTGTAGCCTGGAGCGTGTTAATGAACCTCTCTGAGCTGCTCCAGTTCATCTGTAAATGGGGAGAGATGACAGTGCCTGTGACTGCCTCATAGGACTGTGGTGTCTAATAAATAAGGTAATTCGTGTAATGAGTTTGCACAGTGAATGCTTAATAAATGTTAGCTATCAATAACTCTTATTTTTAAAAATTCAAACATATCTACATTAAGAAGACTGAGCGTCTACTGTACACGTACCCTTACGCTAGGGGGTGATGTGGGGACTATAAATCACTAGGAAGAGGCATGTAGCTGGAGAGATCAGGGAAGAATTCAAAGACTCTTGAGCTGGGACTCGAGGGATGGGTAGAGGATGGATAGGGAGACGTGGGGGGCGGGATTCTAGGTGTGGGAACAGGGTGAGTAAAGTGGGGGACAGTGTAGGGGAACCCCACGGAGCGCTGTTGACAGGGCTGGCCCTGCGCACCCTGGGAGGATGGCACGCCCTCCCAGTGCTGTGACCCACTGGCTCTCATCCTTACTGGCTCACCCAGGCACTTGGTTCCAGCTTAGCTACTTTCCCCACCGCCCCTCACAGCCTCGAGTCCCCTTTCCTTCTCTGCTGGCCAAGATGCACATTGATTCTTTCACTTCTATCCTCTTCAGTTAACGAAACTGGACCCCAGCTTTTCTAACGTCATCTCACCATCCTGCATAAACCCTCTGGGCAGGTCTTCCTGTCTCCACGGTTATGCATCTGGGGTAGTGATTTTTCTTCTTGGTCTATCTTTGTGGTCCCTGGAACCCTCTGTGGCCCACAGCTGCAAACAGTTTCCTCAACTTCAGAGCATGGAATCACTGTGACACAGTCACGGTAAATGTCTGTGGTTTAGAGATGATCAAGCATGTGGTGCATGTTCTCCTTCCCTGGGATCTTTGGGCTTCTATTCTGAAGGGCTTTGGAACTGTAAACACAGGATTCCTGCGACAGTAAACACCATCAGTAGTATCTATACACCTGTGGAATCTTGGAAAATAACTACACTTCGGATTCGTCTCAGCTGTTTAAGTCAAAGATCTTTATTTCCAGTTTCTTTTTAAAGAAAGCTCTTATAAGAATCAGAGATGAAAGATCACACGTAAATCACACTTCTTCCTCAATAACAAAAATACGGTTTCAATAATTTTTAAAAATCAGTTTTTAGGGATCCAGAGAGCTGGGAAAATGCTGCTGGGTTTTTCTGGTCTACCGCGGAATTTTCTAAGTCATTTAGAAGGACGCATGTGTATCGTGGGTGCCTTATTTCCCTCCACGAGAACAAGAGCCTCAGGATCTGGAACGTGCTTATTTCAGGAAATTGGCAGTGACTGATTGGCTCTGAAGGAAAGTCGGCCCTGCTGGAGCTGCACAGGGAACTTCATTTCCTCCTGGAGGAAGTGGGCACAGACGCAAGCATCCGGGGAGCTCGGGTTCAGCCAGTTATTCATTGCTCTTCACCAGCCAGACCTCGTTGCGGCGTCCGTAGGGCTTCATGGGAGGGTCATACCCAGTGCAGAAGTAGAAGTCACTCCGGCAGGTGGCTGTACCCTCCAGGGTGGTGCGCAGCTGGGCGGCACGAGCTACGTAGTCAGTTGCCCTGGCATAACCGCCAAACTGCCTGAGGACACAGAGCAAGTCACTGGTTCAGAAAGGACAGGGTCTCTGAGAGGGGGGGGGATTTCAAAAGAGTCACTCACTACTCTTATTATGACAAGCGTGCTCTAGTTGTTAAGATTTCAGATCTGCCCCCTCCTCCAGGGGTGGACTGAATCTCACTGAGCGTGAGCCTCGTTTGTAAAACTGGGATATGTTTCCTTTTTCTTCCAATCGGTTATGAGCATTAACTACAATCACGGATGTAAAAAACTCTAATGCAGGGCCTGAAACACAGTACATTCGGCCCTCTGCATAAGGGGGGCGGTCTGTACCCGCAGATTCAACCAACTGCAGATTGAAAATATTTGGGGAAAAAAAAAACATTCCAGAAAGTTCCAAAAAGCAAAACTTTAAATTTGCCACGTGCCATCAACTATTTACATAACATTTACAGTAATAGGTATTATAAGTAATCTAGAGATGATTTAAAGTAGATGGAAGGACATATGTAGATTATATGCAAATACTATACCACTTTAGATAAGGGACTCTTGGATTTTGGTATCTGTGAGGGTCCTGGAACCAGTCTGGAACCAGTACTGTAGTCGGTACTAAAGGCGAGCTTCCCCTCCCTTTCTGAAATTTCCTGAAGAGATGGGAGGCTGACTTTTCCCAAAGCCATGGCTTTACCCTTTTCTCTAGCTCTCTCTGCTGCCCCAGTCGCCTCTCTTCCCTGCCTCTCTGTCGCCAGCTGTCGGGGAGGAGAACCAAGGGAGTTAGGGTGGAGCTGGAGCTCAAGTTTCTCCCACTGCAGAGCAGTTCTAAGGACAAGTAGCAGCTTTGTTAAAAAACAGAGCTACCTTGTGACCACCTAAAGGGGTGGGATGGGAGGGTGGGAGGGAGACTCAAGAGGGAGGAGATATGGAGATATATGTATATGTATAGCTGATTCACTTTGTTATACAGCAGAAACTAACACACCATTGTAAAGCAATTATACTCCAATAAAGATGTTAAAAAACAAACAAACAAACAAAAAAAACAGAGCTACCAAAGGCAGGGCCCCGAGGCAAGCTTTAAGCATGCCCCAAATAAAGAAATCACTTCTAATAAATCCTTTCTCCTGATCAAATCAGGAAAGCCTTCTTTTTCTAGAAAGTAAAGATGATTTTTCCTAAATCAGGCTTTTCTCTTGATGGCAGAAGGTGGAGACAGAGAAGCAATAAAGTTTGTCTTTTCACGACTATTATTCTCTCCTTACGTCACCTGCCTTCTCTCCAAAATTCATCCCGTGACCTACCCTAAATATACCACTCTAAATCTGGGGCTGCATTAAAATCTTTACTAGCGTCAAGCACATCCCCATTTCTAACGAGCTTTATGACTCAAAGGTCCGAATCTGCACCAAGCCAAGATTCGGCCAAATGCATTATTTTGGGTGGGGTTCTCTGACTCATGCTTTGCTCTTTTATAAGCGGTTAGTCATGCTCCCTAAGCATTCAGCACATTGATTACAGGGTTACTGTTTTGAAAACACCCAGGATTTCATCTCTAAGGAGTTGGTTATTCTAATGTCTAGACAACAGCTACAGAACATGGACAGGGCTGAGACCAATTTGGGAGACAGGAGGCTTGGTCCTTCAAGTTTATTGAAGGAAGGTTATAAGGCAGATGGAGAAATGTGAGTTCTAGCTTCATTGAGGCTCAAATGAGATAAAACTGGATTAGGAGGCAGAGGATGAATATTAAGGAAGGACTGTTCTGACAATAAAAGCCTGTAAGACACTGGGCTTATTTTCGAAGAATGGCTATAGATTGAGGACCACCTGTCTGAAACGAATCAGATGCTGGATGGGGGTGGGGTGGTCAGGTGTTAAATGCCTCTGCAGCCCCCTCTCACGCTGTGATACTGAGCTGTTTTCTGTGCAAATCGATGATGTCCGCTCTTTAAGCTACTGGGTTCTACAAACATCCAAAGGAGTGGTCCTCAAATATCTTCATTCATCAGCTGAGAGGCAAAATGGCTAGTTGTGTGCTCACATCCTACCTCTGCCACCGTCTAGCTCATGGTCTTGGGCAAATGCTTGCATTTCTCTAACCTTCAGGTCCGTCATCTGTTCAGTAGGAGTGAGGGCGTCAATTTCAGAAGGCCGTGGTAAAGATTAAGAAAGAGAAAACCACGCAAACTCCTCAGCCTCCTGCCCGTCACGTGGGAAACGCAGAGCAAACAGTAGCTACTGTGGTTACTTTGCAGTTTGCTCAGAACAGTCGTTCAGTTCCCTGACGCCCGAGGCGAGAGACATAATGGTGACGTAAAGTAAGATCCTGAACCGAGCGAGAGAGCTTAATGACGAAGAACTGGCTCAGTTAACAACCTCAACTTCTCAGTGAGGCCTCCTCTCAAAATGCTTTCAATCTTGTAACCCCACTCCCTTTCCCCATTCTTCCTTTCCCCTCCCTTCTTTCCTTCCTCCCTCCCTCCCTTCCTTCCTTCCTCCCTCCCTCCCTTCCTTCCTTCCTCCCTCCCTCCCTTCCTTCCTTCTTTCCTCCCTTCGTCCTTTCCTATCCTTTTCTTTCTTCAGTACTTCTCACCTTCTAACATACTATATAATTTATTCTAACATACTATATAAGTTATTCATTGTTTACGGTCTGAGGCCCCTGGTAGAATACAGGTCCCATGAGGGCAGGGATCTTTGTCACTCTTTGTCCACTGGTGTATTCTGAGCACCTAACACACATATTAGACCTCTTGGCTAAATGAACAGTCTGGGATAAATGACAGAAGTTGCTGTCTTCAGGCTGATAGACCTAAAGATGAGGGCACTTAAGTCTGTTGGCCTCCATCTTCACTCACTCATAGAATAAAATCTGAAGCACCTACTAAGGGCACAGTGGTGGGAATTCAAACAAACAAAGTGGAGGGACTGGGGCCATGTTGGAAAGGGCCTTGAAGGTCACGCTAAGGACTCTGAGCCTGACCTTAGATGCAAAGATGGACTCAGGAAGGGGTTTTAAAGTTAAGGGACTGCCGTGATCAGACTGTATTTTGGAGAGACCCCTCTGGGGTGGGGGGGTGGGAAAATGAGGGGAAGGGAGTCACGGGAGGCCCGGAACAGCTGACCGAGGGATGAGGAAGGCCTGGACAAAGGCAAATGTGGGAGGTGAGCCTGGGGTGGGGAGAGGCCAGGGCGGGGGTGGGTTGGAGGGAGTCAAGGATTCTCCAGGGCTTCCAGTTAAGTCTCTGAATGGAAACTGACACCGCCACCCAGAAGAGGGATTCGGGGCTGAAGAGTCCCTTTGGAGAGGAGGGGTGGGTGGGTTTCTCATCTGGTTTGGGGCATATTTCTACGAAGGTGCCTATATGAAACGAATTCGTGCAACAATTATTGAGCCCCTAAGCGTGTGCTGGGCACTGTGAAATCTGCCTAGACTTGGGTAGGAACTGGAGTCAGAGATACGACCGGGGAAAGAGATGGGTCTAGCGACAGAAACTTGGGCGTCCCCCGTGAGTAGGTGCTGGCTATGGTCACAGCGAAGAGGGGGATGAGGCCCAGGTGGTGAGCATACAGAAAGGCAGCAGGCTGTTCTCAGAAATCCTGGTCCCCCGGTGCTGGGAGGAGGACGAAGGCTCGACAAAGGCCACTGAGAAGGACCCACCTGAGTCCAAGGAGACCTGGCAGAGAGTGATGCGGAGAATGTCATCATTCAGGGATTCTTAAATTCATTACCAGAAAAAAAAAAAGACCCTTGACTTTTATAGTTTTTCCCAGGCTGACTAAGATGCTCATAACGAGGATGAAAATTTCCCTATTGCTTCATCAAGGAAGCATTCTACTGGGAAACGAGCAAAGCTGGATGAGCTGCGGAACAGATCCACGTGTGCCAGTCTAGCCAACTGACTCGAACCCCCATCACAGAACCGCATGAACAAGCCAGAAAACCAAACCCTCCCAGGCGCAGAGCCCTAGGATGTGAAGGAGGCCCAGCTCTGGCTGCCTCGTTCCCCGGGCTCAGCTTCCACGCTGCACCCCCAGCTCTCCAAGTCCACGGGCACATCTGACTGTGAGTTAAGGAATGCTTGTAAAGCGCTTTGAGCTTCTCAAAGGAAAGAAACAGGAAGTCTATACATCATTTCTGCAAGCCTGTTAACAAGTGTCTAAGTCTCCCTCTTCAAAGCTGCTCACCACCAGGGCTCTGTAGTGGGAGCTCAGTACTCCCAAGAATTTGGTTACCATGGGAACCGAGGAAGGACACACATGCCCTGGATTCCAGAAATACAAAAGGAACTGCCTAAAAAGTTCTGGAAGAGTTGGGGTGGGGGGGATGATGCAGGCTTCATTGAGGCGGGATAACAGATGGAGACTTTGGTCCAAGGTCCGAAGAATCAGAACGTGTTACCTTTCAGGGAGTGCCTGGAGCAGGCATGCAGCGAGGAAGAGGAGAAATGGAATGACTCTGAGCCTGACCATCCGACGTGGCCTAGAACTTTCACAATCAACAGGTCAGCACAGATTTGTGGAGAGTCTGCCATGCACATAGCCCTGTGCTAAGCAGGAGAAGCATAAGACGAAGAGCTGATAATTCCACATCAACAGGAAAGAAGCTTAACACCGTATGGCATTTCATTCAATCAGATTGAACCAGGCTTATCGAGTTGAGCATCGCTCAAGCAGGAAACACACGCTCGAGAGCACAGAGCCGTAAAGACGATGGGGAAGACTTTCTACCCCGGCGAGGTCTAACTGCAGTGGTCAGGACAGAGACACACATACAGATTAGGCAGGGCAGGAGAAAACACCAGAACGCTCTGGTGTGTACCAGAAGGTACACACAGAGCGCTCTGGGGGCAGGGAACAGGGAAGCGTTGGCTCTGACTTAGAACATGAAGGGGAGGGTGCTATGGACGTGATATCAAGCTGTTATCTCTTGAGCGTCTCTTCTGATGCCCTCAGTGAACAACATGACAAAAATTCCTGCCCTCACAGAGCTGCCAATGAGCAGAGGTTGGGGAAGGGCTGAGAGGAGCTGGGTGAGTGAGTGAAGGTCTGGGAGTGGATGTTGTATGTGTGTGTGTTTGAGGCGGGGCTTGGGAGGTGTGGGTGACATGCTCTGAGGCTAGGCGGACCCCCGGAGTGGGGCTGTGTTGTGGAGGACAGTACACGCCACAACAAGGCATTTTACTAGGCTTCACTGCCTGGCCAAACATCTGGGGACCCAACCCAAAGTCCACCCATCCCCCTTCTTATTTTATTACTATCTTGGGCTTGGTCCCAAACCTCGGATGTGCCTCGGGCAGAGTCAGGCGAGGCCCACAGCCAGAGCCAAACAGCAGGGGGAAGTAGTGCGATCGGTCCTGTGCTTTAGGGCTGGCGGTGACAAAAGGACGTCTCAGAAGAGGCAGAGGTGGAGGAACTAGAGACACTAAGGAGGCCTCGGCAACGGTTCAGGCAAGAGGTGATGAAGACCGTGGCCGTGCGTTTGGAGGGGAAGGCACAGCCAGGAGGTGACTAGGACTCGGTCAACACTCATGTGGAAGATGAAGGAGTCGGGATGGATGTGAACGGGATGGGTAGGATGGAGGGGACCTCTAGGAAGACAGAACACTGGGGGTCAGAGGTGGGAAGGAATGTGAGTTCCAATCGGACATGCTGATTTGGGATCCACCCGAGGAGGTTTACACGGCGATGCTGCCCAGAGAGCTTGGGATAAAAGGCGGCAGCACCAGCCATGTTGATCTGGGTTCATCCCCCTGGAAATAGTGACTGAAGCCCCTTCCAAATACTAGACTAAAGGGACAACTGAGCAGCTGTGGGGGTAGTGAACGGTGATGGATTAGGTTTTAGATACAGAATCTTATCACTGGCGGGGCGCTCAGAGGGGACGGGGCTTAAATAGCAGAGGTACCCAATAAACATTTGTCAAACGCAACCAAACTTGCCACTTGGGACAAACGTTGCGTGCATAACTCTCGCACATCTGATCAGATGGTATTTGAATTCCTCCAGGGCAAGGGCTTCAGTGTCTCATCATCTGTCCATTTTACTCTGAGACAGATTATGCCGGAATGTATGTATACATGTATTTATTTATTTATTTTATTCTATTTTTTGTTTTGGTTGTGCCGCGTGGCATGTGGGATCTTAGTTCCCCGACCAGGGATCAAACCTGAGCCCCCTGCATGGGAAGTGTGGAGTCTTAACCACTGGACTGCCAGGGAAGTCCCGAATGTATTTATTTTTGAGTAGAAATAGGCTTCCCTATAATTTCAGTTCAGATACCACTTCTTATCTCTGGAACGGCACTGTCCTGAAATATCTCGAGACATTTACTTTTTGTCTGTTTTCCCCACTACAATGTTTCTCCCACCTTAAGGGGCAGACGCTTTGCTCGTTCCCTGCTATATTTTCAGCACCTAAAACGCTTCCTGGCACAGAGTAAGTGAATGATGAAGATGTGATTTTTTTTGACTGAATGAATGAATGCGTAAGTGACCTCGCCTTTGTCTTCACATTGAGTCTGAGGAATGGTTAAGACGTTTAAGGGAGCTGGATGGAGGTCAGGTAGGAGAGTTACTGATGGAAGGGTGACAGCTGAAGCTGAAGCTATTGGGAGGGGCCGAGCTCTTGAGGGAGGAGAGCAGGAGGCAAGGTCCAAGACTTTCATTCATTTACTTATTCACCAGCTTTTCTGTTTTTAATTAAAAAAATTTTTTAAAAGAGCCTTCAAATCCCCCTTTTTGTTTTGTTTTATTTTATTTTTACTTTTTTTGGCCGCGTGGCTTGTGGAATCTTAATTCCCAGACGAGGGATTGAACCCGCGCCCTTGGCAGTGAAAGCTCAGAGTCCCAACCAGTGGATCGCCAGGGAATTCCCCTTATTCACCAACTTTTAACTGAGCACTTAGAAACCAGCCAAAGGCCCTGCCTGCAAGAACATTCTAGTGAGGGAGAGGACAGTAAATAAATGAACTAATAGGTATATAAAGCAGGTGACAGTAGGTGATGTGAAGAGAACTAAAGCTGAGTAAGGGGGTAGAAAAGGAAGGGGAGCTATTTTCGATAGGACGGTCAGGTGAGGCCCCTGGAAGTTGACACGAGAGCGCTTGGGTGTTGAGCAGGCCAAGTAGGGAAGGCTGTATCGTGTCACCCGTGGCCCAAACCTCCTGTGATACAGATGAACGCTGGAACCCTCTAGGAGCTTGGCCTACACTGGTCTGTAGCTCTCCTAGGCAGTAATATGGGAACACCCTAGAGGCTTAGCAGTTGGACCCTTTCTTCCAAACTCCTCTTCCTCTAGGCCGAACTTCCCAAGCTGCTGGTGGCCTCAGTTAGGGCCTGGTCATTCAGAGAGAGAAGCAACATTGGCAGCCCTAGAGGCGTTGCCTCAGGGCCGACAAAGTGCTGTCACATGCAAAACCTCACTGGACCCTCCCGACACTGCGTCCTAAGTTCTATTTTATAAATGAGAAAACTGAAGCTCAGAAACCCAAAGTTATAAAACTCATAATTATTAGAGTTCAGGTAGTAGCTTGACTTTTTTGTTAATTCTAGTAAAACTTGACCTAATTCTCAGAGGGTGGTGCAGTCAGGAAGAGAACAGGCTGGCATTCACTGAGTGTTTCCCTAACGTCCAGCAACATGCAGGCACTTGCGGATATTATATTTCATCCTCGCAACAACCCCATGGGGCGCTACTCTTACCCCCATCTCACGGATGAAGACACTGAGTCACAGAGAGGCTCGGTGAGATGCCAAAGGTCCTCTGGCCATTAAGCGGTAGAGCTGAGCTTGGAGCACAGGTCACCCCGACAAGGAGCTCCTTGTTTCCAACTCTTTCCTTTATACCCAGACATTTCATTAAGATCATGAAAGTCTTGTTAACACCATCGAACCTCTCCTGCTGTTGGTCTCTGTTGAATTGCACTGAGGAGGCTGAGCTCTAACCTAAGTGGCCTTTCTAGAACACAGAGGGAGGACAGTGGTCTGGAATGAGGCCACTCATCGAAGTGTGAGGACAACTCCGTTGCCTCTTGTGAATACTGAAAAAACTCTGATCACGTAAATTTTTCATAGCCTTCTATTCATTTAAACAGTATTTGTCATACATACTGCTAATCAATGGACATCCCTTCACAAGGTCATAAAAAAGGAAGACTGAGTTAAGGATGCACTATGTATTTGAAACAGTACTTGTGCCTTCTATTATGTCATCAACTCTGCCTTCCACAGAGAGGTACTATTAAACGCACACTTGACTGTGCAGTGACACCTAGTGGCTAGTTGAGGAATGAACAGATGCTAACTTAGGATCCGATGCTAACAGGTTAAAAAAAATTCATTGAGCCAGGCTAGATGCCGTCTTTGTCACTTTCCTCTCTGTTTAGGTTGCAGTAAAGGAAACTTCGACAGACCTGGCTTGAATAGCACCTTTTAAAGAGATTCCCTTTCCCACCATAAGGAACCAGGGTTCCTTGGAGAAATGGCTAATTCCAGCTCTGGAGCAAGAAATGTCAAGATGTGCTTGAAATATCCTGTCCTACCAGAAACCAAGGAAGTTACTGAAGATTACCAGGGTCATGTCAAAAGGACCAAGAAACCAACTTGAAGAGGTTCCCACTGGCCAAAGATGGGACAGTTTGAGCATCTGTGAGAATAATAACTGCAAAGAACTGAAACACATCAATTATGTTTGAATTCATACGTTTATATTGGTACTCAAAAACCAGAGATCAACACTGCCTCCCCTTTGGAGGATGGTAAGAAATGAAATCATTATTCTGAAAACTGATAAAGAGAAGGCATCAAGCTAAAGAGAAGGTATCTGGCCTTTTTTCTACAACTCTATCTCAGGGAAACCAAATAGTAGATGAAGGGAAGTTTCTCTTTACCAAAGTACTCTGGCTAATAAATGAAGAAGGAAAAATAGAGAATATTATCATTTGACAACCTTTAAGGAAACATGGCATCTGGGAAATGGTGATCTAAGGTCACTAATATCACAAAAACAGAGGCAAGCCAACATCATGAGCCCCTGATGGAGGTACACAACACCATCTTTGAAATAACCTTGCCCAAAACTCAAACTTGAATCTGATTATGCCTCTAGTTCTGACTATGAATTTCAAGCAATACAGGGGCAGAGAAACATGTTAAAATGCCACAGTAAGGAAACCAGCAAAATTCAGACTGTGGGAAACACTAGGATAAATGATCCATAAACGGCAAGGAAAGATGAAAACGTGTGGTGGTGAGAAAATCAACAGATCAATAAAAGCTTAAAAGATGTACCAACCAATTGCAATGGATGCATCTTATTTGGACCCAGATTCAAACAAACTGTAGGAACAAATTATGAGCTAGTAAGAGAAAACTGAACACTGGATATTTAAAATTATTGTAACAGTAATGAATTGTTAAAATTTTAGGAATAATAAGATATTATTTTTGTATTTTTAAAAAGTCTTCAGTAGTCACAATGAAATATTTATGAATGAAATAATGTAATGCCTGGAATTTGCCTAAAAATAATTTAGGGTCGGGACCAGGTTGAAGTTGTGAGGATACACATGACACAAAATTGGCCTTGAGTTAATTATCATTAAAGATGAGTGATGGGTACGTAGGGTTTCATTTTCTTATTCTATCTTTCTATAAGTTTGAAGATTTCCCTACTAAAAAGTTAAAGGCAAAAGAAAAAAATTGGACCAAGTTATTATCCTGGGTTTGGAAAAAGAAATGATTAGAAACTAGTCCGTTCTGCTTGAAGTCTTATGTGACCTGACTTAATCATGTCAACCTCATTTCTTATGAAATAAGAAGGGGCAAAGAGAAAGAATAATTACTGAAACCTACTACAGGTCATAAACATTAAGCATTTTATAAATAGCATCTCAGTAAATACTGAAAGATAGTCTCTAACAATAATACTATGAGGTAGATTTTATTATCAGCACTTACAAGATGGGAAAACAAAGTCTTACAGAGGCTGAGTAACTTCCCAAGCATCATCCAGGATTCAAACTAAAATATACTTGTTCATCATATTACACCTGGCTGCTTCCCAAGACGCAGGAAAGAGGATGGAGAGGACAGAGCGGGAACTAGGAGAGGACAGAGTGGGAACTAGGATGAGACAGCTGAGACACCTGGGGCTCAAGATTTAAGGAGGTGCTCACTCTCAGGGCCAACCCTACATACACTTGGACAACTGTGAGACTGAGTGTCTCCTTAAATTTTGCACAACAGGTGCACCCGCTTCCTCACCCTAGTCCCAGCCCTGGGAAAAGATAGTCTAGGTATTCTTTAAATAGAGTTTGCTTTCTCTGCAGCCTCTGCAGTGAAGGCTGGAAAGTCTGAATGAGGGCTGGAGCAGAAGAGGTGGAGGCTCCTGTCACACAGGAGGATTTTAACAACTGGGGAGTCACTGATTATCTAGAAGAGACCTGGCTTCTGAAGGGAGGTTGAGGCCTAAAGAATAAAATCATGCAACCACTTGCACCTGTTATTCTCTAAAGTCAAGGGAACTGGACCCCAAGTAAAGCCCTGGAAACAGGACTAGAATAATAGGAGGCACATGTGCTCTGCTGAAAGGCCCACAGACCATGAATAACTAAGGCGGTAGCAGTCTGGCTCTGGCAAACGCTCCCTGCCCTTCTGGCATTCAAGGGGAGTGTGGGGTAAAAACGAAGTATCTCTAGCCCTTTATGCTCCCCAGATATTCATGACCCCAAAGTACAGATTGACTTAGATATTCTCTGAATCTCCCAGAACCCTGCTGTGGCTAATGTAGGTGTTCAGCTTAAGCTGAGGGGATATTCTCTGTATCCAAATCAGTTTGGCAACTGGCAAAGGCGTTTACTTAGATACAATGCAAATGTTTGTGTGCTGTAGGCTGAAGAAATTCAAGAAGAAAGTCAGTATTCAGTATTTCTTAATTCATCAATAATATGAATTTAGAAAGAGAAATTAAGAAATAATCCCATTTACAATTGCATCAGAAAGAACACAATACCTACAAATAAATTTAACCAAGGAGGTGAAAGATCTTCACACTGAAAACTATCAAGACATTAATGGAAAATCTGGAGAAGACACAAATAAACGGAAAGATATTCCATGCTCATGGATTAGAAGAATTAATATTGCTCAAATGTTCATATTACCCAAAGCAATCTACAGATTTAATGCAATCCTTATTAAAATTTCAATGGAATTTTTTACAGAAATAGAAAAACAATGTTAAAATTTGTATGGAACCACAAAAGACCCTGAATAGCCAAAGAAATCTGGAGAAAGAAGAACAAAGCTGACGGCATCACATTTCCTGATTTCAAACTATATTACAAAGCTATCATAATCAAAACAGTATGGTATTGGCATAAAAACAGATACAAAGATCCATGGAACAGAACAGAAAGTCCAGAAATAAACCCAGGCATACATGGTCAACTAATTTACAACAAAGAAGCCAAGAATGTACCATAGGGAAAGGACAGTCTCTTCAATAGATGGTGCTGGGAAAACTGGACAGCCACACGCAAAAGATTGAAACTGGACTACTATCTTACACCATACACAAAAGTCAACTCAAAATGGATGAAAGACTTGAACATAAGACCTGAAACTGTAAAATCCCTAGAAGAAACCATAGAGGGTAACCTCCCTGACATCGGTCTTGGCAATGATTTTTTTTGTATTTGACTCTGAAAACACAGGCAACAGAAGCAAAAATAAACAAGTGGGACTACATCAAGCTAAAAACCATCTGCACAGAAAAAGGAAACCATCCACAAAATAAAAAGGCAACATATTAAATGGGAGAAATTATTTGCAAGTCATATATATGTAATGGGTTAATATCCAAAATATATAAAAAACTAATATAACTTGAGAGTAAAAAAACCCAGACAATCAGATTAAAAAGTGGGCAGAGGATCTGAATAGACATTTTTCCAAAAAAGATATACAAATGGCCAAGAGGTACATGAAAAGGTGCTCAACATCACTAATCAGCAGGGAAATGAAAATCAAAGCCACAGTGAGATGTCACCTCACACTTGTTACAATGGCTATTATGAAAAAGACAAGAAGTAACAAGTGTTGGCAAGGATGAGGAGAAAACGGAATCCTTATGCACTGCTGCTGGGAATGTATATTGGTGCAGCCACTATGGAAAACATTATGGAAGTTCCTCACAAAATTAAAAATAGAACTACCATATGATCTAGCAATTCCACTTATGAGTATATACCTGAAGGAAATGAAATCACTAGTTTGAACAGATATCAGCACTCCTATGTTCACTGCAGCATTATTTACCATAACCAAGGTGTAGAAATGACGTAAGGGTCCATAGACAGATGAATGGATAAAGAAGATGTGGTACATACATACAATGGAATATCATTTAGCCACAAAAAGAAGGAAATCTTGCCATTTGCAACAACATGGTTGGACTGTGAAGGCATCATGCTAAATGAAATAAGTCAGACAGAGAAAGGGAAATATTGTATAATCTCACTCATATGTGGAATTAAAATAAAACAACTGAACTCACAGATACAGAGAACAGATTGGTGATTGCCAGAGGGTGGGGAGGTAGAAGGTGGGAGAACTAGGTGAAGGTGGTCAAAAGGTAGAAACATCCAGCTATAAGATAAATTAGTTCTGGGGATGTAATGTACAGCAGTGACCACAGTTAACAATATTGTACATTGTATCGTATATTTGAAAGTTACAAAGAGAGTGGATCTTAAAATTTCTCATGGGGACTTCCCTGGTAGCGCAGTGGTTAAGAATCCACCTGCCAATGCAGGGGACACGGGTTCGAGCCCTGGTCCGGGAAGATCCCACATGCTGGGGAGCAACTAAGCCCGTGAGCCACAACTACTGAGCCTGTGCTCTAGAGCCCATGCTCTGCAACAAGAGAAGCCACCGCAATGAGAAGCCCGCACATCGCAATGAAGAGTAGCCCCTGCTTGCCGCAACTAGAGAAAGCCCGCGTGCAGCAACGAAGACCTAATGCAGCCAAATAAATAAATTTGTAAAAAAAAAAAAATTTCTCATCTCAGGAAAAAAATGTGTAACTTTGTTTAATGAAGGATGTTAACTAAATGGTGGTAATCATTTCATAAGATAAACATATATCAAAGCATTATGTTGTATTTTAAACTAATGCAATATTATATGTCAATTCCATCTCAAAACTGGAAAAAAAAATGCAGATGCTCACTGCAGATGATTCACGTGCTACCCGTGTATGCCTAAAGAACCGTTTCCTTACGTGGAATAGACAGTGATGCCTTCCCTGTCTTCGATCTTAATGCTGTCATCGCTGGGAGCTGGTGGGTTGCTTTGAAACTCATTTGGAATCCGGAACCAGACTTTTAATTTCTTCTGTAGGGACCCATCGGCACTGGGGAACACGGCAAAGGAAATAGGAACTGTCATCCCCATCCCGATTCCTGAAAACACAAAACCCCACAGAGGGACGTGGGTGTTAGAGACAAAACCTGCTCAGGCCCATGGACCATCTGCTGGTCTCATTCTTCTTCCGAGACAATATTTGTTGTTCTTGAAATTTATAATAAGTATTTCAGGCATTAAAACATATCATCAGACAAAGACAAAACACCTCTTATTTGTATATTTGGAGGTAAGAGCATCGTGATTCAACTCGTCTGGAAAAAATTATTTGGTAATATATATTTAAGACTGTAAATATATCAGTATCTAATTACTTCCCATCTAATTGTTGATTTTAATGAAATAATCCAAAATATGGAAAGGGCTATAGGTAATAGGATTTTCCTTGCAGCAGAATTTATAATGGTGAAAAATTGGGATTCATATAAATGTTCAAAATAGGAATATGTCTAAGTAAATTATAGGCACATGATGTAATTCGATTTAGCTATTAATAGTTATGCTTAGGACTATTTAGCTACAGTGTAAAATAATTATGAAGTAAGTGACAGAAGCAGGATGTATTGCACAAACACTATGATTACATTTTAAAAAGCTATTAAAAAGCCCTAAAAAAATACATTCGAAGACGACAATGATTATATTAGAAAAGATGGATTAAGGGTGCTGTTTTGTTATTTTCAAAATTTTTTAATGAGTTTATAATTTTTACACATATTTTCTTCTAAAGAAAATGTTATGACAGTGCTAAGAAGGAAAAGATTTCTTCTGGACCTCTTACTGGTCAACTTATGTCCAAAGCCTGATTACTTTGGTCCTAGTAAATGTTACTAAGGTTAATACTAGTTTCTAACTTTCTCAATTATCAACTTGAGATATATCCTAAAAATTCAACACATTGTCTCTTTTTTCACCTTGTGTTCTGACCCATTTTGGGTTTGCACTGATTCCAAAGTGCAGGACAAATTAGAGAGCTAAAGAGTTAAATTCGTATTTAGATATGGTTTACATGCTAATAGGCACACTGAAACTTCAGGCCTCTCATTTTAAAAACAGGGAGGCAGCCAGCACAGACTGCCAAGTCTTTTTATTTATTTATTTGTTTGTTTGTTTATTATTTTTAGGCCATGCCATGCGGCTTGTAGGATCTTAGTTCCCCGACCAGGGATCGAACCTGGGCCCCCGGCAGTGAGAGCGCTGAGTCCTAACCACTGGACCGCCAGGGAATTCCCATGGACTGCCAAGACTTTAAGAGGGGAGCAGCCTAAGAATTCTCAGGCTCTTTATTTGCCAGAACAGAGCCAGGGACCCTCCATAATCATCACTCACTGACCCTCAGTATCCCCACACAATCTGAGCTACCAGGGGCCTGACTCTGGAGATTTCCAGCCTGGGGGCAGAGGTCCCATGTCAGAAGCTGGCCTTGTTCTGTGGCCTGGCTTCTCGTGGGCACACCTTACCCAGTCCACCAATCCAAAGACATGATAAGCAGTGTAGGGTTAAAAAATAACAAATAAACAAACAAAGAAACAAACAAACAGCGTTGTGTCTCCACACCTGGGAGAGAAGCATGAACTCAGTGCTACTGAGCGGGGATCCCACAAAGTCGGGGGAGGCCGGCATGAAGTCAGTGGGTCTCCCCAGAGCCTCCCTGCCCACGGAGCACAGCAAGTTTGTGTGCCACTGAAACAGGTAGTGACAGGTGCCTTGTGGTCCCTCCCTGTGTTTTCCATCGAGGACGTGAGACTATGCAGCCCTGGCCTATGAGACCAGAGCCAATCCTTCAGGGATACTCACCCTTGTCATTGGTGCCTCCCACATACTTCATGACTTTGGGCATTGCTTCCCGTAGAGCCTCATCCACAGGCTTATCAGTCACTTCCACTGTGGCAAACTTCCCACCTTCACAGGCCCTCTCCTCATAGGAGACCTCTCCCTAGAGGCAGAGAATATGCAGCGCTTAAGAGATATAAAGTAGCAACCTGTGATGACTCTAGAAACAGTGCAAGTCCAGTTACCAGAGGCACACACTGCTAAGGAACTTTCCATAAAGAGCCCAACTATGGTGACAGGGAAGAGACAGGCCAGAGTATGAAGGGCCATGACAAACAGGTTCTGAGATTTCTTACAGATGTAGAGACAGCAGAAAAAACGTCATATAATCAATATTCGCAGAGAAATAATAGAAGATATTACAACCCAAACCACCCAGAATGCTATAAAAATAGACTGTTCTGAGATCAAAGAGCTCTGGGAAATTAAAAATATAACAGACAGGAAAAATTCAGTGGAAAGGCTAGAAGAGAAAATTGAAGGAAATATTCTAGAAAGTCAAGTAAAAAGGCAAAGAAGTAGAAAATAGAAAAGAAAATCAAAGGATCAAGCCAAGAGATCCAAACTCTGAATAATAGGAAACCCAGGAAAAGAGAAGAGAAAATTGCAAAGGAGGAAACAAAGAAATACAGCAACAATCCCACAAAACTCTAGGGCCCCGAGATTAGCCTCAATCTAGTAGAAGGGCTGCAATTCAAGAAGAATCAGAGTAGTTCTTTTCACACTGTACTCCCAGATGCAATTCCTCTTCCCAATCTGTCTCACTAAGTCACACCCCCCCATGCCCCTCCATGACCAGCTGCACTGTCACCTCCCCCCGAAACCCTTCCTCCTTGGCAGTGATCCCCTCTCTGTGTTGAGTCTCTGACCTAAGGTCGTTACCCTTTCCCTATAGACCCACGCAGCCCTCTTTCACCCCTCTTCCTCCTCCTCACCATTTGATGTCTCATATGAAGTAGTTTTGTATTCCTGAACATGCTGTAAGGCAGTGCTTTCAAACTTTAAAAGAAACCACAATCCATAACAAGAAATACATTTTTACACCACACCCTATCATGAACATACACGTTTGAAGCAAAGTTTCACAAAATAACACTTTACCCTTATGGACTGGATGCATTATGATACATGTCTTTTCTTTTTTTTTTTTTTAAATTGAAGTATAGTTGATTTACAATGTGTTACTTTCAGATGTACAGCAAAGTGATTCAGATATATATATATATATACATATGTGTGTGTGTGTGTGTGTGTGTGTATATATATATATATATATATATATATATATATATATATATATATATATATATATATCTTTTTCAGATACTTTCCCCTTATAAGTTATTACAAAATATTGGGTATAGTTTTCTGTGCTATACAGTAGGTCCTTGTTGGTTATCTATTTAATACATATAGTAGTGTGTAAATGTTAATCCCAAACTCCTAATTTATCCCTTCCCCCACCTTACCCTTTGGTAATCATAAGTTTGTTTTCCATCCTGTGGATCTATTTCTGTTTTGTATGTAAGTTCATTTGTATCATTTTTTTAAAGATTCCACATATACGTGATACCATATGATATATATCTTTGTCTGACTTACTTCACTTAGTATGATAATCACTAGGTCCATTCATATTGCTGCAAATGGCATTGTTTCATTCTTTTTTATGGCTGAGTAATGTTCTATTGTGTATATACACTACACCTTATTTATCCATTCAACTGTCGATGGATATTTAGGTTGCTTACATGTCTTGGCTATTGTAAATAGTGCTGCAGTGAACACTGGGGTGCATGTATCTTTTCGAATTATGTTTTTTTCTGGATATATGCCCAGCAGTAGGATTTCAGGATCACATAGTAGCTCTCTCTTTACTTTTTAAAGGAACCTCCATACTATTCTCCATAGTGACATGCCTTTTCTTTCTATCCTGTTTATTTCTATTCTGCTCTACTAAAGTGAATTTTAGTCTAGTCCACGAAAGGAAAAAAAAACCTTGATCTATATTGATTTTACTCTCTGGTAATGGAACACCAGTACAGTTTGAAAAATCTGCTAGAAGGTCTTTGTGAACAGAAACTATACCCCAGAGCTTTACATGTTAGATGCTCAAAAGATATTTATTTATTGATTAAGGAGGTGCCTCTGTTACTAATGATTATAAAAAATAGACACATGATAGAGGACCTGGATGCCCCAGGCTGGTAAAACAGGCCTTCCTACGACATCTTAGACTGAAGATTCAACTTCCAAGGGGATATAATGAATCTCTAGAGGAGGGTAGGACTGTGAGTGGCCTATACAGTCTGAAAAAGTACACTTAATATTATAATCTTATACCTAGAATGCAAAAACACCTATTGTTTTTGCAATGCAAAATTGAAGGAGACTAGTGAGAAAGGGGTCAGGGAAATCTGAACATAAACCCTGAGTGCCAATTTCATATACTTCCCTCCACATGGGGCAGGGGAAATTGCACCAGACCAAGAATCGAGAGGCCACAAATTGGCCTTGACTTTGGGGCACTGTGCCTACTAATTCCGAGGACTGCTATGAGGCCCTCCCCTTAGTGAGTCTGACACTTCCAAAGAGCCTTCAGTAGCAAATTGTGTTACGTAAACTTAGGGTATTTTGCTCTTTCTGGCTCCGTCTGTCACAGCAGAGACCAGACCCAGCCTTCATTTGAGGTCCCACTGAGTCTTGCCACTTAAAATGTTTTAAATTCCAGAAATGTCACTCTGTGAGTCACAGAATTTCAGCCTGAAAGAGGTTTCAAGGTTCACCCAATCAAACTAATTTTACCAAAGAGGAAATGAACCAGAGACACTGAGTTGCCCAAGACCACACAGCTGCTGAGTGGTGAAGCTGGAACCAGAATTCAAATCCCCAAACTCTGGTCTAATGCTTGCCACAAGGCTCTATGCTCCACAGGGGATGAATTGGATGTTTTTTTAACCTCTTTCTGTAGCTACTGAGGTAGTTATTTCTGACAGACATTTGTAGGTTCGTGTCACACTCAGAACTGGGCCATCAAAAGTCATTCAATGCAGCTCCTTCTCTTACAAATGAAGAAACCAGTGACCAATTCTCACGGGAGAAAGAGCTGGCTGGCTCTCTCCTTTGTTTTCTTTCCTTCTTTTATTCATTCAACCAACTAAAGAGATGAAAGACATGGTCCCTGACATCAGGAGGCATGGTCTAACAGAAGTAGCCAGGAAAACAGGTTATAAATCTGACGATATGTTTAAGGGGAGAGGCGCTCCAGGGCAGTGTGGGAGCATGGAAGAGGACCACCTAGGTTAGTTTGGGGGACATGGGTGTCTGTTTACAAGTTTGGGTAGGCCAAGCTGCATTTGAGGTGCTTACAGATCATCCAACTGGACATTCAGTCACCGATGCACTGATTCATCGAATAAACATCTACTGAAAACCTCTGCCAGGTGCTACAGATTTGGAGATTAATATGATACAGGAAGTCTAGTTGGATGGTGAGAAGAACTACGTAATTATTATATGATGTAGTAAATGCTCTGATAGTTTAGGGAGGGCAATTTCAGGTAGCAGGCACCCTAGGGGTAAAAGCAATGAGCTGAATAACATTATGATGACGGTGAAAAATATAAGTAGTTCACTGCCACTGGAGCAAGAACTGTCCAGCAGGGCATGGCAAGAAAGGAGGCCAGAGACTCTGGCAGGGGCCAGACTTCCGAAGATCTGAAGGCTCTCACAGGGAGTTGGATTTTGGAACCACTAGTCCAATGACGGTGATCTGACAGCAAGTCCATTTCATCTACCCCAAATTAGTTCAACCTACTTTTGTGATCTAAATATAGGGTTTTGCAGGCGTGTCTGAGTCTTGAGTGAGCATGTTCTCAGCTTGTTCCCCGAGGCAGGAAAGTCCACGGCTAGAAAGGAACGGCTGCTGAGAAAGGAATCCAGTTTGATTCAGGGAGCCCAGCCCCCATGATAACTCTACCATCCTTTAAGGCTGAGCTTAACTCTACCTCTTCTTCCTGAATGATCCTGTCTTCCCATGAACTTCAAAGACAGGTGACACTAGAGCTGGAAGGGCGCTTACAAATCCATTGGTTCATCTGTCTCTTGTTACAGATGAGCAAACCGTCCATTGTACAGTTGGACACATGGGTCTGGACTCAGCAGGGGCCTGGCTCAGTTAGGATGCATCAGCATAACGGGCAACCAAAGCTGGGAATGAGGCTGTGTTGCCCAGGGAACATACACAGAGCATTCTATATAAATTAATCACGTTAATTAATCCCCCGCCTAAAAGCTGTCATTCACCAAGTTCTTAACTTATCTGTGATGGCCCAGGCACCACTGAGCTTCTTCCTACTTTGCCGGCCATACCCCGAGCACCTCCTCACTGGCCTTCTGCTATTTCCTTCAATGCCACGGTCATTCCTGCCTCAGGGCCTCCATACCTGCCTCTTCCTCTGCCTGGGGGATTCCTTTCCTGTCTCTGCCCAATGAATCCCCACTCACCCAACAGGTCCCAACCTAAAAAGTCACTTCCTCAGAGAGGATCCCAGTTTAAAACAGGTTCCCCATGATATTTTCATAAGCCCTTGTATTTTCACAACATAGTATATTGTAATTATAATTACAATGGAATTATAATGGAAGATAATTACAATGGAAATTGTGATGGAATAATAGTGTGTTTAATCTCCAACTGCAATCGTTAAGTCCCATGGGGTCAGGGACTGTCTGTATTGTGTACCGCTGTATCTCCCAGCGTCTAAGACCACGTCTTACACATATATATAGTAGGCCCTCTATAAGGATTTGTGGGAAAGGAGGCCGTGGAGTGAAGCCTGGCTTTACTCTAATGAAAAGGAATATGGTAGCCATAGCTGGCTGGAGAGATGAGAACCTAGCCTAACTATATATATCCATCCTGGAGGAAGGTTGCGCCACATTGTCTGAACGTGGTTCTCCAACAAGTACTGCCTGTTTTCACAGCATCTATGTCTGTAACTTCTCATTTGAACCACTGGATCACTATGAAAATTTAGCTTTGAGAGATGGATATTATCCAACTATTCTGATTTTCCAGGGAGCTGAATTTAAATAGAGTTCTATTTCTGCAGAAAATAAAGCACCTAAGTTAACACCGTTAGCACATGTGATTCTTCAAATTTAACATCTTGAGTGCATTTCCTTGTTACGTGTAACAAAATAATGGCCTTCCCTCACCCCACATTCAGCTAGCTTGTGCTCCCACGTCAGTAACTAGATGAGGATTTCAGCCAGTGGCCACAAATAGCAGTTTTCAACATTCAGTGGGAACCCTGGTCAAGTTCAAGTCCCAGACAGAGATGTTGCAAGAATGCCTCTTGCTATGAGATTTGCAAGGTCCTTTGCAAGGCTGTTTTTTTTTCTCTTGCCACCTGCTGTGGTTGGTATACATGCTGATTTTGGAAGCCAGCTTTCTCACTATAAGAAAACAACAATAATTATTATAATAATGATCAACCTAACTGAGTACTTTCTATGTGTCACGTATTATTTTAAACAACCCTGTGAAGAAGTAAGTGTTTTCATCTTCACTTTCGGATGAAAACAAGAGGTTAAGTAACGTGCCCAAGATACAGTGGCCAAGAGGTGGGGTAAGGATTCCAAGCCAGGCAGTGGGGTCCTCATCAACGTGCACAGGCTGGAAACAAATCCCATAAAGATGTCCATTACTAATATCAGTCCTGCTCTCAGCAGCCACAAGACCCACCCAACCCCACACAGAGAGCTGTGTGTCCTCCTCCCACCCCAAGCAATGCAGAAGGACCTGATAAGGTCCGCAGCAGCCTGGGCCTCCCCACCAGGTGCCTGGAATCAGCCCTGAACATCTGGTTGAGTCTGACTTTGAGCTACGTGGGGCACCCTGTGTAACATATTCATTCACCCAGGAAAGTGAACAATGGTTTCTGACCCAGACTCTTTCCAGGAAGAGAGAGATCATTTCAGAAAGAGGCTCTCTTCACAATAACAACACCCTGAATTTGTACATTTTTAAAAAAAAGATTACAAGGATCTTCGACTGTTTAATTCATTGTCACATAAGGCATTGTCATTCTCATCTTACAGCTGAGGAATTTCAGGGTTCAGAGTGGTTGAGAGGTTAAGTAACTTAACCCAAATTACCTGGAAAACTAAGGGAAAGCTAACAATCAAGTGCTAGGTATTTTGTTGAACAATTTATAATTGGTTTTCTCCTTTAAATTTCAGAACAATGTTATAAGACGTGGATTATTATTTTCTCTCATGATTAGCATCAGAGAGGTTAAATGGGCCGTGACCACGAAGCTAGTAAGAGTGGAGCTGAAGTGAGTTCCAACATAACGATATTACTACATTTGTAGGGTGTATTAGTCTACAAATCATTTTCATGTTTCTTAAACAATTTAATATTTCTAGCAACTCTGGGAGTGGATGGGGAGGATATTTTGATACCCTTTCTACAGTTGCAGGCACTGAGGTTCATTCAGGTTAAATGATTTGCTTCAGCCTGGTAACAATATCCCGTATGGCTCCACATTCTTATCGAATGTTGAGGGAAGATGCTTATCAGGGAGCTGCATTTATCCCTGGAGACACCAAATCAGTGGCAGGTGACACTGTACTATAAGGGGCTAACAGAAAACCAAATGACTGGAGCGTTCTGAACAGAGGCACCTTGATTCAGAGAATTGATTTCACAGATCATAAAAGAGCTGAGATGCCCAACAGGGACAGTGAAGCAACCCTGAGGTTAGTAAGTGCCCTACAGAGGTAGAGGGAGGCTGATCTTTTACCTGAGCTCAGATACCTGGATCACTTGGTGAGAACCAGAACCACGGTGGCCTGGCTAGCAAGAGCTGGAGCCCCAGAGAAGCTCCTGCTTCCAGAGACCTGATAGGGAGGAGAAGGAGTGGGAGAAATACCCTGGCCTCTCCCTTCTTCCTGCCCTCCTATTTCCCTCTAGTGCCTCCCACTGGGAGCCCAGACCCTCAGCCTGCATTGCAAATAACTGTTAACACCAAAGACAAAGTGAGCCCAATTCTACTACAGAAAGGAAAGTTCTCTGCAAGCTGTGGGTAACACGTGGGCTCCTCAAGTGTCAGGGCCAACGAGGCCCCTAGAGATCATCGGGCCGAGTCCACAGGCTGGTATGCACACAGGCGACATCCCACCACAGACAGATCCTCCTGCCTACCTGACCCACAGGGTTTACAAACATTTGTAACAGTTAAAACTGACACAGTTGTCCTACTTAAAACCATAGCCTCACCCCTAACACTCTCTAGGCCCTCCTCCCCTTCCCTGCTTTATTTTTGATCACAGCACTCATCACCACCTGATACATCAAATATTTGACTTACTTGTTCATTAGTCACTAAAGGAGAAGTTCCATGAGGACAGGGATTTTTGCCAGTTTTGTCCACTGCTTTATCCCCGTTGCCTATAAGAGTACCTGGCCCACTCAACAGTTATTTGTTGAATGAATAAATTTTAACTTTAGAGATTTCACATGAAGAGTCTGGATTGCTGGTTTTCCTGAAAAACCCAGCAACCCTGGTTCACATCACTGCATGACAACTGCCTGGAATTACCCTTTGCAGATGGGGACTTGAGTTCTCTGTCTCCAACTTGCCTCAGTTCGCACCCTGCCTTATAGTTTGTCACTCATTTTCATTATGCGCCTGGCTGCTTGTAGGCACCTGAATAGGTCACCTTTGATCAGGGCTAAAGTGCTTATTCTACGTACGGCTAAGGAAACAGATAGAGACAGATGAAGTAACAGGCCTCTGGCTACAGCTGCTTGAAGAGTCCAGACTCTAGTTGAGGGCTTTTGTGTGATGATCAATGTAATGGGTACCTGACTTTGGCCCCCCAGACAACACGGTCCTTTAACAGATGAAGCACTGGGCAGGGAGCTGAGTACACAGCCGCGAGGTGCGCAAGGTACCTGCCCACAAGGAGATTATCATCTAGTGGCAGATTTCTTGTTTTCAGGGGGCAGTCCAACTTGCCTGGGTGCGCACTAATGTTAGTTTGGGGGAAAAGTGCAATGATGCCCTCCTCACTCATCCTGTATTCTAGGCGTCCAACTCCCATAGGCCAACAAGCCATTTGACAGCTCTGGGCCTTTGCACGGGCTCTTCTTGTTTCTGTGCATTCCTGCACATCCCTGAGGCCTAGCTGACGACAGTTCCTCTGCGCAGGCCCCACTATCACCCCCTGGCAGAACGGACTGCTCCTTCCCCTGCGCTCCCGGCCTTGAACAGTTACCTCCTTCGCAGCGCAGATCTTGTTCTATTATATTCAGTTCGCCACCAAGGACAGTTTGGGAGTTTCTTAAGGACAAGCACTTTTTCAGTCTTTCCTGCAACCGAAGGCCTCTCAGCGAACAAATATTCATAAAGTTTGGAATGTTTAAATGGACGAATGCATTCAAGAGGCGCAGTCCATCTCGGTAAGCTGGGATTCTCCCCTCAAACCCATCCTGCCTCTTTGGCTCCCCTCCTCGCAGCACAGCCCTTCGCCCCGCTGCACCCGACCTCCTACTCCCCTCCTTCCCAGTCCAAGCGCTGGGCATCGGAGGGCCGTACCCACGGCAGACGCCAGAACGCACAAGCCCGGGCACGTTCCTGCCCCACCTAACCACGCTCCAGCCGCGAACAGGGTGCGGTGGGCGCGGCCCCCCTTCCGGTCCCCGGCAGCCCTGTGGGCCTACCTTGTCCCCTTTGCTCAGGATCTGCCAAGGCCAAGTCTCTACGCTCCCAAACAGCGAGTTCTTGATCATGCCCAACATGGTGTCGCCGCGGCGCTCTGGATGCGCGGGTACACGCTGTGTGGCCGCTGCGGCTGGCGTCAGCTGGGCTACCCGGAGGGACAGGGGGGGAGGGCGGGGCGTGGCGAGCGGGGAGGGCGTAGCGTGACGAATGGGCGAGGCGAGCGGGGGGTGGGCGGGGCGCCTCGGGCTCCGCCCCTCGGAACGCGCTCGGGGAGGTGGGACTCGGCGGGAGGGGCGGCGCAGGGGTCGCGCTCTGACGCCTGCCGGCCGCCCACCAGGGGCGCGGGGCGGTGGGTGAGCACGTCGTCCTCTGCTCGCCCTGTCTCCTGTACTGGCTCTGACCTCTTCCCTGGGGGCCTGAAACAGATGCGCCCCGGTGTGGGATTTAGGCAGCGGTGGTGAACACCCCGCTCTCCACCCTCCCAGACTGTCCCCCGCCGTGTCCTCTCTCAGGTACCTGGGCGCTAAACTGCAGAACTTTCGGATTCCTCGCGTGCTTTGCCGGGCCTCCACCCTCAGGCCCTGTCCCCAGGCAGGTGCTATATCAGGTTCACAGTCTTTGTAGCCTCCGCCCTTAGGGACCCCTGGCTGCAGCATCTCCACCGACAGGTGTCCTATTTTGCCCTCCGCCCCTGCCACCTCTCATCCAGACGATTGAAAAAGCATCTTAACTAGTTTTCTACTTAGCACTTTCTTTCTCCAGCCCGTTTTAATCACAGATTCTACGTTAATTTCCCAAATCACAGCTTTGCTCATTCACTTCTTCCGTTCAAAACCTTCTAACCACTTTTATTACCATTTATTGAGTGTCTGCTCTCCCTGCCAAATACTTTACAAATATTCCCTTTCCTCCTCACAGCACTAAATGTATTTTATAGTCATTTTACAAAGGAGGAACTGAAACTCAAAATAATTATGACTTTCCCAGTAAAGTGACTTTAAAAGAATAAAATGACTTTCCCAAGGTCAAAAACCAGTGTGAGGTTTGGTCAGGATTTGAATCTGTGACTGTGGTTCAGTGTCCATCATGCTTTTGTTGCACCCCTGTCACCCAGACTTTCACAGATCTCCATACACCCTCTGAATTCTGCCACTGTGCCACGCTGACGCCTCCATCAGGACGTCCCCTGCTTCTAACTCACCCCCTGAAATTCGACTTCTCTGAAAATACAACTTTCACTGTGTTTCCAGGAACAATGTGCTCTTTCTGTCTGAACTCATGGTACCATTTTGTTTATTCAAAGGTTCTGTCCACATGAGGGTTCTTCTTGCACAGTTCCCCACTGGTTACACTGTCATCTGAATTTATTAAACTAATTGTTAGCCTGATTTGTGCAGGCTGCTCTGACCCAACGCTGAGGAACCTCTTGCTGTGCCTGCCTCTTGGGAAAGAAGACCTTGAACCTGAGCCAGGGAGTAGGAATCAATAATGGTGATGCTGATGACCTCCAGTTTTGTGGTAACAGATATTAACTTTATTACTTACGGATAAAACGATTTACTTTTTGGCAAATATTTGTTGATTGCTATTAAAGAAATGGCCATTTAATTATTTTATATTTTCTTGGCTCTTATATAAGAGGCTATTGATTATAAGAGGCATGCTATTTTATGTGCTATTAAGATAGAAAACAACTGCTAACAAGTAAACTGTGATGTTCAATTGATTTTACAGCATCCAGAGATATTAAAGTATGAGGTAGCATGCAGCTTACAATTCATGAGAAAGTATGTTGCTTTGTAAGCGTCCCTGAGTATTTTTGCTGCTCATAGGTATGTCCCTTTATTACAGATGAAGCTCTTAAAGGGCAAAGATCTATTTTTCTTTAGCCTTTTCCTCTCTCACCACACCCAGGGGTTGCTTAATAACTGTCAAATGATTAACAAAACTGTTCTTGATATTAGAGCTAATCATCTATTTTAGTTACTAAACTAGGTACAATGAAATGGGGCCTAATTCTCCCTTGGGTCACGTAGCAAAAGCATTTGGAAATCAGAAGACATCTGGTCAGAAGATTACAGGCCTCAGTTTCTACATCTGCAAAGTTGGGGTAATAATGTCACCTCGCAGTGCTGCAGAGTGGATTAAAAGAGCCTGTCAGGCACTTAAAAGCACTGTGTACACTGTTAAGGGCTAGACTCTCTCCCGCCCCTGGTTGAGTTGGTTCTGCTACCAAGAACTGAACCCAGCTACTTCAAGAGCATGGCATAAATGCATCATTTTAAAGCACAGATTATTAGGTATTTTCCTTTATCTAAAGACTTTGATGTGGTATGAGACACTTTCCTTTGCAATTTATTAAGTATTATGACTGAATAATGTTCTGTGTGTGTGTGTGTGTGCGTGCACGTGTGTGCTGTAGGCAAAAGATGTATGTATTTTTGCAATAGTTTTAATAAAAATATTATTACAATGAAGCAGAATTTGGTAGGAGAGAAATAATAATAACTTACACTTATTGAGGGCTGGTTATGAGCTGGTAAGCATCATAAGTGCTCTATTTGCTTTATCACATTTAACCTTCACAGTAACCCTAGGAGGAAGGTACTATTATTTCCTCAACATTGCAGATTAGGAAATTGGGGCTTGGAGAGGGTAGGTTATCTACCTAAGAGCAGGCAGCTAGTAACAAGCCTGTGCTTTTTTTTTTTATATACCAAATCTGCTCACATTTATTTATTTATTTATTTTTGGCTGTGTTGGGTCCTCGTTTCTGTGCGAGGGCTTTCTCCAGTTGTGGCAGGCGGGGGCCACTCTTCATCGCGGTGCACGGCCCTCTCACTATCGCGGCCTCTCTTGTTGCGGAGCACAGGCTCCAGACACGCAGGCTCAGTAGTTGTGGCTCACGGGCCTAGTTGCTCTGCGGCATGTGGGATCCTCCCAGACCAGGGCACGAACCCGTGTCCACTGCATTAGCAGGCAGATTCTCAACCACTGCGCCACCAGGGAAGCCCCAAGCCTGTGCTTTTACTCAACACTTCTCTCGCTGCCTAGGGCTGTCAGTGCAGGAAGTTGAACTCCAACTTTCAAATCACCAAGTGCGGAAAACGGTGGGAAAAAAGACACCAGAGGACTTTACAGTTAATCAGAGCAGTTGCTGCAGCTCTTGTATTTGTTTCCTTGGAAATGATACCCAGGGAAAGAGATTAGTTCAAAAGATCAGGGTTGAACGAAATAGTGCCATTTGCAGAGATGTGGATGGACCTAGAGATTGTCATACAGAGTGAAATAAGTCAGAAAGAGAAAAACAAGTATCGTATAATATCGCTTATATGTGAATTCTAGAAAAATGGTACAGGTGGACTTATTTGCAAAGCAGAAATAGAGTCACAGATGTAGAGAACAAACTTATGGTTACCAAAGTGGGAAGGGAGGGATGGGATGAATTGGGAGATTGGGATTGACATATATACACTACTGTGTATAAAATAGATGACTACAGAGAACCTAAAAAAAAAAAAAAAAAAAAGAC
>NC_138870.1:14236399-14281399 GCF_965194805.1 Balaenoptera borealis
TTATTGTCTAATGGTATAGAGGATAAAATATTAGCATGTGATCTAAACTGCTTTAATCAAACACTTGAATCAACAATTCATTCATTCATTCACTAAACAAATATATTTTGTAGAGTTACTATTATCAGACATGGTATAAGATGTTGATGCCACTGAAACCAAAAATGTGGCCCTTATTTTGTAGAGACTCCAGACCTAATGAAGGACACAGTCAACAGCATAGTGAAAATGATATAACATGGACTTCCCTATGGCAGCTGTAACCACGTGGACTTATGGGAGTCCATAGGAGGGGCACTGATGCGGGCCAGGAGAGTCAGAGAAGCTTCCTAAAGGAGAGAGTCCTCAAAGATAAGGAGGCTTCCCTAGATGCAGAAAGAAGTAAGGGCAGTCCAGATACAGGAAGCAGAGTGTACAAAAGCTTGGAGATTTGAGAAAGACGATACCACTGGGCCGATGTGCTTGGTAGAGAGAAGACGTCAGGTGCAAGGAAAGGCAGCGGGGGTTCGGGAGGAAGGGTTTGGGTAAGTGAGTGGGGCCAGTCTGTGAAAGGCTTTAACTGCCTTGTGGAGGAGTTTTTCCTGAAACCATGAGAGCCTTTGAAGTAGAATTATATGGCGTTGTTTGGAGGTTAGTGAAATTGCAGGTAGAAAGTCCAGTTAGGATACTGTGGCATTGGCTCAGACAGAAAATAATCAGCACCAGAATAAAGCAGCAGGGGGAGGAGTGAGCGGTAGGAAAGGAGAAGAGGGGACAGGATTAGATGTTTACATTTCCCCTGCACCCTGTTCTCCAGCCACATCAAATTATTTACCTTTCCTTGATTTCAACTTGCTTTTGTGTGCGCGCGCGCGTGTGTGTGTGTGTGTGTGTGTGTGTGTGTGTGTGTTTGGGGGAGAGGGAGCTCTTTACATACTTGGAGTCTCCACAGGACGATAAGCAACCTAAAGGCAGACATCTTACCTTGATCATCATTATATTCTTAAAGTACCACAAAGATCTTGGTACTCAACGGATGTTCAGTACATACCTGGTGAATGAGTGAATGAATGCAATTTTACCTTCTTTCCTCCTCATTCATTAAAAACTCAGCCCCAAAAAGAACTTCTCCTTATGAAGCTAAATTCCCCTTTCTCTCCTGCTACTTTCATCAGAGTATGGTACTACTAGAGTAGGTTGCATTATTACATTAAATCCGAGGGAATAGTGATGGAGAATTTTAGAACTCACAAGGGAAGTTTTATTCTTTTTCCTATCCTTAGTGCCTGGCACAGTGCCTAACACATACTACATAGCCATTGCCTAATTAATGTTCATAAAATGAACATGTATTTAGACTTTACAGGATTGATCTCTGATGAATCCATCATCTTTCTAAACAATTCAGACTGACTATTCATCATCCTATTTGGCAATCCAATCCCTGATTTGGTTTTCAACTTTGATATATCTTTAGCCTGACAACAATCTCACTGTTGGGCTGTATAGAGCTGATCATAGCCCCACTATTTCTGTGCCTGATCAAATGAGTAGAAGTTTAATACAGTGTACACTTCAGGCAAATTGGATGGCGTCATGAAGGCTAAGAACCATAATGACAAAGAATAAAAGCAGTTGCTTGTTTGTGTTATAATTGTATAGGCACTGTTTTAGCTACTATCTGCAAAATTAGAATGATAGTAAGTTTTTCCCGAGTGTAAAGTATGAATAGTAGGTGGTTAGGGGGTATTTTGGACCTACAGTATCTTTCGCCAGCAGTGGTTTGAAGAGTCTTGATGTTGCTGCTCTGTGCTTTTATCCCCTCTGAGAGCGCTCCATTTGCCTCATTAACCATAGGACTTGAATTAATATGAATTATTGAAGCTATTTTTTGTTGTCTGCTTTTTTAAAACCATTTGGCTAAACATCATTGCTCCTTTCACAGGAAATGTCGATTAACCCTTTAGGATGATTGTGTAAAATAACATAATATTTCCCATTTTTTAAATTGCCTGAAGACAGAGTTAATAATGACATATAGATTAATTATTATGGCCCTTCTTCCCACTTCCATGGGGAAGAAAGAAGTGCTATGAATATACAAGCAATGGAATTCCTACGTGGTTACCATATATATATTTTTTTACCTTGCTCTATTTTCTTTCTTCTCTCTTTTACACATCCCTCCTCCTATGACCATTCTTATCATGTCACCATCAATCTTGGATTTTATGCTTCTGAACATTAAAAATAAACCAGGGCATAGTCTTAGACATTCAGCCACAAGAAAGTTTGGGAAACCTTATTGTTTGTCTCATAGCGGAGCTTTAGTCATTCACAATTGACTGGCTAAAGAACCCCATTATGTATTGTTTGATTTAGATGTATAAACTGGCTGGACCCTAACTGACAACCATTGTCAAGATCTGTAGATCCAGAGCGAGTAAACCAGACAGACAGTGGACCTTACGTACTGATTCTTAAATATACATACATCCATGCCTGAGTGTGCTGCCATTACACTATCTGTTTTCAGTATCGCATTATCTTCTCCAGTCAATTTTGTTGACTGTGTCTCTCATGCCTGAAGTAAACTTTACAGGAGCAAAGATGAAAGTCACTGCTCTAGGTTGTATATCCTCTTTCCAGAATTCTCAACTTGGAAACACTTAGGTAGGGATGATTCATAGCTCTGTGTTCAAACCTGATCACAAAGGAGAGAGTATAAAGAAATGAATCTTGACTCCATAATAGTTATCTGTCTAAACTTCTGAACAAGTTAAAATACTTCTTTCGAGAAAATTTCTTCAATTGTAGAAAGTGAAGTTCTATGAAAATTAAATAGGATACTCTATGTAAAGAGCTTAGAAGAGTGTGGGCACATAATACGTCCTCAATAAATGTTAGTTATTATTTTCTCACATGAACCTTAAGGAAACTTGGGTACTCCTGGTTCTTGCTGACTTCCAGAGCAGTCAGCAGGCTCTGTAAACTTGCAGTGGGCTTCTCTCAGTCTTCCAGAATTTTCTGCTTTAGTCTGCAGGTATGACATGGAATCTGATCATATTTAAACATTGAAGGGAGGAAGGAGGGAAGGAAAGGAAAAAAAAAACAAATGGGGGAGGGAAGAAGGAAAGAAAGAAGGAAGGAAGGAAGGGAGGGAGGGAGGGAGGGAGGGAGGAAGGAAGGGAGATACTTTTTTCTCACAACCTTTAACAGGCTATTGTCAAGAAAGTTTCACCAAATAGTAATTAGCAAACTGTTTTTAAATTTTTGCAAAAATAGTTACAGATGAAACAGAAAGCTATGTTTTAACACATTGCAATATTGTGTCATGTTTATCTTTACTCAGTTGACTCAACAGTTGGTATTGCCACCCATCACCTTATCAATATGCAAAGCTTAGTTTTCTATTTCCAATATGTATTTTAAAAACATATATTAAACATTTCCCTACATATAGCATAGAATTTTTCTTATAATATTGATATTTTAATAATACTTCTGCTTAACCCTGAAACTCTAGTTTTTCCATAACACTGTAAAGTCATTTAATATCTTATTATGCAAAACCTATGAAAATTATACCAAAGAAGAAGATAAAACTAAGACTTAGGTATTTCTTCCTGGTTCTAAAAATGAAGTCTTTAGTCAAGAGAAGTTAAGTATGTATATTTACCCATGATATAATTTAGAAAGGAGAAGCAAAAACAATTGTTAAGACTTTTTAAAACTCTCATGATTATTTACTATGATATTTATAAGCTTTTTTTTTTTGGAGTGGAGAAAGCTACAATGAGAAAAACCATAGTATGAACTATGAGGATAAAGTAGACTATTTGGTCTTAGCTTTGGACAAATAAAATACTAAAATCCCGTCTACAAAAGAGACACCTGGTTATATTTTACAAATGTCATGTCTGTATAGCAGCTGATAAATATGTCTACATTTAACATTGATATGATATTAAAATTACTTCCAATTTAAAAAAAATTTTTTGACAATGATAACAGCCAAGCTGAAAGTGTTAGGCAAAGTTTAAAATAGACACTGAGAAGACACTTTTCTATTCCTCCTGTTGGTCATTGATATAATTAACTGCCAGCAGCAAAGTTAGATATGTATTCTGTGGCCTTGAATTTGAGTCCAGCTAACTGGCCCCTATGGGGCTAATGCCCATGACTTTGCCTTTTTATACTATACTTAATAGTACAGAAACATAGATTTTGTTTGGCTCCTAAAGGGTTTGAGCATTCTCCATCTAGTCTTCTTTTAGATACCTATTCTGATTTTTTTCTTTTCTCTCAGTTTTCAAGGAACAAAATTTGGCAATAATTGGTAAGTGCTGATTTGATAAACTTTAAAAAAATTATATAGGCAATTTTTTCCCCTCTCTAGTAACAAAATATCAGAAATACTCGAGAGAAAAAAAAGGAAATGTCCTGGCATTCCTAGAGGATGTTGTTCTTTATGCTCCCTTTAGGCTAAGAAATGAGATGCTATTTCTTCTTCCTTGTTCTTAAAAAAGAGAGAGAATGAAAAGAATAGATCAGAAGCTTCCAGTTTTTCAGTCTTGTTACTGTGCCCTTCCCACCGGTACAGAACCCTCACATTTCTCCTCTGTCCTCCTTTTCTCTCACTAGCAACAGTTTCCTGGGGACAGAGACACTGATAGTGAAAATAGGGTCACATTTGGAGACAGTTAGGTGATATATGTTAATATCCACTCTGAATTAGCTGGGATCACCAATTTCATTCCTCTTGTTATCTATACCCTATGAACTGCAGTCTCCGGGGCAAAACATATTTAACCTGCGGTGACACATTGCCCAGGAGCCATTCAGTATTTATGTCATTCTGAATTTTTATTTAGAAACAATTAAAGCTACTTGGATTTCAAGAATTGTTTGGGGCTTCCCTGGTGGCGCAGTGGTTGAGAATCTGCCTGCCAACGCAGGGGACATGGGTTCGAGACCTGGTCTGGGAAGATCCCACATGCCGCGGAGCAACTGGGCCCGTGAGCCACAACTACTGAGCCTGTGCGTCTGGAGCCTGTGCTCTGCAACAAGAGAGGCCGCACTAACCCGAGGAGAGAGAGTTTTAGTCAGTGGACTTGCACTATTCCAGATTCATTAGCAAAGTGGAGAGAAATGCCGGGGGTTGAAGCAAAAGGACTTTGAGTTTATTGGACTCTCTGATAATTTATTAGAGATTGGTATATGGCCATTCTGGCTTTGTACCTAGATCCTTAAGTCCTTAATTAGGGTGCGTTTAACCCTAAGAGATATATTTTCATTTGATGTGATAGAAAAAAAATCAAGTTTTGTCCTACAAGCCTAAGGACCAGACACTGGGTGGTGATACATTGACCAAAGTGATGGATATTACACTGAGGTCTTCAACATAGAAGAATGTAAGTGAATTCAGATAGTCTTCCTGTGGTGATCATCTAGCATTTATGTGCCCTCAGGTCATTCCCATACATAAAATTTTTCAGCATTTCCACATTTTCACTTAGAGTAAAATCCAAACTCCTTATGTGCCATACGAATTTCTACCTCATCTGCCTGCGATCTCATCTTCTCTGACTCTTCCTTTCACTTGTATGACTCAAGCCACACAGCTCTTCTTTCTGTTCTGATAACATGTCAAGGTTGCCTCTGCCTGGGAGCCTTTGAGCTTACTATTCTCTTTGCCTGAGAATTTTTTTCTCTAACATTTATGTGGCTTGCTTCTGCTCGTTATTCAGGCCTTAAGTCAAATATAATGAGAAGGTTTCTGTGACACCTCCATCTGATATAGCCCCTTCTCTCTACTCCAGCTCATTTGTTTTTTTTTGTTTTTTATTAATTAATTTATTTATGGCTGTGTTGGATCTTCGTTTCTGTGCGAGGGCTTTCTCCAGTTGTGGCAAGCGGGGGCCACTCTTCATCGCAGTGCGCGGGCCTCTCACTATCGTGGCCTCTCTTGTTGCGGAGCACAGGCTCCAGACGCGCAGGCTCAGCAATTGTGGCTCACGGGCCCAGTTGCTCCGCGGCATGTGGGATCTTCCCAGACCAGGGCTCGAACCCGTGTCCCCTGCATTGGCAGGCAGATTCTCAACCACTGCGCCACCAGGGAAGCCCAGCTCATTTGTTTTTGAAACATTTTATTTATGAAAGCTAATACTACCCAAAATGATTGCATTTATTTCTAATTCCTTTTTTAAAATCAATTTCCCTCACTAAAATATATACTCCATGAGAGCAGGATCTTTTCTGTCATGCTTGTTACTGTATCCTATACATATGTAACACTAATGTTAATGAAGATAACAGAAGTATACTTGTATAGGTATACTCTGGCGATTATCTAATTAGCATAAGTATCCCATATCAAACTCACTAGTTTATCTCAGTCAGATGGTGACATTCCCATGTGATTCACAAATAGTCCTGATTTTTAGGACAAAATAAATTTGTTTAGGTTGTGCTTCTCTCCAGAGTGTTAATCCAAAGCCAGTAGATGTTGAGCACTACAGAAGGTATATTTCCTACCTGGAGGCCTGAGGCCATTGCAAACATTTGATTTATTAGGAAATACATGAATCAAAATAGCTCTGCTGATAATGCCAGAACCAAGGCTAAACTGGGAAGTCTTTCATATGTTTTTAGTTAGGTGGATAACTTGTATATGATTTATACAAAAAAGACTCGGAGTAAACTTTTCTAATTCTAACATCACTTTGCATTTCAGGGGTTGAGGAGGCAGTGTGCCATAGTGGGAAGAGTTCAGACTCTGGAACAATAGAGCTGGGTTTGACTTCAGCTCTATCTGCTGTGTGCCCTTGGACAAATCCTTCCATTCTTCCTGAGTTCCAGTTTCCTCATCTGTAAAGTGGGATTAGTAATGCTTACATCCCAGAGCTGCCTTTAGGGATGTAAATAATACATAAAGTGCCAGGCATGTGACAGACACATGTTGGCTTGTAGCCACCATTATTATAAAGCCTTTAAAGCCTTGCCTGGTATTGTGTTTTAATATTTGTTTTATTTATCTGGCTTCAGGTTATAGTGGTTGCTTCTAGGAACGTCAAGTTATGGTTGGTCATGGGAAGATGGGTATTGAGAGGAGAAAGGTAAAAACTACATCCCAGTTGAGGATTATTTGAATTGGCAGTGGATCCAAGGTGGCAGTGGGACTATGGTAGCTGGCATTCATGTGTATATACTAAGGAACTCCAGTATTTACATGGCCCAGTTGCTCACTACTCCGTTCTCCTTTCGCTACTTCATCTTTCTATTGAGTATCTCTTTTCCTTACCTCATGCTTTCCGCTAACAAATGGACATTGTTTCCTTGCAATTTCAGGTCACCATGACCCTGCATCTCCAGACACCTCCTTCCCCATTTTGACCTGTCCTCTGCTTCCTACCTCTTCAGTCTTATGTGCAGTTTCCACATCCTGCCAATTGCTTGGTTCTTGGTTTGTTTCACTATTCAATTCTGGGAAGGGACTCAGATTGATCTTACTCAAACTTTATTACGAAGCCATGCCACCATTCTCTGAATAGTCAGATGTTAGTTTGATCCACCTAAAATTAACAGGTGCATATGTCAAAATAAGCAAATATCAGCAATTTCATGTGGTATGACTTAATATGTGATGTCTCTGGTGAGGGACCATTGCTAGAGCCAAGGGTGAGGTGGTGTCATGTAGAACACAAACAAACAAGAACAATAATTTTTTAAAGAGTCATTTCATGCCATGTAGAACTGGGTATGGCTGGGGCAGGCATTGTGATTAGCTTTTTAGCAAAATATTCAATCATTTTTATTGCCTGAAATTTTAGACCCAGAAGGGACCTTAGAGACATTTTATTTAGTCCAACCCTTTCACTTTAGAGATGAAGAATCCAAACCTCAAGTCGGTAAGTCCCATGTGACACACAGCAAGTTAAAAGTTGGAAAATTAAATCAGTGAAAGAACATTGAAAAGAAATTGGATTATTTACTTTGGAAAAATGTCTGAGTGTACAAAGATGAATGAAAGACAAACCAGTCTATTAGAAATATCACCATCTAGTAGGGAAAAAAATTAATTTTAATATATTAAGAGAAATGCCATAATAAATGTATACACAGGGTCAAGATGCCTAATTACGGGGTTGGGAGATTTAGGGAGATTTTTCTAGAAAAGCAGATGTCTGAACTGAGACTTGAGGAGTTGAGTCAGTGTGACACAGTTGCAATTGTGAAGCACGTTCCAGAAGGTACATTTCTGAGTGAGCAGAAAGTGTATTTTGTGGGAGTGCATTGTGTGGAGGACACAGTAGGTTGGGCCATAGGTTGTCTAAGGGAAGGTTCGATGTCTCTCCTTCCTCTCCCTCCTGATCCTGCTGCATATTTTCTTCCTCATCTCTGTTATGTTCACCTCCAGTGAATCTTAAAATCATGTTGCATTCTATCTTTCTGATCAGAATAACAGTGTGAAAATAATAACAGTTGTTCAAGAGCATGAAGAGTAGTGGAAGGTAACCGATTTGAAATTTATCAGTTAATTCATTAGACACAAGTTGCCTGTTTCATTTGGGGGTGCCCAATAAAATCTGCCCTTGCCCCTTGTTCTTGAGGGCGCTGTCATTTCTTCGGTGAAGATCACTTTAAATGGTATTCACCTCTTCTCAGGTTTTTGCAATCTAGTTCAAGACATCATTTTCATACTTAATAAGCACACTTTCAATTCCTTCCCCCAGTCCCAAAGCCCTATAAGACACTACTCAATACCTCCCTCTCCCCGAGGATGACACCAAGCCATTGACTACTCCTCTTCGGGTACTCCCCCTTGAGCTAGCCACATACCACCTACTTTAGTGTGGTTTGTACTGTGTATTCTTAATGCAGCTGCTTTTTTTCCCTCTGTTTGTGTGACTCGGGTTATAACAAATGATTCACATGAGGAAAATCAGTAGTCTGTCTTCTCAGAGGGTCGCACCACAAATAAAAACCCAGAAAAGCCTATGTAGATTCCAAAAAAGCAATTATAAAAGTACAATATTTTGAACTCACTGTCTAACAAAACCCCAAATGAACACTTACTGAAAAAGCAAGAATTTTACATAGGCATTTACATTTTCCACTTCCCCCTCTTTTTACGGATTAAAAAGTAAATCTTTGCCAAAAATAAGAACACATTCTGAGGGAGACAAGAAGGAAAAGCTGAATACTAAGCATTATTCAAGGCAGGAAAGAGTTTGATTCAATACATTTTACCCTAAATTTAACTACAGAGGTCAACATTTAAATGTAGTGAGGGATTCAGAATCCAATCTTAAGCAAAGTTTTCAAAATCTACCACATCTTTTTTGTTTTGTTTTTTTCTTTAATTTCGTTGGAATATAACATTTTTTTTGTCATTTCTGTTTAATGCGGAAAATTAATTTGCAAAGGAATTTAAATCAACATCAAAGGAAGAGGAGACAAGAAGAATTTACAGGCTGAGATTAGCACTCCAAAGAAAAGAAAGCAGAATACAGCAATAAGCTCCCATTCTTGGTTAGCTGTAAATGCTCCTCTGCTTTTAAAATTCCCTAACAAGGTGAGCGAAACCATTCCAAGAACACTATTGTCAAGAGACACCTTTGAACTGATCTATCCTGAAGAATAACCCCCAGAAAGGTAGAAAAAAAAATAACTTTCATATGTTTGTGGACACACAGTGCAGCTCTGACTTCTGAACATTTTTCCCCAATTATTTTTGTAAAGTATTGATCGCAATTTAATTTTGTAGTCCCAACATGAGAGGTGCTTCATGCTGAAATGTCTCACAGGAGATTGTAATCAGGGTCTAGCCTGAAGGTGAAGCGTTCGTACATAGGTTTTACTCCATTTCTCCCCTCTTCATCAGCTCGGGGATTGGAGCAGAGGGCATTCTCAGGCAGATTAATTTTTGACGATGGGATCGATGGAAGATGTTTTTTCCTCCTGACATTGAGTCATCTAATTTGCTGTTTATCTTTGGCTTATTGAGTTTTGAGCATTGTTAAATCATACCTTTCAGCTGTTTAATTTCATATGTGAATTTTGCATTCCCCTCTTGTACTCTGGCATAACTCTTTTACCTAAAATGAGCAAGCTGATGGGCCTTTTTTGACACAGGGTTACTGCTTTCGAGTCTGTTAAGTACTCCAAGGTAATGTTATGGTACTTTCTAGCCTTTTTTTCTTTGCTTGTGGCCATAGATCAGTTCACCTCTAGGGAAATCATTACTTGCCATCATTATTATCCCCAGCACCTTCATCTGTTCTCCCTTGTTTCCTGACTCCATGGCTTGATGAAGTACCTAGATGTTCCAACACCTTATCTCAGGTCTCATAATTAACCCCTTCATAACACGGGCAGAGGAAATCATTTTTCCTGTGAAACGCTCCCTCTAGTTCAACATTGGGGCTTCTTTATAGTAATCACAGCAGCTTTCAGAGTTTCAATTCTATCTTTGCAGTAAGATGTGAATTTTGTAAGTGTGCTGATAGCTATAAGAAAAATATTTTCCACATAGAGAAATTTAGCCTCCTATAACCTTTTTGTTCCCCTCTTTTTAAAGGTAATCAAGCTGTTATCTCCAGACAACGCCTTATCTATACATGCTGAACATTTCCCATCGTGGGGATCTTATATCACATTTGTCTTTCTACCAATTTTCATGAGCGTACTCATAATTATCTAGAAATTAATAAAATATAAAAGGGTCTCTTTTAGCTTGAAAGGCATGTAACATATTTTAAACTTGAAAACAATTTTTAAATGTTAACAGAATATACTGCTAGATTTGAATTTAACACTAAAACAATCTGTTAGGTTTTATAATGCAGTAAATAAAAAATCCTATTCCATACTCCAAACCACTTATGGATTTGACTGAACACAGAGATGTTATTCCTATTATCATGAAAACAGCCCGAGACCAACCCTCAGTAAAACCAATTCCTGCTCTCTAACTAGTTGGATTTCTATGAGAAAGTCATCATATCTCTTTGGTTCTCTGTTTCCTTAACAGTAAAATTAGGGAGTTTCTTCTAGATCTAAAACATATCATCTGTGACATATTACTCTGTAGTGTTACATACTTATCCACCTCTATCTATCACTCAAGACCTCACTTCAATTTTACCTGCTTCCTGAAGCTTTCTTTCCTACCTCTGCCCATATTGGACTCCCTATGTGTATAATCATAACCTTTTGTTTGGCATTGTTTTTGTATTAGTTTTGGTAATTAAAAAATGTTTCATGACTGTATATTATAAAAAGGACCTATGATTCCATTTTATTTCTTATTCCAAAATCCTTAAAAAATGGCCAATATTTACATTTTGAGGATGCATTTGATTTTTGGAAAAAGCACAAATTTATTAGTAGGTATTCCTATAAAGAACATGAATAATCAAGATTGGAAACTTACTCTTCAGGTAAACCTCTATATTATTTAAATTTCTTACTGAAATTGATAATGAATACAATTACAAGGGAGGAGATCTCAAAATGTTTTGAGCTATGGCAGAGTCGTTAGAATAAGCATATAGTCTGATGAGGTAACTACTTTGGAAAGCAATTCTATTTTGATATAATAATTATTATTATAAAGGCTGATTATTAATATAATAATATAATTATCTAATTGTTTTGCTAATCAGCTTCATGTCCTTGTAGTCGTATATGATATGTCTTGTCCTAGTAAGTTACAAAGTCTTTCTAGGCAAGAAAGTGGTATTAATCTTTGAACATTTACCTTGTAAACATTTCAAGTTTTTCCTTAGTTCAGACTTTAAATTGCTATTAAAGATTCAATCAACTGAAATTTGCGAGAGTGTTTTTGTACTTCCTTAGCTGAAACCAGAGATGAGAATGAGTTAGCATTAAAAAAATGAGGAAATGAATTTTCTGCTCCACAGGAGAATATATGAATTACACATGTAAATAAGAATTCACAAATTAACATCCATATCTACAAACATTAATGTAGGTTAATGTCTTTATGAATCATGCTGCAATACTTCAGTCCAAAACGTTTGGAAAAAAGTTTGGAAAAGAAAACAGCTGGAAACAAAGTAATAGTCTGTTTCCCCCAAGTGTCTCTTTCCTTAGGTTCTGAATAAGTTGTGGAGGTTGAAGGAGAATATTGGGCATATTAATCATGCTTGAGGCCAAGGTTTGGCCATCAACTCCCTGCATAAAGAGAAGTTCCCTGGTGATGTTGACCGTTATCAGTTCATCAAGTACAAGTCCTTGCCAATCAGATACTAAACACACGAAAAACAAGATCAGAGGGAACAGACAAAACCTGTTAAACTTGTTTGGCTGTTTTCTAGAATTCATAAAACAGTAATGATAAGTTTGTTTGTTCAAAGATCAAAACCTAAACTTCTAAGATATTTTAACTCCAGTATTTTGGCCTTCATTTCCAGTATATTTTGCAACTATTGTATGGATCTAAATATTCTGTAAAGAGCTTACATATTTATATTATGTAGAGTAAATATGCCAATGTAGCATATTCATATCATAGTAGTATAACAGTCCTGACAATAAATAACTAGGATAAATATTAATAATAAAATTATCATGGAAATATTTAATTTATTGAACTTTTGTTAATGTCCTTAAAACAAACTCTGTGCTGAATATCATCTAATCCTCACTGCAACCCTGGGGGTGCCTATTGTTATTATAGTCATTTTATAGATGAGGAACTTTATCAGGAAGGGACCTTAAGGGTGATGGAACCCATTCTATAAGTAAGAAATATAAGACCCCCAAAAGCGAAGTGATTTACACAAAGCTACATGGCCAAGTCTCAGGTTAAAACAAGGATCTCCTCACTCCACTGGAATATCCTTTTACTCTGTCATCCAGTCTCCTAGTGTGGCATGTTGTTTAGGAGATAGTGTAAACTTTTGTTTGTGATTAGCTCATCATCTCACTGAAAGAAATTAGATTGTGCATGAGAACTTTCCTACAGAATGTCATTTAGATTATCTTCTTTGGAAAAAAAGTAAACTCACAGTAATCATGTTAAGGTTGTGATACTGAGTATGTTTTTCTGTTTAAAAGTTACAAACATGATTTTATTTTCATTAGCAAGGCCTGGCCATAAAAATATTTTTACTCTATTTACCATAAATTAAGTAAAGAAGTTATAATAATAACCAGGTCTTGGACAAAAGTCAGTGAGTGATAGATCTGAACATTGGTTTAAAGAGACTTGTGAGGGGGACTTTCCTGGTGGTGCAGTGGATAAGACTCCATGCTCCCAATGCAAGGGGCCTGGGTTCGATCCCAGGTCAGGGAACTAGATCCCACGTGTATGCCACAACTAAGGAGCCCGCCTGCCACAACTAAGACCCAGTGCAACCAAATAAATAAATAAATAAATATTTTAAAAATAAAAAATAACATAATAAAGAGACTTGTGAGGGAATTCCCTGGTGGTGCCGTGGTTAGGACTTGGCACTTTCACTGCGGGGGCCAGGGTTCCATCCCTGGTTGGGGAAATAAGATCCCGGCCAAAAAAAAAAAAAGCCTTGCGAAAGGTGAGCTAGGAAGGGAGAAACCCTGTTTTAAATGCCGGAATATAGAACAAGTGAGTCTTGAAGGCTCTAAGCCTAGGTCTGACATAGCTGCCGCAGCTGGTGTGTTAAAATCATGTTTTACTCCTGCTCCAAAAACTCCCACCTCTACTGTGAACAGGGACTCAGGTTCCAAAAGAGCTGAGTCATGATCTGTGATAAACTATTGCTGCATCCATCCTCATCTACACCCATCTCAAGGAGAGGACTTCCTGGGCTGTGAGGCTATCTAGCTCTAAGATAGAAACTGAGAATGGCAGTACTTCATTTTGAGTTCATTGCACATCAGTAAAAATATCTCTCCAGGCCCATTTTTAGGTGCCTGGTGTGATGATGGTGTTATTTGTTTCAGCCCTTCTGTGACATAAATTATGCCCACTATTATCTATCTAGTCTCTTTGTATATATTAAATAATAATGAATTTTTCAAAAGTGCACCAAAAGAGGAAAAAGAATAAATTCTAAAGTCCTGGATAATCCACAACATCACAATTAGCTCTTTAATAAGTTAGAGGCAATTGTGTTTTGTAAGACCAAACCATATGAACCTAATAGCCTCTTGTCTTGCATTAACATCATATTTTAAAAAATTTTGGAACTGTGATAGGCCACGATCAGGTTCATTACATGAAAATTTTGAATAAGTCTAAGAAATTGAACATGGAAATAGTAGGTTACATAACAATGGCGCAGCAAGAGATTATGATCCAAGATATTAAATTTGGGTAATTTGGCCGTATGTAACCTATTCCAATCACTGCTCCACCAGCCGTCAGTGACTTAAAATGCAGTGAGTTCTGGAATCTTCTGACTTGGTGAATACTTTATTGGGTCGCTAAGACTATCAAACTTCAGGTATACATTCAGTGGGAATAAGAAGTCATCAGGGTGGTGCATCCCATCCCATCTTTATCTCTCCTTCATCTTGCCTGTATACCTTGCACGGAGTCTTCGTTGTGGTCCTTCTCACTAATCCTGGAAACTGAACCTGCCTTTGTGGTCTGACCCAGCACAAAAACCTAGCACATACATCACCTTATTTGATTTTTTCCAAACAGTACACGAGGCAGGCAGGAAAGGTGCTATTATCCCCAGTTTATTAAAAAGGAATGCAAGGCTCAAGGAGATTATGTTATTTAAATTTGTAGAGCCAGGAAATATATGAGATAAACTCAAATTCAGGTCATTTGAATCTTATTCCTGTGCTCTGTGAAGAAGGGTTGATTGAGCTGCTTCCTTTAGAATGGGCAGGTACTATAGACCTAGCCAAGTCGTGAATTAACAGTATAATTAATTCCAGAACATTTTGGCTTGTTTTCTCCCTACAAAGCAATGTTCACCTTTTTTATTCTGTGGGCTAACCCATAAATTTTCACTGGCTGCACTGCCGTGTTCAGTGCCTACTTGTCTATAGTTAACCACATATATATCATCATGTGCTAAATATAACTCAAGATGCAGTTCTATGGGGAGGAGTTTTGGAAGGGAATTTATATAGAGAGAGTTGATTTACAGAGTTTAAAGATATTGGGAATAAAAATAAAAACAGACAGTCCAAATAAACTAAAGATAAGACATATACTCTTAAGAAGGTTATCATACAAGAAAGAAAAATATCTAGTATTTATGAAACGTTGTTTTCTCCTTCCTAATGTCATATATCTAGGCAGCTAGCCATCTGCCTGTTCCCTTGGAAATACTATCAAGTTATGATGGCTTAATAGCCACAGATGATGAATTTTACTTTACAATCATTTTGTCTTTGATAAGTGGGAAAGCCTAATGCAAGATACACTAGGTAAAAGGATAGGAGAGAATATACATTTTAGTGCTAGCAATACACTCAAGGTCAACAATACTTAGTAAGGCCTGTTATATGAATCTATTCATCACTTGGTCTAGAAAGACATCTATGCTTGAATGAAAAGTGTAGTTTGGGTAGTTTGCCATGAAGAATAGGAGTGTGAAGCCCCCAAGAAGAGTTAATGTAGATTGGAGAAAGGAGTAAGCCTGGGTAGAATGGGTGAATGCCATTTTGATTTAATATCTATCTGACACTGGACCAATTTGAAAAATAATCAACTACTTGGCTAGGTCCTTATGGATAATTAGACTTTATTGGAAGATGAAAGTCAGTGAGAGCTCTTAACCTTAATGATTCAGGGAGAGAAGGGGCCTAAATCGACCTGAACCCCACACCGTTTATTAATCCACCTAACCTCTTTTGTTCTACATATGACCACCAATTTGGGGACATTTTCTGCTTTTCTTTGGCTCTTTTCCCCTTTAGTGCTACTTTATATACAGTTTCTTTCTTAGTGTCTCATTCTCTTTCTCTCTCCTGCCCACCAATTCTTGGACAATGACTTTCACCTTTCCTAAGGCATCCACACCACCGTGGCAAGGCTGACTTCTTTCACTGTAAAGATTACTCAGTATTCTTAATAGCCCACTGGTCTCCTTATCTAGCAACCCAGTGATATTCTGCTAATTCAAGCACGCAGAGAAAATTTTTTGATGTAGTACCTTCTTTCTGATTATACTCGGAGGCTTAGTTAAAATGTTAACTTTTCAAAAAGACTGTCTATGACTGTAGTAGCAGAATTAAGTACTACTCCTTCTTCTGGGAGTAACCAGTTGACACAATTGCGTGAAGGATTATACGGTATTTTATAAATTTTAATATACCTGTCTTCACAAATAAAGTGGGTACTTCTACAGACAGGGGCCAAATCTCCCCCATGCATATAACGCCAGCACCTAGTGGGTCAATGAATATGAGTAGAAAGAACTGCTCAAACTTCTTTTGTTAAAATCATGAAAAACAGAGGATTGAGACCAGTTATTCTTCTCTAGGCAAAGTGTTTGGGCCTGTGTTATTTGTCAGAACGTAAATGAGTTGGCATTTATGCTTATGGAATAAGTTTGAAATCTATAATTGTAAATTCATGCTGATTTTAATGAAATCAAAACTCAAAGTGTGAAACCATCCAAATAAATATAATTTTCCCCAAACTGCTTTGATATGAAAAAGACTCTTTGGCATAGCTCCAATTAACTATCTTAGTCACCCACACAGAAGCAAGAAGCCTCCCTCCATCTGATTATAAGTTTCTGCAAATAGCAAAAATGCTGAAAGCATTCCTGGTTCTTCTCTCTGTATGTGCATTTTCCCAACCTGGAGCAAATAGAATGGACTGATTCTGTCATTTGCATAGACAGATCTGATATATGTCTCACTTTTCAAGCTTTACAAGTCCTATCGAATATGGTTTTAGTATTAAAAAGAAATCATATAAAATATATTCATAAACGTGACATTTTTATACTTAGTCTAAGATTTTATGGCCAAGGCGTGTATTCATAGTTTAATTATAATAGATTAAATGACACTATTGGTGTGTTCTAGTCTGCAGTTCTTAAGTGTATTTTTTAAGTGTCTTTGTTTTTTAAAATGTCAAGCTTTGGTTTCATAGTCTTCCACCCTTTGCCCACTACTGGTATCCCTGCTTCTGTTAATTGTTCCAAACACCTGCTACAAACTCAGCCCCTGAACAAACAAAAACTACAGGGAACTTGACAGCAAAACAAATATATACAGATATAGGAGTTTTATAGAACCTGCCCTCTTACTAAATGTGTAAACACTCAGACTGAAAAACGAGATTGTCTACAGATGTACCTCCTGGCAAATGAGAGAGAAGTTCCCCGCTGAGGCCAGTTTACGGAGGCAGTGAAGGCCCAGGAAACATGTCTGCTTACCCCTTGACATGGTGTTCCAGATGGTTCCGTAGACACAAGACAGACCCAGTCAGCTGGCTCATTTTCTATCATGAAGCAAAAGGAAGTAACTCACCACCGTGGGCCAGAGCAGGATATTTCTCCATCCATGTGTAATAGAACAGACAGGTAGTTTTGAAGGTACCCACCCTTCATTATCTGAATCAAGGAACTTTTCCAGCACCAGGCATATATCAAATGTCTCACAGCAAGATTAGAGCTTCACTAAAAGTAAGAGCATGGTCTTTGCCCAGGAGGTGATAAATTTCCTGTGCTAGCAGCAGTGAAGACTTGGGAAGTGAATAAAGAAATGTCTCTGTGCATCTCTTAGGGATGTCATAAACAGGCACATTCAATATAACTCACATGAAAAAGTAATGTCTGATGGTGCTTGGGAAAGAGAGACAAAGAATGGTAGGGCTTTCAGCAGCAATTCAGGGAGGAAGCTGCCATCGGTGTTTTTATCACTGAATATACGCAGAGATTGTCTCCATGCTCCCAGCCCCCGCCTCCAAATGATGGTAGACATGAGCTGGAAGTGAGAGAGTCTGTAATTCCTTCTAACCAGAGGACCTAATTTTGAAAACAAACAACACTGAAGGCAAGAGATACAGGCTGGGCAATTACTTCTTATTCAGATATATTTTTAAAAATTATTATTAGACAAATAAGGAGAATTCTTTTTTCAATGTTTTTAAATCGAGAAATATCTTTGTTTAATTGAAGTATAGTTGATTTACAATATTGTGTTAGTTTCAGATGTACAGTGAAGTGATTCAGTTATTTTTCTTCAGATCGTATTCCATTATAGGTTATTACAAGATATCGAATCTGGTTCCCTGTGCTATAGAGTAAATCCTGGTTGCTTATCTATTTTGTGTATAGTAGTTTGCATCTCTTAATCCCATACTCCTCTTTTGTCCCTCAAATAAGGAGAATTCTTAACATCAATGTTTTTCTTTACTTTCACCTTTTTTTGAAAGCTGAGTGTGACTTGGAGGCCCGCCAGCACGAAGGCACAGAGGCACTTCTTTGTGCGGTATTGTTTCTGTGGGTAAATGCCAAGACTGGCCCTGGGCTAATTGAAATGAGCAGCTGCCTGGGTCACATGGTAGAAGGAGCAAGTATTAACAGGTGCAAGGGGGACACGGGCTTTTCCTTTGTCAATATTGAAGTAAACAGGTAATGCTGTTCATTTGTCTTCTTAAAATGTAAAACTTCAGGCTCAAATTGAAAGCAGCCCTTGGCATCTCCTATGTGTCTGTCAGTGAGTCTAGGGTGCCTCCAGCTTCCTGAATTCAAAACCAGGCATTTATTCATGTCCAGGAGAAAACAGAAGTTTGGGGGCACTGTCTTAAGGTGTTGATACTCTGGATGGATTGCAAAATCACAGGAACTTGGAGCAGGCGTTGAGGGGCTTCCCCGATACAGATTGCATCTTAACGTTGTTTTTCTTCAAGAAGCCTCTTGTCGTGGGAGAAAACCTCTCTCCCATTTCTGATTCCATTCAGGGCCACTATAATCTTGTTCTTGTTTCCTTACTTGGGGCATAAAAAGCATGAAGGCCGGCCCTGCTAAGTGTTTCATTCCCTCTGTGTCCCTGGTCGTCTCTGTCAAAGAATTTGAGCTGAAATGGTTGCTGGGAGTTAAAAAATTAACATTCTTGCCACAAAAACTTCAGATTGGAGGAAAGAATCTGTGAGTGGGGTTTAATGATCCATCAAAGCAATAGGGTTTAATTTTAGACCGGAAATATTTTTCATTTATGTTTATTAACGTGTGAGATTTTTCAACAGAGGAAAAAAGAGAACTTGGAGCTATAAACCAGAAGCATAAACAGCTGATTTTCTCATCGGGGACAATAGCCATTCAAACTGAGTTGGAGTGTTCCGGGATCCACAAAGGTTCATCTCTATCATAGGTTCTTATTCCAAACAACCTGGAATTCTGCCATTTCCGGAGGGTGGATTAGATAAATGCATTTTTTTTTTTCACCTCTCCATAGCATATTACCTGAGCATTTTGACAAGTCTGCTGTTTCACGTAATGCATTGTTCATTTTGTTTTATGTTCTGTAGACAAAACAATACTGAAAGACCTAAACCACATCTGTTTTGTCTTAATATTTGGAGTCACTTTGGTACCCAGTGTATGAAATTTTGTATGGCTCACTTAAGACCTCCCACAAATCCCAAGAGAGATTGTTAATAATGTTAATCAGAAATGTCTTCTTGGGGCTTCCCTGGTGGTCCAGCAGTTAAGACTCCACGCTCCCACTGCAGGGGGTCTGGGCTCGATACCTGGTCAGGGAACTAGATCCCGCATGCCACAACTAAAAATCCCACATGCTGCAACTAAAAATCCCTCATGTCGCAGCTAAGACCTGGCACAGCCAAATAAAATAAATAAATAAATAAATATTAAAAAAAAAAAAAAAAAAGAAATGTCTTCTTGTTGAAACTCAGGTGAAGTTCAAGAAGACGTGTTACCATAGCTTGGGACCTTGAACTGCCACAGCACCTCCTTCTTCTTCCTGCCACTTTAAAACAAAGCTGGTGAATTGAGCCGGTTGTATTTTATGAACTTGTATTTAAGGAAACAGGTCTGATTTTCTGGTTTTCTTTCATTTTGTTTTGCTTTAAAGAGCTGGCATCTGAAAGACAGAGGACTCTAATTTTTGTCTGTTTTACTGGAATCAGGGCTAATCTGGCACTCCACTATAACATTCACTTGTCAAGGAAAGTGTGAAAGGTGAGGGTGTGCATTGTTCATCGTAGCCTCTGGGCGTGAAAGCGGGGCTGCACACCCTTGATCTGTGGAATCAGCATCGCCAGTGGCCATATCATTCAGACCGAGCAGCTGGGAGGCTCAGCCCCCCCATTTGTCTCTATGGGCGCCCCCTGGAAACACGCACATCTGCTTTTCCATGAGCCATACTTTATTTACTGAGCCTTGCTTTATTCCAGGTTAATTTGTTCCTAAGTTTTTTTTTTTCCCAGCTCATCACCCTCTTTGGCACATTATTGAATAATTTAGCCATGAATTACTGATCTGGAGATTCTGGGATTATGTAAACATTCCTGAATGGTAAATCTCATTGTCCAATGGATGGATTAGCCTGTCAAATCTTTATTAAGCACCTATTCTATGCCAGATATTGTTATTCATCCTGGGGAACTCTTAAGTTGCTCATGGTCTACAGGAGGATGCAAAACACATTTGCCACCAATTAGAACACAGTACTGTGAGTGCCAGAGTGAGGGAGGCTGATCAAGCCGTGTCTCACTCAGTCTCCGAGATTAGCGAAGCTTTCCCACAAGTGATATCTTTAGAGCAGGCACTTGGCAGGAGAGTAGGTGTGTGCCAGGCAGAGGATTCAGCCTAGACAGAAAAAGGAGGCCTCATAGAACACGCTTATTTAGGGAAGAGTGAAAAGTTCAGCATGGCTGGAGCACAGGGCATACAGAAAAGTGGAACATGAGTGTGGACTACAGGAAACCATGTTTGCTATTTGGGGGGTTGGAAACGATGAAATTTTAACTTTTACTTTAACGCAGTGGTGTGTCAGCTCAAACTGAGTGCATCCTTAGGTTGTTAACTTCATGTAATGAAGAAGTATTGATAAAATAGTCTGAAAGAATAACTATAAATGATTTAAAAAAATGACCTGTATGTAATACATAGGGTAATCTAGAAGAAAATACAGTGAAATGCATACATCTGATATGCATATTTGAGATAAAGATGGTATTCGTTAAAGCATGTTCTTTCCTCCCAGAATTCTCTGGCAAGACTAGCTTTTATATAAAGAGCATGTCTCCCCCCTCAATATAGCCACTGTTTCAAACAAAACATCTGCAATCAACATTGGCTGGCTTCCCACCACTAGGTGCATTTCTAATGTGCTTTTCATTTATCTTTTTATTATGTATTCTAGGGGGCTTTATATAGTAAGGGATGGCATATGAAATACGAGGCTAAATGTTCCCTTATGTATTGTGTGTAGCAGGGATGGCTTTCTAAAGAGCCAGAAAATAACCTCCCCATATCAAAGAATATGGAAGCTCTGATTTTTAATCCAGGAAATAGAATTGCAGGGTAATAAAAAGAGTTTTGCATCTTTAATTCTCTAAACAACGACCTTTTTCTTTGGTTTCAGAGATAGTGCTCGACTTGGTAGGATCAACGGGAAATGATAGCCATTCTCAACTTGAACTTTCTCTTTCCTTTGATCTCATAATAGCATACTAGGTAATCAATTGGGAAATTTAATCCGTACTACCTAGATTTGGTCCCTCCTCCCAGGCCTTTTAAGCCAGGCTGTCATATCTCTAAACCCTACCAGATCATTTCATAATGGTAAGTCTAAATTATTTGTGGGATGCCTTTTGTTTTGGTCTCCCCATTGCCTTAAATAATAACTCGTTGTATTAGTCCCTAACCTACCTCCCAGTTTTACCAAACCACACCTTCCCCTACCAGGGTGGCACTTATAGGCCTCCAAGTGGACACAAAACTGAAAATTTTACCTAAAGAGTGATCATCAGTGAACAAGTGGTTTTCACAAGAGTCAGCTGCAGGCTCCGTGTTGAATATACAAAACTGGCTGACAAAGAGAGACCTCACAAAACATGCTTGGGAAAGGTAATGATATTTAGCCATTTGGGGGAAATACTAAGAATTCTAAAGAATCTTAATATAAATAGAAGACATACCCACCATTTTGCTGGATCAAATTGCAACATGACAGATATGGACACACGTGTTCATTTGTGACAGAGAAAATCAGATTATACAAACATCATGGGCATCCCCCAGCAACATGAAAAAATTAGCTCTGGTGCAAATTGGCCATGAATTAGTGAAGCTGCATTTTTATTAGAAAAAAAAACTTTGATATTGATATCATACATAAAGCAGCAATATAAGATACAGTGCTCGTTAGCTATGGTTCTTAACACATTTCACACCAGGATGACTACTGTACCCACTTCTGAGCTCCACAACCAAAATTATATGTGAAAGCATCAAAAATGTTCAGAGGAAAGCCACCAAGATTATCCAAGTTTTGGAAAATAAGACCTTTGAGAGAAGGTCAAAAGATTGGGGATTATTCTGGATGAGAAACGATTTCAAGATGGTCTATGAGTATTTTAAGTTTCTTATTAGAGAACAGTTGATAAACATTTTTATCTATCACTACTAAAGGCAGAAGAGAAGGGAAAAGGCTGAAAGTGAAACACAAAGGATTTAGGTTTGAAAGGAGAAATGTTGGCTGAAGAGGGCTGTCGACCATTTGAAAGGGTTATTTCGTCTCCCATTTAAAACCTGGGTGGGATCTCTGTAACTTGGACTGGATGTGTGTGCTCTTATTTAAAAGCCAGGCATATACTAGCAGTTCCTCTTACTAGGATAGTCTATATAATGAGCTATTTCCTTGTTTAGAGACACTTTATTGAAGGAGTTAAAAAACAATTTTATCCATTTAGTTTTATACTCTGACTTTGAACAAGACTAGAAGGAATTTGTAACATGGATGGATATACAGTAATTCCCCTACATACATACGAACGAGTTCCATACTGGGAACATGTTCGTTAAGTCCAATTTTGTTCCTAAGTCCAGCAAAGTTAGCCTAGGTACCCAACTAACACAATCAGCTATATAGTACTGTACTGTAAGAGGTTTATAATACTTTTCCCACAAATAATACATAAAAAACAAACACAAAAAATAAAGAAAACATTTTTAATCTTACAGTACAGTACCTTGAAAAGTACAGCAGTACAGTCCAACAGCTGGCATACAGGGGCTGACATCGAGTGAACAGGCAAGAAGAGTTACTGACTGGAGGAGGGAGAGGAGGTGGGAGATGGTAGAGCTGAGGGATCGTTCAGCAATAGGAGACGGAAGGCAAGCTGCAATTTCACTCACTCCTGACGTTGATGGTACAGCATCTGGTTCCTTGCTGGATTCAATTCTATCTACCCTCTTGAAAAAACGATCCATTGATGTCTGGGTAGTATCTCTTTTTTTCTCATCACAGATGACACAGTAGCACTGGACTGCATTCTGAACGGCTGCTGCAACCTTCATGTACCGTTCTACGTTTGGGTCCTGTGCCTCAAAAGCTAACAGTGCATGTTCGCGTCTTTGAAAGTTCGTAACTTGAAGGTTTGTATGTAGGGGATTACTGTATTACCATCTGTCATGGCACTTCCTGTGGTTCACTGTGTGTGAAAGAACTAAGTGGATAAATGAAATCCCAAATTTCAGAATCATCAATTCCATCTAGTTGTAACCACAATTGTCTTTTTGAAGGACAAGTGGAAGAGATGGTTTTGAGAGAAGTAAAGACATTAAAGAATAGTTCTTGGGATCATGTAGGACTAATAGAAACTGGTCATTTTGCTTAGAATTCTGTTTTGGTGCTAAAAAGGCAACCCTGAAATGATACTTTATTCAAATGAATCTGGTGGGTTAGGGTAACACATGATCTGTCAATCTAATTTCCTTAATCAATTAACCCTTGCATATCTCACCAACTTCAGATTATATTTAACATTTTAAGTAAGATTTTACACTTAAAATAGAAAGTAAGATCTGGCTTATGATTTCCGTAAGTTGTCTAAGTAACACAATTTAAAGAGTACAGAGTAGTACCTTTACCACCCAGCTGCACAAAATCCAGTTTCTTCAGGTTCCTCACCGTGAACTTTCTTTTAATGTGTGAATACCTATATTTCCAAGTTCTATTCCAAGACCATTCAAAATCAGTGTATCTAAAACTCATCTTCTTCCCCACAAAACTACCAACCGCTCCTGTATTGACTGTCTCCTAAGTGTCTTTGGAGTGGACCTTCTCTCCAGCTCTGCTCTATTGCTTTTAAATCATTCTTTTCAACTGCATCAGCTGGGCTCCCAGCCTTTAGTCTCAGCTGCCTCCACTTTACTTTTCATAAGACCACCAGATTGAACTTCCTGAAATGTAAATCTGATCGTGTCATCCTCTGCCTTGCAATTTTTCAGGGGCCCCTCATCATCTAGGGCAGTGATATCCACACCTGATAAATCATTAGAATCACTGTGGAGTTGTTAAAATGTATAGATTTTAGGGTATGACAACATGCCTACTGAGTCAGAATATCTGATACACACGTATATACACACATATGCATACATAGGTATACACACGCACATATCTATACTTTTAAAGCTCCATAGATTTGGAGACCACTATCCTACATTGGTGTATGGAAACAAGGCCCTTCATCATTGGATTTGAATCTGTAACTCCTCATGTTAATTGAAGTTCCCTTAACCCACTGAAGTCTCTCCCACCTTGAAGTCTTTGCACATACCTGGCATAACTTTCCTTCCTTTTCCTAATCTACTGGAAGCACCTCTACTTCTCAAGACTCAGGCAATTTTTCTCAGAATTTATGGCTGATACTCTCAAAATTAGGCACTCCTTTCTTTCTGCTCTCAAAGTATCTTGTGCATCCTCCGATACATCCCATAACTATGTAGCTGTTTTACCCTCACTTCCCCAACAGACTGCGAGCTACTTGAGGGTAGAAAGTATGTCTTGGAGCTTTGGCCTGGTATTTCTTCCTTCGTCTCCATCCCTTTTTTCTCCATGCTCCTGGATGTTGTAACATGATTGGTGTATAGAAATTACTGAATAAGTGTTCCTAGAAGCACAGGGAGGAAGGAAAAATGATGGATAGAGATACTCTTGAGATGATGCCTTGGAAGATAGTGAATTACTAAGTTAGCTCTTCTGCTGATAGAGGAACCCATAGCACTTGGAATCTGGACAGAGCAAAGAATACGATTAGTTTGGAAGGTATTTAGGAAATGGAGAGGTTTTATTTGAGGGACATAAGGTTGAAATGAGATTTTGGATTTACAACCAAAAAAACAACCTCAAATTAATGGATTTCACAATTTTATATATACACTTAAATATATCTATATATTTTTAATAGGGAAAACAGAATGAAGTAGGTGACTATTTATTTCTCCAAGTAAGATAATAAAGAACAAAACCTATTATCTACCATCATTGTATTTTCATAAAGGCTATTTGTATATCCCCCAAAAGTAGGAAAGGTAAATATCGTATTGAAGAACTATTTTTGAATAAGTATAGTTGTGTAAAACATACATAAATATTATCTTTCTTTTTCTTTTTTTTTCTTCATACAAGAGAAGAACTTCATAGATCAGGAATGATCTTCAGACAAGATTTTGGGAGAGGCAGAAAAACTTTCAAAACTTCCCTTATATCCAGAGCAGGGATCTGACATTATCTCCTCAAGGTGAAATAACCTTGAATGGCCTGACATTTGCACAATGGCTTTCTTTTTGATCTGTCTGTAGTTCCAACTAATTACTTGAAAATACCTTTGCTATTTCCCTGCATCTTTCTACCTATATTATTTTATGACAGTCTAATAAGAACTCAGCCTTCCCCACTGACCATATGTAAAATTAGATAAATTGTAATATTCTAGCGGAAATACTAACTTTATGTCAAAAAGTCAGGGCAGAGTTTTGGTGTTATGTGAGATCAAAGAGAAAATAAGACACATATACTAGAAAATTTACCTTCTGGCTTCTTTTGTTAGAGGATTATGGATTCTCATGTGACAGGAGGGAAACTAAATTGGGAGGAGAAGAAAGGAGACCATAATGTTGGGTCTTACAAACTCAGTGCAAAGTTTCCCTTCTCTGAATCAGGCTACAGCTGAAGTCAGATAATGTACCCATAAAATTTCTCAAGTTTCTGTAAACAAATATGTCAGTTAGGGGTTGCTTTTGACCACATGTAACAAGAACCTAACCACAGTGACAAGAGATAACCCAACCACAGTCCACAGTGACAAGATGTCCAGAGGTAAGCTGGATAGTTCAAGTCTGTTCAAATCTCCCATTGGGATTTGTTCCACAAGCTCCCACTTACATTCCAGGCGGGGAGAAGGGACCAATAGAGAGGAAAAAGTGGTGCCTGGATCAGGAAAGGCAAAAGTTATCCCCAGATCTTCCAATGACTCATTTTTGCATCCCATGGTCCAGAACAGTGTCAAATGGCCATCCCTGGATACAAAAGAATCCACGAAAGGAAAATGTTTGCTTTGGCACATCACTGCCCTGTATGCTGTTAGTAAGAATGAAGGGGAAAAGGGCACAGACACCTAGCAAGGTCTCCCACAGCAACCAATAGTCTTATGTTTCTTTTTTCCTTAAAAGCCCAAAGAATTTCTACAGCAGTAATATAACTCTGCACTTTGACGTGAGATGTGTGCCTTATGTCCAGAGTGTCGTCAAACAACAGGGTATACTTCTTATTCTCTTTTCTAGGTTTGCTACATTAGCTATAATAATTTAGGGTAAAAATCCCCACATCTCAAGAGTCATATCTGACCCTTCCCCCTCGTTCCCTTTACATTTAGCCAACTGTCATACTTGGTAATTTGTCTCTTTCCTATTGCTTCTCCCCACTACTCCCACTCATCTTTTATTTCCCAATAGCTATTATGCTGTGTAGGTGCTTATCTCTTTCCTTGTATTTTTTTTTTTTTTTACAAAGTTCTCTTGTCTGAACTATCAACATCCCCTCTTGCCCCTCCCTAGCCCCAATCTTCTTAAACTTTGGCCTTCATTATACTCTATATCTTTTCAAAATCTTTGATCATTTTCTATTGCCTATCAGCTAGATGAGTCACCATGAAACTAAGTGCTTGATGAACTTAAATTGAGAGTGGTCCCTGTAAAACACCAACATTCCCTCCATCTGCCAATGGTTCTTCAAGACTGAATCAAAATGTCTATCGTGAAGCCTTTTCTGATGCGCCCAGACAGAAGAAACCACTTCTTCCCCAATGTTCCCACAGCACTTTGTGGATAGTTCTGCTTTCTAGGTTATTACTTTTCATGGTTAATAGTCAATGGCTTGTCTTCCCTCGAATGCAAGGATTATTTATTGTATTCCTCAGGGGACATGGAGGAGACTCTGTTATGCAGTAGGTGTCCAATAAATGTCTGTATGACTGACTATATGAATATAGTGATTATTGAGTTCCTCTGGCTAAATAACAGAAATGAAGGTTATCCCAGTATAAATGCTAGGCATATACATGGCGACACACACACACACACACACACACATACACAAAATCTCGGAGATGAAAAGAAGAGAGTAAAAACATGTTTTATCACATAATGTCTATGACTATGGTCTAGATCCCCAATTTAATTTCCTCTCTGAATTTCAATATTTTGCTTAGAAGGAATTTTCTAGTTTGTTTGTTGAATGTTCACCTGTAATTGTTATTCTTTGCCCCATGTCTACCTATTGGGGCATAAATCACCCCTGATGTTCACCCAGACTGATTAACCTCCATCAGGGCAAATAGCACTAAAGAGGCTCTCATAGAACTTGGAATTCATAAAAATAATAATAGTAAAAATAATCCGAATACTATTACTAGGCGTTATGTTAAGGACTTAACATAGATTGTTTCATTTGATTTTTCAATAAACCCTATGAAGTAGGTATTATTACCCATTTTACTGATGAGAAAACGGCTCTTAATGGAACTAAGTAATTTTTTCAAGATTATTGTCACTCTGATGGCAAAGCTGAGCTGCTAACCACTACGTTTATGTCTTAAATGGTTTCAATGGAAAAAAAATAAGGGTTAATTGGGTCTAAGAAAATTGTGTTTTGAGATAAAGAATAACCGTATTTACCTAAAAAATAATCAAGGTCTGCATAAACCCGACGACGAGAGTGTAGCATCAGTAAGGTCTTGTCAAATATCCTTAGTGAAGAGTGAGGTAAACTCTTGCAGATATGGGTGATTAAGTCATGGTATCAGCTCTTGACTTTCCCTTCTGTTTCTTCATCCTCTTCTTTTCAATGTCCAACTAATGTCCCCTCCCTCTAAAATGATTTTGTCTACCTTTGCTTTTACACAGCAGCTGTTTGGCCGCTGCAGTTTTCAGGTGAGTACCCTTTTCTGGAACAGTTCACCTTTGTTCACCTTGCAGTGCTTCTCTCTGCATTTTCTCGCAAGCTCTTTATTTTTGCCTTTCTGAGTTTCTAAGATAGTATTTTTCAAAACAAATTTTTTGATTGACACCTACAGTAAGAACTACAGACACACACAAAATACTTGAAACATAACCTACTACTAAATCCACCTGCAATGCTTTCCAGTCTATGAAAGCATGGGTCTACGACTGTACTCAAATAGGGAAAAGTTAATGTAAAGTACACAAAATAGTTAAAATATTAATACAAAAAAGCTAAATAAAATGGTATATGTGGACTGTTTCTTCTACTGAACGTATAGTGTCAATTCGTATTTGCCTCTATTTTCCAAGTAGAGAAGATTAAATGTAGAGACTTGTAAGTGAAATCATACCAAAAACACTAATCAACTAATCAACACAGGTGGTAAGGCATTATAATCAGTTCAAAAGAAGCTCCAATAATTTGTGCAAGAAAGAGGATTAGCCGAGTGTCCTAATAGGAAATTTGACTGCATAGATTCAATTCCTTATTTCTTGGGAGATAAAAATCTCTAAATGATCCTATAGCTTATAATAAGATATTAAAATGGCATACCTAAGCTTTCAATAATGTCAGCACATATCAATTTAGGAAAAGCATTGAGTTATGGGAAATTATAACCTATGTGAAAGACTTAGACTTTAAAGAGTTCCATTGATGTAAAAGAAAAGCATGATTATTAAATTATTGGCCAACTGATGGCACTGGTTCAAATTTGAATCATTTAGGTCAGAGTAGCTCACTCTTGTGCCCCAGTCAAAGTTCAGTTAGTCAAAAACACAGATCCTGTAACCACAGCTAGTTGAGAGAAAATTCTCTAATTTTTAAAAGGAATTACACACTATTAAAGTAACCTTAGAAAGATATGAAGCAAAATATAGAAATATTATTTTAAATTAATAATATTTGATGCAACTTTAATTTTTTTTAAGAAATTTGACTCATAGTGAGAATTTCTGTCTGGTTTTAAAGAACTGAAGCTTATTAGATGGGATTTTATTGAAATGTTTAGAAGAATTTGACTAAGATTCTAATCAATGTTTAAATGGTTGGATCTGATTTATTAAATTTACAAGTTTGGCTTATTAGCTGTTTAAATGGTGTACAAGTGTTTAGAGAAACTGCATTTGTTAGAGTGGTATATTTAATAAATTGGGCATTAAACAAAGAATAAATAGCAGTGAACATTATATTTTATGCACCAAAGTTTCTCAGGCAGAAAAAATTTAGAAATGCTTAATATGGTGCTACACACATGCAAGGTGCCCAACAGTGTTTTTTTTTTACAAAGTTTCCTGGCTCTTTCCATGTAATTTTTATTTCATTTTCAATCCCATATTTTATTTTCACGCATCAGTAACTGCCCCACATGTGGTTTCTATGTCTTCACCGGGCCCCTGTTACTATTCATACTAAACCGAGGATACTCTAAGAATAATAAAGGAATTATAGGTCAAGCTTAACTTTTTGACAACCTAGCAGCTCCACCAAACTTTCTTAGGGATATTTTAGCAAGTCATGTTGAACTTAACCTAAGGTCTCACACAATTAAAAATTCTTGGGTCTTCCACTGTGCTTCCTAAGTTGAGGAACTGCACATTGTTTATGCAATTGTGTATGACCATGTTCTGCCGTAATCATCACAGCTCTGAACTCTTCAGATTAAGTACTAATTATATACTGAAAATACAGGAACACTTGCGGGGTGGAAATTCCCATTAGGACCACTTAATCTGGAATGATTTAAGTTCGAAAGGATCCCAATACATGGAAGTGGCTGTGGTGATGGCAGCAAGCAGTTGAAGCAATGGAAAGAAGGAGGTCTCAGGTTTTTCTGTGGTCGTATGAGAACGCAGGTAATTGCATTTTGCTCTATGTTAAGGATAGCTGCTTTGCCCACTATTGCTTCAACCTGCCATTGTAAATCTGTGACTGGAGAGTTCCTTAATTATTTGGCCACTGATCTGGACCAAGCATCCTCGACACCTTGTGTATTTTAGACAAGTGAACACACAGTTTGACACAGATTGTTATTCTGACTTTTGGTTTGTTTCATATCTTGTGGAAGTAAGTTATAAAATGTCAAAGACAGGTAACACACGAATTTTATTATCTTGACTTCGGAGAGCAGCGGTCTAGCCTCACCTCATCACAGCATGTTTATCCTGCTGCAGACAACTGCAGGCTTCTACTCCTACTCTCAAGTCTATGCTGACTGCCTCTTGTTCCTGATACTGCTCTACTAGGGATCCTCTATTATTCCTGGCTCTGTAGCCTCAAATAAATTTCTTAAAGGTTGAAAGAAGGAGCTCCTAAGTGGATTGCATGTAGGAAAATATGATCACTCTTATTTCTAATTTTCATTTTTAAAGATGGCATTAACTCTGAAATGTTTGGAATTTTTGCTCAAGCACAGATTACTTCTAGTTTTTGGATAGAACATAATAATCATAGTGATGATGATGATGATGATGATAATGATATTAATAAGAATGAAAACTCTCTGAGAGATAGATCCAGAGTCAGAAAACTTATGTTTAAATCTCACTATTTAGCTGTATGACCTTGGACAAGTTAAGTAAGCTCTCTTTACTTTTATTCAAAATCTGCAAAACGGGGTTAATAGAACCTACGTTAGGAAGGTGTTGTGGAAATTACCTGGGCAATGAAAAATCTCATACTACTACTTATACTACTTACTGAATACTTACCATACATACTCGATGGTAAGTGTTCAGTGAGTGTTACCTGTTGTTAGACACTACTGATGATGAGGAATATAATGTCACATGTTACAAATGGACAGTTTCATTTTATGTGATTTAAAATCTTTTGCAGAAGCAGGGTTAAAAAAGATTTGGATAATCTATTACCTGCATGCCTCTTGCTCCCATTTTTCTTTGTACTGTGTCCATTAAATTTGGTATAGTTAACGACGACCACCTTGCTAATAAAGCCAAAATATTCTGCAATCTGCTCCGCTATGCCAATTTCATGAGTATTCAGCTCCTCAGCCCAGAATACCCATTGTGTAAAAAGTGCAATGAATTCCAATTCACTTTTGATTGCAATGATCTGAACCAAACACGAAACCTACTTGATCCAAGATGATCTGGGCTTTACAATGTTGTGCATTACGTGATCTGCACGCTGAAAACAGGAGTATCTTTGAATTTCCTTTTCAGAAAACAGAATTCTTTTAATTAACATTTAAAAAAATTTCAGTATGTGTAATTGTTAACACCTGCTATGTGTTGCCAACAGATGTTTCTTACTTACCTAAGGGAACTGTTATAATTATTCTATAAGCTTAGTGAAATGGCATTTACCAAGATAGTTGGGAAACTTTCGTTGGTGACTTTGCATGTAATACTTGGCATTTCTTATAATCTTGTCTCCTATCACTGCTGGTCCCCACACCTCCTCCCCAACCTGGCCCACCAAAGGCAAAAATGTCCTTTTGGGAGGGTATCAAAATGTTTCAAAACTGGTCATGCATATTTTAGTCTTTGTGAAAAGTTCCTGAAATTATGTGTATTCTAAAACATTGGAAAATTTACTTTTAAGTGTTCAGTAGCTAATCCTTCTAATGTTTAACATGGAAGTCTTACATCTTGATTATAAATGTAAAAAGTATACTTTTTAGAAAGGTAATACCCTTCCAATCGCTTGGCTTCAAAAGAAGCTACAGCAAAAATGAGATTTTTCTTGATTTTTTCCCTGACCATTTATAAGGTTTTATAAGCAGTAGATGTTCAGAATTCTTCATTTATGATACTAATCACACAATTACCTACAAGCACATGTTAAATATGACACTGGTTTCAGCCAAATAATGGGCCAACTGAAAACAATGAATAAAGAGAGGCAGCTCCATTTATAACGGCTGTTTCAACAGAGCACTACTGTAATCATAGCGATCTGAGGGTGACTCATTAATTAATTGATGTTCTTTTTTATTATGTGCCATTGAGTTAATGAGTAACTTGTGTGAGATAATTCTCTGAACACATTGATTACTTGAGATATTTTCTGGGGCTTTCATACCAATGACATGCTGAATAGGTAGAAGGTGGTGTTTGCTTTTGTGTGCTCATTATTCATAGGTTTGAGATGAGTACAAACCAGTGCAAAGACTCCCTAAAGTTATCTGACACACAAAGTATCCTAGGTCGGCTTCACAGGAGGCTGAGTGCTCAGGGCAAGGCCTGTCACATAGTAGGTACTTAATAAATGTCATGTGAAATAATAGCCGTATTAAAGCTTTGCTTCCTATTACCTTACATTGCGTTAAAATCACATTTAGGAAATATCCGTAATGGCATTTTTAAGAAAAAGTAACAATCAAAGGGCTTTTGCCAAAATTGTATTCTGCGTTAATGGCCTATTACAATAAACATGTACCTTGTTTTTGCAGCTTAGTTGAGTGAACACTAAATATGTTTGGCCAGTATCATTTCTATGAAATTGTTTAAGTGACTATCCAGAGAATGGTTTGCCTAAAGTGATAGTTAAAAAGAAATCACTTGCGTATGGTGTGCTTTACTACAGATGTAATTTTTAGCACCCTGGTTCAGTGAAGGAACAACATTCTTCCTGAAAATGTAGGATTTTGTTGAGTTTTTTGTTTTAATTCATTATGCAGGAACCAGGAAATTGGAAATTTAGTCTGACAAGAGCAACACGGTTGCTTTCAGAAAGATCCCTTAAAATTTGTATAAATGTACAAAATTATACCCAGCAATTGCTACCTTCATTTTTGACAGTTTTATTTTCCCCACAAAAGTAAGTAGCAACAAACTACCTAGCTCAGAGATCCTAAATATAATATTTGGAGAATGCATTTGAGGTACTTTGTCTGCTTATGATTTACCTTTTGAAAGTAAATGTCCTTACACACTTTTCTTTTCCTTTTTCATAGTATGCTTTCTAGATATCATCTTAGATTTTGCCCATTAAGTGCAATCAAATATTGTAATACCCCTTTTATTAAAAACCTAAATCTGAATATTAAAAAAATGAATGAAAGAATCCAGCAGATATTTATTAAGCAAGATGAAAGTGAACTTACAAACACAGGTCAGCTTTTAAACTCAGCCAGCACTCTAGTGGAGTGCAAGTGCCTGGTCCCTCATCATAGGCAGCCTACATGAGAAGCGTGTTGGAAAGGGAGCTTTCGCTGCTTGAGAAATCAATGCTCCATCGGAGATGTTCTACTGGAGGCTTCAGATAACAAGCTAAGTGACGTCAGGGCTACACAACACAAAGAGGAAAGTTGACAACAGTTCAGGGACTTTGAGTAGTCGAGACAATTAGCTTAGTACTTCAGTCAAAAATGCTACTATTTATGGGCAATTAGCTGTAAAATGGCCTATTTCTGTCTTGTTCCACCATTTTATGGAGATTAAAGATAATCTAAGGAGATTAAGGCCTTAATCTTTAAACCAGGTGAGTAATTTTGTTTGTAGTAAAAAGCATAAGAATTAATTCCCAAAGGATTAAGCAAAAGACCTTGTTTGGTCTTTGGGTGGCAGGGATAATTGAACAGCTTCAAGAAGCTGAGAGAAGTTTGTTCCCAATCTACAAGTATTTTGACATATTGATAAGCATATGCAAAACCATTTAAATCTAAAAAAGATGATGCAAAAAGACACGGACAATTACATTTTTACATCCACATGAATTTCAAACAACTCTTAATGGGGATTAGCAGGGCTGTGTTAGGAAAACCACTTCTTACATATCTCCCCCACCTTCCTCCCATTTGTTCTGTTTTGCTATTTTTTGGTTTTGGCTATGCAAGTCTTTTCATGAAATAAATGTAAGGCTCAAAGGCTAAAACAATACCCATAGTTATTTTGTAGGCCCCAAACTGCTATTTTTGAAACTCTTTTTTGGGGGTATATCTCAAATTTGGAGGACATGTGACTTGAACACTCAACCATGAAGCATCTGTAAAAATACATATCATTCACTTTTCACAGAACTATTTTCTTAAAAATGAGAGGCAATATCCAGAGTCACATGCATGTTCATAGTAAAGCTTTGTTTGAAAACAACTCAAATCCACACCAGCATGTTTTTTTCAGTTTAATATTTTGGCCCCAAACCAAGAATTCAGGTATCACATTTAATTTTTATCTGCAATGCATATTCGGCAGGACAAAGTATGTATGCAAGTAACACTGGGAAATATTGTATCCTATACAAGTGATCAAGAAAAAAAAAGAAAAGAAAAAAGAAAGCCCACAGCACTAAAAGTTGCTCTAGTAAAAATGTGCTTCATTGTGCCTGTTGAGGAATCAGATCTGCTGAAAAGTAGTTTTGAGTACAAAGAGCGGAAGCAAAGAAACAAAGTGTGAGCAACCCCAAAGAAGAGAACACAGTCACAACTTTATTTCCTTAATTGTAATTTAAATAATCAGTCTCCATAATTTTTGTTTCTAGCAAGCTTTCTTTTTTATCAGCTATCATGTGGATAAGGGAATAATCTTTCACCTTTAAAAAAAATGGAATGACAGATTTCAGCCCAAGTGTGATACATTCTGAGCGGCTAATTACTTAGAGAAAGCAATGAGAGTAAGACACATCAAACTTTTAAAGTGTTCACTTTTGAACATTAAAATAAGTGGCAGGTAAATACAGAAAAATATATAATCACCAGTTCTCAGCTTTTTATCGATCCCTTTGTTTCTCTTCTTCTAGAAGATTCTGTGAGCACTATCCCGCTCTGATCAAAAGTGACTTCACTCCTCAAATAGGATCATAGATTCCATGTGCATTATCATGGTTTCAGTAGATTCGCACTCAAAACCTTTTGGTGCCAGAAATGTATCAAATCATAAAGTTATTATACGCTTATCTCTTATGGAGAGATCTGGGCAAAATTTGTATGATAAATTTATCATTTTAAAATTATCTCATAATTGTGGTAACCCTTTTTTAAAGTAACCCTTTGGAAAATTTTTACATGATACCCAAAGGCACTAGCTCACATAAGCGGTGAATGGCTGAAGGAAACAAAACAAAGCCATTGACTAGGTAAAGAGCACACACACAAAAAAGGGTATTAAAAGGATAACTGTTAAGCTTTAAAGTTATTCTAAAAATGGCACTTCTCACGTTGGTAAAAAATGAAAGTGCTTTAAGATGAAATTTTTATGCATTTTTTTAAAGCTGATCTTTAACCCCCTGAAAATAGGGGGTGATAATGAGAACACTGATAGACTCTAAATCATTGTGGCAATAAGTGGACGTTGCTAAAATGCTTTGTGTGTCTTTCTTTTTCAGTATTTTTAATGTTGATAGACTTGCTTTATATGTGTATCATTAGTGAGATTGGCTCTTCAATTCTTTACTAGAAAGTTACAGCTCATTTAAAATAGCTGGTAGATACAGAAAGCATAAATATACCGTAAGTTTAAACACTGATTGTACTAAATGCAACAATACAAAGAAGCAAACAGAACACAAATGGTAACACAATAAAACTGTATTACATTTGTGCTTCAAATATTACAATACATTATATACAATAGTCCAAAATAAACATCTCATGCCAAGTGACACAAAAAAAACGAATAGCAAGCAAAAAAATCCAGCAATATGTACATTACTTTTTTCTTTTATAATAAACATTCAACTCTGAACTGGGGCAATTTCACTACATACAGATGCAGTCCGCCTTTTATTCCATATAACCATCCTGCTTTCCTATATCTACGCTATTCAGTTGGTTCCTGTGTCAATTCTTATATACATGTGGAGCAAAAAAGATAAAAGAATGGAGTGCTTTGTATTCTTAATGGGGTGATGTTGATAGATCAGCGAACCTGGGGTGCATAACCTTCTTTCATTAAACCTTCCTCGTAGTCCGTCTGGCAAAGGATCATGTTATTCTTTAGGAAAAATTTGTCTCCAACACAAAATCTGAAAATATTTACAAAAATAAAATGGTTAAGATGACTTCACTCAGATCTATAGATTTGAAGATTTCTTTTCCTAATCATCATTTCATCATTTCAACTTATGGTAATTCCCTGAGTTTGAAAGTTTGGCTTAGAAAATTGCCTTGTCGTCAAAATTAAACCATTCTGGTCATTTAAGGAAATGCTACACACAAAATTTGAAATCCTACTTTTATATATAAAACTCATAAGAACATTGAGGAAAACACCTTGGGCAGCAAAGGTGATTTTTTTTTTTTTACCATATTGGAAAGAAAAAAAGAACTGATCTATATTTACACCCATTAAAACAATGATAATAATATTTCACAGCAGTGATTATGGAAGCTTTCATCACTGCCCATTTATCCATTTTATAAAAAAAGTAAAAGGCATTAAAATGAATCAAATGATTAGAAAATAGCCCACTTTAGAGCTTCTCACTTAAAGCTTCCTTTTACTCTGTTATTAAAATGTGATTAAATTCTCGTAATTTGGAAGTAATCATTCTGAAGTGAAAGTTATTTTTGCATCAGACTCAGATGCTGGGCCATATTCCTTTGTTTGTGGCAAGTTCACCAACTATGAAGTAGTAAATGTATTTCTTAGAGTACTTCCAATTAAACCAAAGGGAGTAACCTGATGAACTTCTTAATACTGATGTGATAAATAAACTAGTTTCCAGTAGCTAATTATGTATTTTATTCTATAAAGCACTGTTTAATGTGCAAGATTGTAATGTTTTTAATAAGTGCTCTTTTTGTATAATTTCCCAGTGGTGACACTTTGGACACAATTAAGACCAGAAAAAATGCTTGTGCTGTTTCCAGTACATTTAACAATAAAGTAACTATGGGGAGATTTGTATATATTTTTAATTGTAACAATTTAACCTTCAAACAGCAGTGTCTGGTAGAGTTGACCCAGTAAAACTACTTGTAATTATATAAGTTGACCTCACTGACCTTTGATAGTGGTCTCTCTTTATCAGATAGTCAATTTCAAATGATGTTCAAGCAGAAATCTTAGTGGATAGATTAAATTGTGTCATGAAAGCCACCCTTTAATGTTTTGTGAAGTTGAACGTTTAAATGAGGAGCAGTTGGGCTGATTTACATTTGCAAAGATTGGAATGCTAGACAAACAGCGAACCTATTTATTTTCCAACTGGGTAGCTTTGGAAATTTATCCTTATTCTAGCTAAGTAGATAGAGGGGAAAATAGTGTAATAAAAAAAGTAGATTGAAAAGAATTAGCTTTCCTCTTAAAGGAAGATTGGTCTGTTTATTTGTGGAATTTACTTTTTTTCCCCAGGATTACTGCCTGCTGATGATGTTGATTGAAAGTACAGACTATGCCCTGATCTTGAAATCCTGCAGTTGTTTGTGGTCAAGGCTATTGGATACAATGAACATTCAAGTTTGGACTTTAAGTATATCTTCTTTTTATTAGTTGCAAACTATAAACTTGAAATATTGTGCTTAAAAAGTGGTGTTTGAATAAACCAGGTTTTGTAGATTATCCTGATCATTAAGATATGTTGAATAAAAGGAAATATTTCTTTTGTTGGGCAGGGGTAAGTAGCCAGATTAGATACTTACCTTTTATGTGAGATTATATAAAGTAGCATGCAGAATATATTTGATTACTGTTCAAATTTTTCACTTTATATTAATGTTGAAATTAATTTGAACTGACTAATAAGCTAATAATAAAATATCCATCAAAAATAAATAATTTTAATTAAATACTCTCGTGTTCCAGCTGATGTTATTATTGAATCTTTTTTTCCCCTAAAAACCGACTAAACTGGAAGTACTTTTTCAATTCCATACTGTCTAAAATTTTGCTTTAATTTGTTAACAAGCCTCCAAATTCTATTTGCTATCAAATAAAAACGTGTTTTGTTTTTGGTTTTTTTTTGTCATGTTGTGTCATGTCATCCTTACCTTCAGGGGCCTTGAAATTTAGGTAATTTCTATTTGTAGATTAATACAATCAGAGTAATTATAGTGAGAAAAGCACTGAGCCAAGAGCCTGGGGATTTGGTCCTGAGCCCTGTGGCTCTCACCTACTCAATGCAAGATATAGGGTGTATTTCATACTCTCTCTGAGTCAGTTCTCTGTGGGTAAGATAAAACAACTACATCACTGGATGGTAGGAATGTTAAAATAAGAAGTATATGAAAGGCAGAGAGACATTTGCAATGAATAGGGTTCAAATTCCAACCTTCCATTCACGATATTGAAAATGAAACTTCAGGATTTCTATCTTTAACATCAGTAAGTTCTGTAAGTTGGCAGTAGAGTAGAAATGTAATATGTAAAGCCTTCCCTCAATGTTTGGAATGTAGGTAATTAAAATAATCACCTTTTATAAAGTACTTACCATGTGCTAAGGCTAAGCATGTATATACAGTGATCACATTTATTCCTTAAATCCAGCTGAGAATGTAAATATTAACACTCTTTTTCAGATGAAAAACCTAACACTTCCTCCCAGAATTTTAAAAACCTGCCCAAGGTTCCATAGCTAGAACGTGTATGGTAGAGGAAGGAAAAGCACCCTGGTCTCTTTGGATTCAAGATCCATGCTTTTACAATTCACAATAGCCAAGACATGGAAACCTAACTGTGCTTTCACAGATGAATGGATAAAGAAGATGTGGTGTATACACACACACACACACGCACGCACACGCACACACACCCGCACACACACACACAAACACGCACACATACAATGGAATACTACTCAGCCACAAAAAAGAATGGAATAATGCCATTTGCAGCAATATGGATGGACATAGAGATTTTTTTTAATTTTCATTTTTTGTTCATCATGGATTTTTTTGCATCAATTTTTTAATTAATTAATTTTGGCCATGCCGCATGGCCTGTGGGATCTTAGTTCCCTGACCAGGGATCAAACCCATGCCCCCAGCAGAGGAAGCATGGAGTCTTAACCACTGGACTGCCAGGGAAGTCCCGAAAGATTTTCATACTAAGTGAAGTACGTCTAAAAGAGAAAGACAAATACCATATGATATCACTTACATGTGGAATCTAAAATGTGACACAAATGAACTTATCTAGGAAACAGATTCACAGACATAGAGAACAGACTTGTGGTTCCCAAGGAGAAGGGAGGGGGAGGGAGGGATGGATTGGGAGTTTGGGATTAGCAGGTGCAAACTATTATATATACAATGGATAAACAATAAGGTCCTACTGTATAGCACAGGGAACTATATTCAGTATCCTGTGATAAACCATAATGGAAAAGAATATAAGAAAGAATATATATATAGTATAACTGAATCACTCCACTGTACAGCAGAAATTAACAAAACATTGTAAATCAACTATACTTCAATTAAAAAAAAACAAATAGGGCTTCCCTGGTGGTGCGGTGGTTGGGAGTCTGCCTGCCAATGCAGGGGACGCGGGTTCGAGCCCTGGGAGGATCCCACATGCCGTGGAGCAACTGGGCCCATGAGCCACAACTACTGAGCCTGCGCGTCTGGAGCCTGTGCTCCGCAACAAGAGAGGCCGCGATAGTGAGAGGCCCGCGCACCGCGATGAGGAGTGGCCCCCGCTCGCCGCAACTAGAGAAAGCCCTCGCACAGAAACGAAGACCCAACACAGCCATAAATAAATAAATAAATAAAATAAACTGAGGGATAAAATTATAAAAATAAATAAATAAATAAATGACTGAAAGCAATTTTTAAAAAATCCATGCTTTTACCTGGAGGCAGTAAAGCATGAGGCTATGAAGTTATATAGGTTTTTTGTATTATTATTACTTCTTTACATAGCTTTTCAAAAGAAAGCCTATTATTCAATGAGATGTTTGCAATACAAATGGAATTCATCTAAAATATTCCTACCTAAGATATGTTGTTATTAATATGTTGTCAACTGGATAAAGTACCTTTTATGTGCATATCAATTTCTACTTAAAGGTCAAAATGAAACAGAACATAGGTGAGGAATGTCACACACAAATAACAAACAAAATAGCTTTGAAAGCTATAGTTAAGAACAGAATATGATTGCTTTGCAATTAGGATTGATATCTTCCTTTAAAATGTCCTATATATAAACATGAAGAAATTAGAGGAATAGCAATGCAGATATCGGACACCTAACAAAATGATCTATAACTGTGATTTTGTAAGAAAGGCTAATTTCCAATGTTCTGTAACCAGGTCCTGATGAGATTTAGCATTTCAGAAAAATATTATAAAAATAGTGATGGCCAGAGGATAGCGTATATATATATAGTAATAGGTCAGGCTAAAATTCTTGAAAATAAACTGATAATCTTCCTTATAAATTAATCTTAATCACTTGTGATATAGTCAGTTCAATTAATTCTGCCATCATTAAAAAAATATGTTAAGGAATAAAAAGATGCCCAATCAGATTATTAAGCCACCTAATCTTAATGTTTTAGAATTAATCATAGATTTAATTTCCAGATATTTTGGAGTAACTCTAGTTGAATTCATATGGTCTTAGAGACTTGAAATGTACAGACAATAATTAAGAAATCATCGCTATAAAATACGGGGCTTAGAGTAGTTTTGAGCGGGTTATCAAATGCCTCTGCTAGGAAGCTTTCATTTGTGACATCCTTTTTAAGAATGAAAATGTTAACTTAGTCATCTTATTTTCCTAAGGTTAGTGACTGCCAATTATAATTAATTTCCATTTCCACAGCACTTTAAAAAGAAAGGGGATCCAGTCCATATTTCCAATGTCTCTACTGTTCTATTTAGCATACTCAGTTACTAAAAGATGGAGATTTTGATACTGTACTTTGTTTTCAGTAAGAAGTGCAGGTTATATACTCACTGTACACTTGTGAACAAATTTACTGTATTTTCCCAATGCCAGCCCAGTTGTCATCACACAATGCATTCCCAACAATCTTTTCTGTACCAAGTTGCACTACCCACACCCCAAATCCCATTATCAATTATTTAGCATCTACCTTTTTTTAACTCCACTATATCTACTCCCATTTATACCCACTTTGTCAGAAAAGAAAATCTTCATCTTGAAACAGGTCAGGGTCCTCATACTGGCTCTGAATCCAGAGATTAAATCCAGACTGCCTGGGTTCAAATTTTGAATCTACCCTTTTCTATCTGTGTAATCTTGGGCAAGTTATTTAAATTTTCTATACTTCAGCTTCCTCATCTGTAAAATGAGGCTAATAATAGTACCTACTTCTGGGTTATTTTGAGAACTAAATGAGTTAGCACATGTAAAACAGAAAGATGTCTTGTGTGTGATTGGCACTGTATAAAAATTTGCTCTCATTATTATTTGCTAACAATAATCTTCTCACCTTTGCTTAGCTGTTCCCTAGCCAGGGATATTTCTCTCTTTTTTCCATCTACTTAAATTCTAAAAATTCTTTTTTTAAGGGAATATAGGAGTAGGGGAGTAAGAGGTACAAGCGATTAGGTATAAAATAAGCTATACGGATATACTGTACAACACGGGGAACATAGCCAATATTTTATAATAACTATAAATGGAGTATAACCTTTAAAAATTGTGGATATTGTACCCCTGTAACATATAATATTGTACAGCAACTATACTTCAATCAATCAATCAAAATTCTTTAGTTTCCATTCCCTCCATCAGTATTCCCTGACCCCGTCAACTCATTCTGATCTTTCCCAAAGCACTTATTTATTGGTGTGTCATTTACTTTGGCATTTCAAATTTTCTCATGAATGTGTAACAGGTTTCCCACTCTGGGCAGCAGTGCTGAGGTAAATGACCATGAGCTAAATTTCTTTTGAACCCTCTGAAATACCACCATAACCTGTACTACCACTTGAAGTGGGTGGGCCACAAATGTTGGTTAAGACAGACTTATTCTAGAACTGAATAGCCTTAAAGAACAAAGATACTTTTGATGAATAATTTAAATTTGGACTCATGTTGACTTTAGTTCACTGATTTCCTACCTTTACAATTTCCTCTCTCTATCCCCTACTCCTCCACGTCCCTACCAAACTCCCTCTCTAATCTCTGAGCACACTGAGCCACTTTTCATTTCCGGAACACATTACATGTTTTCACACCTCCATGCCTTGCTGGCTGCTCCATCTGTCTGGAAAAATCCTTTCCTCACTGCACCCAGCCTTCCTCACTTCCTCCACCCCCCACCAGACATACTTCCTATATCCTAACCAGTCCTAGAGAGTCCTTTAACACCCAGGACATCAACCCTTTGGTGCTTTCTTAAGACTTGAAGAAGGACAGACCTCTCTTCCCTCAGTATAGAACTGTTTAGCATCGATTACATTCTTCTCTTCTGTGAGTCTTTGATGGCCTGTCTCTCCCTAAGCTCTAAATACCCCTAAGAGAGAAACTGGATTTTATTCACCTCTGTTTCCACAGAGCCTAGCACAGTGCTTTTTTTCTTTAATGTTACACAGTTCTACATATTTGAGGCAATTTCATTACAAACAAGCATTTTTTCCCTTCTCTTATAAAACCATCATTTAGTTTCCTAGAATTTTCTAAGGGGGGCTTACTCATCTTTAAGAAATTAACCTATTACTCAGAATTTTCCAATTCTGAATGAGATTCAAGTTATCATACAAGATGTTCAAAATAACCTTCTTCAGGTCCTTTCAAAATAGATGGACTTTTAGATTTTAATTCAGGATTCACATTTTTAGCCACACCCTTTTAAAAAGGACAGAGAAGATCACCCATCTTGAAAGTTCATTGTTACTACTATCCTTTTTAAACATTCAGAAATGCTTTACATCTTAATGATATTGTGATTTAAAAGTTAAGATGAAACGACTTGCTAAGTAAAATTCATAAGCATTTATAAAATCATAATTTCAGGGGTTAAGAAAGTTTGCTTAAGGGAAAGTGCCTATAGATTACCTATTGGCCTTGTGTGTCACTTGAAAAGGTGCAATGCTAAGACAATGATTTGGCTCCTATGAGTAGAGGCTCCTGAGGCAGATGGCTTTATTGGAGAGATTTCCCAAGCAGACGCCAAAGGATAAGGAGAGTCTCCTATATTGAAAACTTCTGGATTCAGAGTAACAAAATTTGTCTGCTTTGCTTGACTGATGAAGATTAGCTGACTTCTTGCATTAAAGAAGTTTGTCTTGTAGGGATGGAAGTGACAAGACGATAACTAAGTGTTAATTGCGCATAACCAGCACTAAAGATATTCAGTCCCATTATGGCATGTAATAAATGAAGCGCACACAGAAATATATTAGGTACTTTAATAATGATACTAGAACAGTATTCTGCAGCAATAAGAATGTGAACAGTTTTAGAGTCAAAATTTAGGAGTGTTTGTCTTACTTGACTGAGTTCCACTGAGGAGACAGACGTAATTGTGAATGCAACTTTTTATTTCAATGGTGAAATAAAATTGATATACGATTTGTAAATAGCATTAACAACCTACAATGACTTTGCATCATAATAGAATTTAGGCTGGGTTTAGCACTTGAATGATGTTTTAATTTTCTGTGTAGAACACGTATAAAATAGGTAAGCCTGCCCTAAGAGAAAAATGGACAAAAGGAATAAACAGGCAGTTCCCTAATAGAAGAAATATCAAAGGGTCACTAGTAATCAAATAAATGCTAATTAAAAATGATAATGAGATACCATCTTTCATCCCTCAAGGTGACAAGGATTTCTTTTAAAATAATAATTCCCAGTGTTGGAACTTATGTGAGGGAATGCATTGTTTTTTCTTTTCTGGTGTGAGAATAACGAGTATAACTTTTCCGGAGAGCACTTTGGCAATATATAATGTAAGCCTTTAAACTGTTATATGGTTTGTCTAATTAACTATGCTCCTGTGAATTTAGCCTGACACAGATTTGAGTATTTGTTTATAAAGTCCACATTAGATTGATAATACTGATGATATAAAAACTTGAAGAAACAACCTACACATCTGATGACAGAAGACTGATTTAATAATATATGAAGCTTTATCCATAAAACTGAACACAAGACAGCTTAAAATATCATAAAAGAATTTTTAAAGGCAGGGAAAAAGGCACCCTATATTAATGAAAATGTCCAAGTAACAAACATTAGGATTCTTCCTTGTTACTTTCCTTTAAGATGCTTAAATGTGGGTATAATATAAAGTATATGCTATATATCATTTGCCACATATGCACAGAAAAATGTATGGTTAGCCACATACCAAAATATTAAAATAATTTCTTTTAGAACAGTGAGACATGGGACAATGTTATTCTTTATCCCTTTCTATTTTCTAAATTTTCCACTATAAATATGTAATTGTTTATAAGTAGAAAAGCAGTAAATATTATTGTTGCACAAAGATAATTCTATTGTTAGTAAATGCTATTAGTGGACGAAATGTGGTAAGTAAACAAAAATATTCTAAATTTACTACTAATATACCTTTAAAACATACACATATATAGGCTCATGCATATTAATGAGTCTGTAAGGATGTGTGGACATTTGTGTTCTTGTATTCATATCCTTACATTAAAAAATATGTGCATTTGCTAATTTATTTTTGGCTAAGTGTCACTACAGACTGAATCAACCT
>NC_138870.1:14286399-14336399 GCF_965194805.1 Balaenoptera borealis
TACCAAAAGTAGACCTACAGTATAAAAGGGGACAACTATCATCTATACAGTATCAGTGCGTATTACCATTTCAAGGAGTCCCAAAGGATGTTTCTATCCCTTTTCCATCCAATTTTCTTTTTCACTACCTGGTATTGGCAATCTAAACACAGACACAAAGATAAAAACCAAACAGACAACTTTCTCATGGGTAAGAACTCAGCCTATCTGTGTGCTGTATAACGCCTCCCACACAGTAGTGAGCATGCGTAGAGAACTACTTAATAATTCTTGTGTATGGGGGGCATAGCAAGAATTAAGACAAGACACATTTATATATTTTAAAGGTACCCAGAAAATTTTGCATTTTTACTAAATGTTAAACAGCTTTTGCTACATAGTCATAAATCAAGTGAATTCTGTATGGGTTAGTATATATCCATTACTAAAGTTCCTGGGGGTGGAGGGGGGGGTAGAGAAAAACTCAAGACATATAATCATTTAACATAGCAGTAATGAATATGGTTTACTACAGGCATCAGGGGAAAATGAGTGTTCATTGTAGTAGTGTCTTTTATTTCACAGCACCAGATGTTTCTATAGATTTTTTACCAGGTCAATGGCTCAAGTCACTAAATCAAATTCCCCCAAGCCAATGGAAAGCATAGTATTTGATGCAAATTAATTTATTATTTGGGGGAAAATGCATAAATAAATATCACTGCAGTAAACTTTAATTTTGAACAAAGATCAAGTAACTCTCTTAGTATTCAAGCAGCCCTCATTCAGTGACTTGAATACACATGAATTTAAATAATGGTATATAGTTTTTAAAATACTGAGGATAAGACTTGGTTTAGTTACCCTATGTGAAAAACCCTCCTTCTGCAGAATGACTAGAGATGAACAGAGAAAGAAAAGTTTAGTTTTCTAAGGATATGAAATTGTAATCAGTTGAAAAGATCTTTAACTTCTGACTGCCGGATGGGAAAGTTTTATTGAATATGTTCTGTGGGAAGGAATGGAACATTTTCACAGACTGAGAAAGGGAATTGCTTTTCTGTCTATTACAAATATACTTCTCATCTCCTTTTCCATTTCACTCTTTTAAACTAAGGAATGCAGTGATAGAAAATGAAAACACTTTAAACATTCAATTCTCTTGTTTTAAACGGAAAAAAAGCTCACCCATTACAAGGCTGAAGAGAGTTGAACCTATTGTTCTCTCTCCTGTTGGGTCTTAGCCTGCACTCCACTGTCATAGAGATAAAGATAACGTGGGAGTGAAAAGAAGCAAAAAAGGAAACACCGAACATTTGAAAATGTACCAAGGAAAATATAAGAAATGTTTAACATTAGTTTGAACTATGTTTCTAATTGTTGCACAGTTAGGCTACTTAGCACATAACTTTTAGAATACATTGGTGCACATAGATGACTTTGAATTTTTCTGCAGTTAAGCTAAAAAAAAGCTTTAAAAGTTGACCATATTTTTTGGGGGGGGGGCACGCCACACAGCATGCAGAATCTTAGTTCCCCGACCAGGTATCGAACCCATGCCCCCTGCAGCGGAAGCACAGAGTCTTAACCACTGGACGGCCAGGGAAGTCCCCAAAATTGACCATATTTAAAAGGAACTAGATACATCTCCTGTTTAAAGGAGACTTACAGATTATTCCTTTCATAACTAAGCACTTTTATTCTATAAAATTAACTCTAATTTAGTGTATTAAGTTCAGCCTTGGTACAAGATAGTTTTTATTAACATAGGTAGATCATGACAAACAGGAACATAAAAGCCATTTGCTGAAAGTAATATTTAATATATATGTGAATATATACAGGTATAGTATATATGTATATTCTCTATATATGCTATATAAATTCACATATATGTGTACATTCTCTCTCTTTATATGATAGATAACAGATATCTCTCTACATATCTGTATATAGGTATCTGTTCAGATGGATATATATAGAGAGAAAACACACACACACACTCACTAGGTAGGTAGATATTATACAGAAAAAAGGGTTAATGGAAAAATTAAGTAAAACTTACTAAGTGCTTAACTACAATTTCAGTAAAAAACTACCAAAGGCCCATGCTATATAGTTGTATATTATGTGAAAATAAACAACTTGCTACCTGAAAATCCCAGAGACAACTTACGGTACAGACAGAAAGCTCAGGTTCAATGAACCCTTTTTAATGAAAGCGGATGCCTAGTGTGTGTAAGGTACTTAGCGAGAGACCCTGAGATGAATATGGCTGGGCGTGTGCTGTCGAGGAACTAGTGGGGACAATACCAGGGCAGAAGGTCAGGGTGCTCTGCAATCAAGACAGGACGGCGGTCACTCGGTCAGCTGTACTGCAGAGCCAGGGGAGAGATGTCATTTGAAGCAGGACCGGAATGACAGATATCATGTCAGAAGGTAGAGAACTGGTGGGAACTGAAAGTAGAGCATCTCAGGCGGAAGTTAGAGGGTAAGCAGAAGCCTGGAGATGGTCAAGGTCAGGGTTTATTTATGGTTAGTTTAAAAAAGGGCAAATACGAGAGCGGTCTGTTAGGCTGAGGCTAGGTCGAGTACGAAGAGAAGCCTGGAAGCCTGGATGGGTAACTCTGGCCTGGGTGACTGAGGGTTCACGTCTGGTGCAGCAGTATTTTCAGAGGATCCTCTGCATCTGTCTCTCACCCACGCTTGAGCAAAACTCCACTCTTCCTTGAATCAGACAGAATCGCCCTAGGCAGCGTGAGGCTGGGTGTTCAAACCAACCCAGTGGGCTAATTCCTCAGCATCTGCCAATGACCAGTTGGATTTAGAGTATCAGCTCATGATCCAACCCATTCCAACAATGTGGTGAGGATAATAAAATTATAGGTAAACAGTTACCCCTGAATAGGAAGGGAGAAGACTTTTTTTTTAAAGGGATTAAAAAAAATATTTTATTTATTTATTTATTTGTCTGTTCTGGGTTTCAGTTGCAGCATGAGGGATCTAGTTCCCTGACCAGGGATGGAACCCGGGCCCCCTGCATTGGGAGTGCAGAGTCTTCACCGCTGGACCACCAAGGAAGTCCCAGGAAGGGAGAAGACGTAAGTTTTTAGTTTTCGGACCTCTTGTGATCCTTACTTAGTACTATACTGGGGACAATAGAAAAATAAAGAGGAGTGCTAAACGTGAAGAAAGAGCTTCTGGTGGAAGCCATTGCCATCCGTCTCTCTGGTCTTGCATTTTAGGTAAAGGAAAGACCAAGGAAACAATCTGGGAAGACTTCGTTGCAGACTTGCAGAAGAACCAAGTCGAGTTCCATGAATGGCTGGTTAGGTGTCCCTGCCCTAAACAATCACAGGATCTACTCCAGTTTGGCGACTGTGATGCAAAATAGGTTGCTTTGGACTTTAGAGAGTCCAGGAAAACAAAATAAAACAGCAATACACTCCACGCCTATAGTATAGACTCTTAACTTCACCATCGAGCTGGTTCCTTCTTTACCTCCAATCAAGTCATTAGCCAAGCTAACTATACTTTCCCTCACTGTCTACAGCTATGCTGACCAATGTGGTAACCAGCCGCCACATGTGGCTATTGACCACTTGGTGTGTGGCTAGTCTATATTGAGATGTGCTCTAAGTGTGACATACACACCAAATTTCAACGTTTAGCACAGAAAATATTTCATGAATAATTTTTAAAATATTGATTACATATTGAAATGATAATCTTTTGAATCCATTTGGTTAAAAAAATGTTTTTAAAATTACTTTCACCTTTAAAAAACTTTCCTTTTAACAAGGCTACTAGAAAAGTTAAAATTAATATGTGGATCACATTATATTTCTATTGGACAGCGCTGGTCTACATCCTCAGCTTTCCTTGTACCCATGGATATACAAGGCTTAAAATGGTTAAACAAATGGAGAGATAGAATTTTCTAATTGAAACTCATCCTAGAAATCTCTCTGCCAGTGTTCTATGCCTAAGGTCAGAGATATTTTATTATTTTTTTATGGAACTACAGTTGATTTACAATATTGTGTTAGTTTCAGGGGTACAGCAAAGTGATTCAGTTATATATATATATTTTGAAAAAGAATACATATATATTCTGAAAAAGATATATATATATATTTTTTTTCAAATTCTTTTCCATTATAGGTTATTACAAGACATTGAATATGATTCCCTGTGCTATACAGTAAATCCTTGCTGTAGGCCAGAGGTATTTTATTCCAACTTAAAAGTACGTATGCTAATAGTGTGAATCGTGATAGCGCACCCATAATCTGAAATAGAAGACACTGTCCCACCTATTTTTCCAGTTTTAGGCTTACTCAGTGTTAACTTCATTCTAAACTTATTATTTTCTGCTCCATGAAGGCAGCAACAGAATAACACGTAAAGAAAAATGAGCTGGAGGCCTGTGCTACCTCCCCATCCTAGTGTTGCTATAAAGGGCAGGGGATACCCCACGTCTACGTACAGAAGCTTACACCACTATTTAGTATCAGAACTGCCCTAATAACCTAACCCTCCTTACCCAAATCTGGTCCTTTTCTCACTATACTTCTCTGTTTTCATCTGTAAAAATCTGGTGAGAAGGGGTTGCACTGGACAAAAGTCTCTAAGTTGCTGACCCCGAGGGCTGATTTACATAGAATTGGCATCTCGCTCCACACCTGACTCAGTTAAAAGTTGCAAACGGTGTTTAAATATTATACTTTCACTTTCAACAAACAACTGTCAATTTCTTCTCATACCCATTTTCCAAAGCCTTATGAGCAGGTGTTTCTGCTGCTTACAATCATCACAGCGACCTACTGGGAGAAGCGATTCAGAGAAGAGTTAAAATTGAATATTTTTCCTTCAGCATTTGATGAGGATAATACTTCTGGGCAAACATGGCAATTGTACCAACATTTCATAGAATCATAAAATCTTAGTCCTCAAAAGAATCTTCTCTAGCTAGAACAGAAGAAATGTGTCAAGCTTGCTATTTATTGTTGTGATATGTAAAAGACAAGATTTTTCAAAGTTTTAGATACACTTATGGAAAAGGTTAGAATAATAAGAGGTAGAAATAACAAGAAACAGTAAAATAAAGGATAATGTATATGAACTGAAACTGGGAATAGATTTTTTAAAATAATAGAGGTGGAGGGCTTCCCTGGTGGCGCAGTGGTTGAGAGTCTGCCTGCTAATGCAGGGGACACGGGTTCGAGCCCTGGTCTGGGAAGATCCCACATGCCGCGGAGCAACTGGGCCCGTGAGCCACAACTGCTGAGCCTGCGCGTCTGGAGCCTGTGCTCCGCAACAAGAGAGGCCGCGATAGTGAGAGGCCCGCGCGCCGCAATGAGGAGTGGCTCCCGCTCGCTGCAACTGGAGAAAGCCCTCGCATAGAAACGAAGACCCAACACAGCTAAAAATAAATAAATAAATAAATAAATAAATAAATAAATAAAATAATAGAGGTGGATATTTCAACGAATCATTATAGCGTCTCTGCTCTAATTTTAAGTTTTTAATGAAGGGGAGGGCAAATCAGTCACAATTATATGAGCATAAAAAGTCTATGACTATTTTTACAGACATTGTGGGCAATTTAATCACTGTATATCTCTCCCTCGATATAACTAAGGAAGTCGTTGGTAGATCAAAATAAATAACTCACTGGTTTTAGCCACAGTACAATAAATGCTAATTAGATTGTGCTATATACAATTTTATAATAAAAGTTTTAAAAAATTTTTTAAACCGATAATCTGTTCTATCATGAGTTTTTCAAAAAGCTTTGCCTACTTAAAATTGTATAGGTCTTTCATGGTGGAAACTTTTTAAGTAAGTAATATTTTCCTAAAAATCAGCAAGGAAGTCTTTTACTATCTTTACAGACTTCTTAGAGGCCCATAACTACCTTCTCTTTTAACCTTCTTTTTCACACTTTTATCTGTATATATTATATAATAACTGAACAAGAAAGTAAGTGAAGAGGTATCTTATTTGAAAATATTATTTTTACCCATCTCAGAACTAATGAACCTGAAGTACTGTAATGTTTCAACAGAAAAGAAATGAGAAAACAAAGCATTTTCAGGGAAGTGATGAAGGTCATGTTGTAAACAGTTATTTGAGAACTAACCATGGGAAAGACCTTTCTTTGAATAAGCCAGTAATATTTTCATACGTCAATTTCACCATATTTCCAGGTGCCACTCACTCATTCATTCAGGCACTGACCAAGACTCACTAAAGCTCCCCTGGGAAATTCTGATGCCATGATGGCAGTGTAATTGAAACTGCAATGCAAAAGTCATTTATTCTGATGTAAAGTGTATCTTTCATATCCAGAGATTATGAGTTAGTGACAGTAATGGCTCCATTATTTATAAAAGGTAAATAAGTCACTTAAGCTAGAATAGGTAAGGCATTTATTTATTCTTGCAACTAGCCAGTGAAATTTCAGACAAACATTTCTTCTAGGATTAATTATTATGTCTTACTTCAAAGAAAAAGTGCTTTACAGGATAAGAGTGACAACCTGTCTGAGAACCTGTTATCTACAACTTAGTTTCAAATTTTATTTAAATCTTTTACCTTACTTCTTTGAAGAAACAATTTAATTACAATATTTTCTTTTAAAGTAAATAGCAGGATTTGGGACATTGTATAATTGATTTTATAAGTTAACTTTACTAAAGAAAAGAGGTGCAGAAAATGTTATCACAGATATTCACCTTCGTTTGTAACTGAGGTTATTTTGTTACAGAGGCACCACAGTATACCCTAGCTCTGAATTCCATTAACATAATCACCAAAGATTCATGGAATACATCTTATTTGTTCTCTTTTAAAAAATTATTTTCTGCCAAACAAATTTAACATCTGACACCATTTACTTCTTTAGAATTTTAATGGACAATTGTTCTTAATCCTTACAAGAAAGTGGTTTCAAAACTACCATTTAAAAAACTATCATTTAAAAAAACTATCATTAAAAGATCATATATGGATTAACTATCTATAATAGTAAGGGTATTCATAAGTCACAGTTTGTCCAGGACAATCTGGTATGTATAACTTTAGCCCAGTCTAATTCTCAGCAGCGCTCTGTCTTGATCGAAAGCATCCTGGGTTGAATAGAAAATTATATGGCAACTCTAGTAAAGCCAAAGATCAATGAGAATTCAGACGTTTCAAACTTTCTGTTCTTCAGCTCCTTTTTTTACCCAAATAGTCATACTGAACTAAATACCCTTCAAGGGCTTTTGTATAATTTTTAAATTCTGTGATTCTTCATTCTAGTTGAAGTATAACTGGATGATTCAGGTAAATGTTAATTTGGAAAATTTGACTTTTAGTTGTCAGACTAAATTTGTAACACTCTCTTAAAACACAGTTAAAAGGGAAAGTATACAACTTTTATTCAACGTGAGTTAGTATTTTAAAAAATATATATGCATATTATATATATATTCAAATTGAATTTTTAATTTGAGAAGGCTTTAAAGGATTTTTGAATTGTTTTAAAGTAGGATTTAGAAGAATTATAAAAATAAAGCCAAGAAAACAATTATTTGTAGGCTTAGACAAATTCCTTTTTGGAATAAGAAATCAAAAAACATAGAAGACTCCCTTCCCCCCCCACCACCCCACACACACAAAAAACAGTTTTGTGGAAAGAAGTATAATTCTTGAGTACTAATTTGTCCAAACTTGATGCTTTCCATAATAAATTATCACAACACTCACTTAACACAGCATTATGGAGGAGAAATATTGAAGTTAAATTTTTGTGTAGCAAAACTATACAAAAAGAATTACAGTCAAACCTGTAGATCTATATATATACACATACAAAATCATTCATAAACATAAATGATGTTTTCTGCATAGTTTTTTAGAGCATTTTCCTTTGTAAAATGTTATTTCCATAGCACTGAGTTTAAGTAAAGACTTCATTTTTGGAATGTGTATGTATTTTCTTTATAAAAAGATAGAGCTACTGAGGTATTTCCTTTGTTGTGTCACCTTTAGGACTTATTATTTGAAGTACTTCTTAGAAATTGCTATGCCACAGTGTCCAGAATTTTAACTATTCCTTAAACACTTCTAAAGCTGGATGTCAAACCCTTCATAAAGAGACAGTGTATTGGGGTGTGTAACATCAATATATATCCACCTTCCAATTTATAAAATACACTGAGTTCAGTTATCTCTAGAGTCATGCATATATTATTAACCATATAAAGTTCTGCTCAATGTCAATAAAGTAAATATTTTTGTAAGAAATCTACACAAACCACTTTGGGAAAACCTGTTTATGGAATATATGTTAGAATAATTTACTCTAAGAATATTACATAAGGCAGAATCTGCTAAAATATTTGAAATGAATTCATTCATCTAATTTTCTAATGGTGTGATAATACCATGTGGATATGAAAGTGGGTTATCAAAATGGGAAATTACAAATATGAAACCTATAGTGATTGAAAGCAGAGATGTTTTCAAAGTAATGAGTACAATTCTCAAAATACTTTTCTATGCATTTATTACATGTTTTCCTATCCAGGTACATTTTATGAAGGATAAAATGATGCTTAAAATCACTTGAAATTTTAATTTTTTTTCTATTAAAGTTGGGAATAGGCCATTTAGTTAAATCATAGATGAGGGGAAAATATTAATTACATATATTTCAATGTCGATTCATAAATGCCCATTACATAAACCTTTAATTAACATACATTACTCATGTAAATATTATCTGGGGTTAAGTGAGAAAATAGTGAATAAGGCTTGAAAAACTTAATATCATTCGTGAACAAAGTCAGACAGAGCAGAAATAAAGATTTCGAACTCAGACATATTGAATATGGAGAAGTGAGCTACTGGATTTGTTGGACAGCTGATATTTACTGGTAACCAGAGGCCCTGAAAAGACAACTTAAAAGATATTTGAACGCGTGCGTGCACGTCTTTCTATGTGCTTGTGTGTCCACATGTATAAATAAAGTACTAACCTACTAGTTATCTCTTTTTTACTCTCAGCCTGTCAAAAAAAACCCTGTCAGCTGCAAAAGCGATAAGGGGGGCAGTTTAAAGAAGATACTGGAGCGTTAAGCTTCTTAATGTGCCAAGAATCAATCCCATGAAAGCAAACAACTTGAAAAAAGGGTTATATGTATTTAGGAAAGCTCTCAGGCTCCCTTCCCAGCTCTGCTCGAGCCGGAACTGGTGTTCAAGTTTTCTCACCCTAATGACCCCTGAAGCAGCCCTGAGGGATTGCAAAACAAGGCCGTTACACAAGGCAGCTTGCTAATTGAGAAGTTGATCGGGGGGTAGAGAAATCCTGCTTTACCACGTTAAGTGTCGAAATCAAGCATGACTAGATTGACATTGCCAAATCACCGTCTGGAGGCCACTCCACGCCAGGAGCAGCAGGGCTTTTCACACCTGATAGGCCCTCACTCCATCTACATCAAGTCACATTAAGAAAGGAATGTATTAGGAACCGGAGCCCGCGCCCGAAGCACGTTACTCCACCGCCTAATTGCTACTTCTCTTCTTTCCCCAAGTAGCAGACGTGTCCACGTGGTGGACCTGCAGCTTGCCTGTCCCCTCCGGAAAACGAGTCTTCCCCACCCACTCTGCCCATCTTTGCTATTACAAAAGTGTTAACACCACCAAACCCCGGAACCAGTCAGAGGAAGAGAGTAGGGCTCGAAATTTGGTATTACATGCGGCAATCACGTGGATGTAAATTACAGAACCCTTGGAACGGTTTCTAAAGGATGGCTCTTTACAGGTTTTTTCTTTACCCTTCCTCCCTCCCTCCCTTCCTTCCTTCCTCCCTTCCTTCCTTCCTCCCTCCCTTCCTTTTTTATGAAGTTGCAGATTCACGATGTATGATCAACGAAATCGCCTGAAAACGGATAGTGATTTAGACGCTGCATGGTGTGCTGAAGAGAGGAGAGGCCTCCTGCTTTTGAACTTTGAGTCCCCAGTCACGGATTTGCTGCTCTCCAACCTAAAATCTCCTGTGACAGATGGCATAATAGATATTCCCGACAGTCCGGACTGGCAGGCTGATATTACTTGGTGTTTTTTCCTACACTCTATCTCTGACAGGTTCAAAGCACTTCACCAACAATGTGTTTGAGGTGTGTGTGTGTTTTTAGCTGAGACAATGGAATTAATTCATATCTATCCTCTGTTAACTGCAGGGTACACAGGGAAATAAATAGCTTGTTTCCAACTGCAAAGTTTTTTTTTTTTTGCCATTACAAAAAAATTCTTATATAAATTTGTAAAAGGAAAATTTATCTTTACCATGCTTATCGGGAGGTGGGAGGTGGCAGCCATTCTATAGGTGGGGAAACTGAGGCACAGAGGCAGCAGTGACTCACCTCAGAACTTTTAGTCAATTAGTAGCACTGATGGAAACCTAGCAGGTCTATGTTTTCTGATACCCAGATGGGTGCTCACTCTACTAGATTTTCTCTCTTGCCCTTAATCCACGTTGACAGATAAAACAGTGTGATAATATGGTAACAAAGAGAAACACACAAAACACACACAAGAGGAAAGATATTTTCTTACCCAGCAAAAGGTGACAGGGCAATCCAATGTGTTATATAACCCAGCACTGCCTTCCAAGACATAATCTAAGCTTAATATTACGACATCTGTTGTGTTTTTTTATAAAAGGTTCATCATTCTCTTTTGGAACACAAAATTAATAAGTAAACCCACAAGAATAGAACACCACTAAAATTGAGGCTTTACTTATTTTAGAAAACATAAGCATGAGATAAATGTCCACAAACTAAAGGTAATTCTATCTACAGAGCATTTTTAATGGAAAAAGCAACTAAAAGACTAAGTCCTTGCTGATAATTAGACCTCAGCAACTTAGACAAATCAGTCAAAAGATTTTCCTGTGCTTACATTTTAAAGAAACATCTCAAATCAATATCAATATGAAATCTGGTCAATTATGTAAGGGCTAATATTTATTCAGTCTTGTCTCTGTACCTGACACTGTTCTAAGCATTTTATATGAGTTATCTCATTAATCCTCACAACAAATGCATGACACAGGTGGTAGTTTATTCTCCCATTTTATGGATAAGGAAAATGAGGTATTCAGACTTATGTAACATGCCCAGAGTTGAACTACACGGATCTCCCTCTTACCCCAATAGAACAGAGGGAACTTCAAGGGCAATTCACTATTACCACCTCTTATCTCTTTTTACTTCCTGACCTCTAGGAAGGGCTTATACATACTTAAAGCTAAATTCTATCTCCTTAGACCTTCCACTCACTGGGGCTTTACTTAACAAGTTTGCTTCTCCTTATATATAACATCTTTCTCTTCCGCAGACCACAGCCCCACCCTGCCCTGTCACATTCAATGTTGAAATGAACATCGGGACCATCTGCAAGTCCCTCAAACCAGACTTCTCAAATGCATCTCTGACTGTTCCTCCTCTCCTCAGACCCCCAAAGCCAACCCTGCTAGTTCTCTCTCGTAAATGCCATAAGAACCTTTCCTTTTTCTTCCTTCTCAGAGACAGCCTTCTAGAAATGATCCTGAAGGAAATGCTCCTTTGCATGCATCATCTCTCCCCTGGACTCAGGCTGTGATTTCCTAGCTGAATGACTTTTCTACCAACCTGCCTTGCCCTGCTCTCCACTCTCTACCATGCAGACAGTTACCTTTCTAGGACACAGATGCAATTCATTGCTTCTGTCTATAACCTTCTATGGCTCCTCCCTGCATGCAGAATAAATGCACAAAGGCATGAAAGGGTCACTCTGTCTGGCCCCGGTCTTCCCTTCCACAGCTGTGCCTCACCCTCAAAATGTTCTCTCCTTGGACTTACCATCTACTTTCATGCCTGTTCTATCACACCTGCCTGTTGAGCCCCTACTAAATTTATTTTTCCTGGCAAACTATGACTCTTTTTCTGTATTCAGCTCAAATGCCACTGAATCTATGAAATCCCTCTGATTTCCCTGAGGCAAAATGAGTAACACCCTCCTTTGGCTATTTAAGCACTTGTTTTCATATACTAATGGCCCTTACAGCATTGGTACCAGTTCATGTCCTTCTGTTTGTTTCTTTCTTGCTGGATAGTGAGCTCCCTGATAGCATGCCCTCTCTTTTCCTCAGTGCCTGACACGTGTAAGATTCCTAGGCTTTGAAACTACTGAATGACAGAGTGGGGACATAACTGGAAATTAGCACTCTTCCCTTGCCAAGTAAATAGAGTTCACATAGGAATTTTACTTATACCTACTACACTCGTATCACCTATTTTTAAAAAAGCTTTATTGGAGTATAGTTGATTTACAATGTTGTGTTAGTTTCAGGTGTGCAGTGAAGTTATCATATACATATATTCATTCTTTTTCAGATTCTCTTCTCATATAGGTTATCATAGATTATTAAGTCGAGTTCCCTGTGCTATACAGTAGGTCCTATTTTTGAAATCCCACTTTGAACTCAGGGTATAATGGCTATACCACCTGTAGGTGGAAGTCAAAAATAAAGTATTTAGAAGCTGTTGCAAAGACACGACTAGACCACCATCCCCATGTCCTTTCCTGAACTATACCTTACAGAAATAACCCAATTAGGGCACAGCTACACTAAGTAAAGCTACCCTAGGACCATGTTAGGCAACATCATCAGTACTTGCTGAAACTAAGAACAAATTAGGTCTGTCTTTGATCATATTCAAGATGGTTTAGGTGGCAACATCAGAACTTAGCTATTAGCAGCTGCAGAAAATTTGCAACTGGTGCCATCTTTACTCATCATATCTGGTGATATTTCTTTACCATCATTACCCCATTGCCCTAAAGAGTAACACAAAGCACAGGTCATAATATGCTGTATCTAACTTAGGTAGGCAGCTCTAAAAGTGCACCAGCATTCAGTCTCCATGTTGTGAGGAAGCCCAACTCCTTCTTATTCTCAAGATCCATCTCCTAAATCTCCTTTCCAGCTTCCAGAACCTTCTCTCACTGCAACTCTTCCATGAAGCTCAGCGATTAAAAATCACATTTTCCTAACCATCTGACAATTATTCATTGCTATTTTGATTATATATGTTGTTACTTTATTGCAATCAAGCATTGCTACATATTTCATTCTATCCCACTCCCTCCTCCTGCCTTCCATTCAATATTTATTGAACACCTACTACCTGCCAGGTTTTCTACCAGATGCTGGATATAATCAAACAAATAAGACCCTCCCTGCCCTCAAAATGTTTGCAGTCTAGTGCTGGAGTGATAGACAAGTAGGTATAACAATGACAACAAAAGTTCATTCTCTCCTCATAACAAACCAGTCTGCACACATTTGGAAGAGGATTTTTCCTTAAAACACCATTTTCCTCATTTCATTAATATGTTCAATGACTTTCAATGGCTCCATATTACTGAAATAATTATATTCATTCTGCCCAGGTTGGCTCTCTGAGCCAATTCTACAGGACCACCGTTCTCTCCCTTTTCTAAATTTAAGATTCCTAAATATTGCCTGGGGCCCACTTATACTAAAAATATTACCTATTACTGATCTGAAATTTAAGTTTAACTAGGGATCCTGGATTTTGTTTGGCAACTCTGCACTTAATTGGACCAGCCCATTTGCCTCATTGTTAAATTTGCAATAGATTCCAGTGCTTGGGTGAGCAGCTACTCCATCTGAAATGTATTCTCTCCTCATCTTTCATACCAATCTCATCTCCTCCCATAAGTCTTCCCAAGCAACAGAGACTGTGCTTTGATCTCTTATAGCTTAATTCAACTTAGAAAATATTAAGTAACTACCTAAAGTGACAGTTATTGCAACTGTCTCAAATGGAATGGAGTATCTGAGGCATTCTAAGAGAAATTTTTTCCTTCTAAAGATTGAATAAACTACTCAAGTTTGAGAAATATTGTTTTACCTAGTTCACTTGGACAATATAAATAATTCAAAATAATTTCTCACCTCTTCAGTGGGAGGAGTCGAGTAGAAAGGGAGTGAGCGGGAAGAGGGGTAGAAGTTGTGCTCTCTTTAGTACAGACCCATCTCAACCTGGCCCAGGCTCAGGTCTCACTCTAAAAATTCCATACCTCACACCTGTTAGGATGGCTATTATTAAAATGACAAGAAGTAACAAGTGTGGGTGAGAATGTGGAGAAAAGGGAACCCTCATGCACTCTTGGTGGGAAAGTAAATTGGTGCAGCCACTATGGAGAACAAATGTGAAGGTTCCTCAAAAATTTGAAAATAGAGCTACCATATGATCCAGCAATTCCACTTCTGGGTATTTAGCCAAAAGAAACAAAAACACTAACTTGAGAAGATATATGCACCCCGTGTTTACTGCAGCAGTATTTACAATAGCCATGATATGGAAACAACCTGAATGTTCATCAATGAATAAATGGATAAAGAAAATGTGATGTAAAAAAAAAAAAGAAAATGTGATGTATATACACGATGAAATATTGTTCAGCTGTAAAAAAAGAAGGAAATCTTGCCATTTGCAACAACATGAATGGACCTTGAGGGCATTATTCTAAGTGAAAGAAGTCAGACAGAGAAAGACAAATATTGTATGATCTCAGTTATATGTGAAATCTAAAAACAAACAACAACCAAAAAAATCCAAGACTTAAGAATACAGAGATAGATTGGTGATGGCCAGAGGTGGGGTTTGGGGAGGTGAGCAAAATGGGTGAAGGGGGTCAAAAGGTACAAGCTTCCAGTTATAAAACAAGTAAGTCCTGGGGATGTAATGTACAGCACAGTGACTATAGTTAATAATACTGTATTATATATTTGAAAGTTGCTAGGAGAGTAGATCTTAAAAGTTCTTATCACAAGAAAAAAATAGTAACTGTGTGGTGATGGATGTTAACTAGATTTATTGTGGTGACCATTTCACAATATACACAAATATTGAATAATTATATTGTACACCTGAAACTAATAAAATGTTATATGTCAATTACATCTTAATAACCAAATAAAAATTTTAAAGCACTACATTAATTAAATTACATTAATTCACTAAAAGAATACATTCAAGAAGAAATCATTCATAGCTGTATACTTTAATAAAGTCTCACTTGAAATAAAAAAGCAAAAAATTGTTCTTTATTCCAACGAAATATATTGCATTGTTAAGGTCTAGTATATTACACTTATACACACGCTTGACAGAATATATCATTGCAAATAGGTGACCTTTTCCAACCCAAAACACTCTCTAGAGCCTAGTTAAAAAAAAAAAAAAAAAAAAGCATTGATTACAAAGGTCATAAACTTCCACAGGGATTTTTTTTTTTTTTTAAAGAGAACAAAATTTCTTCTCTTCTAGCATTGTATATATATATATATATATATATATATATATATATATATATATATATATATATATATATATATATATGCCCCCCACTTACATTCACTTTATTAATATATTTAGAGAAACCATTTTGAAATGGTCTGGCTGTTTTCCAATAGGCTTAAGAAACCAAAAACAAAGAATAATTCTAAATTTCTCTATTTGTTCAGAAAATTATCACCAGAAAGATAATGACAGGCTTCACAGGGAGCTATGTGGTGAGCCACAGAACAGAATTAAAATCTAATGTATCTGATGCCACTGATCAGAAACACGTTTCCTGGTAGGTACTTCATACCCTCCCAGGTGTACATTTAATTAACTAACAAGTTAGCCGTGGTGTACCACTGGCTTAAAAAGGTAACACAGATGTATGAGTGAATAGTTCTCTTGCTTCCTATAGGCAGCATTATGGCACACTATGACTACAGTTACTGCAGACTAAAGTATACCCCTTGAACCTTGGGAACTTTGGCTAAATAACCTAATCATCCTGTGCCTCAGTATCTTTGTCTCAAAAATGGGTGTAATAATAGTTCCCAAAGGCTACATGAGATTACATCTGTAAAGCACTCAGCACAGCTCCCACCTGGTGGCAAATACCTCCTAAATAGTACTAAAAGATAAGATATAGAAGGCAAAGATTTGTCTGTTTTTTTTCACTGCTACTATCTCAGTATCCAGAATAGAGTAGATCCTCAAGAAATATTTGCCACCATCTGAGTCTCACTTCTGTTGACTTTATTTCACAATGTTAAAACCAACCCTCATAATTCCACTGCCATTATAACACCTCTACCCTCAGTCCAGTTGAAATTTTTCTATATTTACCCAGTATTTGTAAACAGAAAAATATAGGACAATCTTTTTAGTAGAGTTTTTCTTTAAAAATATTTCTTCATATAAATGCTGGCCGAATGCTTATGAATTTTTAAAGTTTTATTACCACTCAATGAATTTCTTTTCTTCTCCATTTCTAAAATGTCACTTTTTGGCATAGAGTAAAACTCCAAATTCTATTTACCTTGTCTTTTAGCTAGCTACTCTGCCAAATTTTCTTATTAATTCTTGAGTTTTCCCAATTATCCCCAAAGAAAATAATTCTCTTTTTAATATTTATACTGATTATTTCATTTTCTTATCTTGTTACATTAGCTAAAACCTTTAAAACAACATTGAATAAAAGTGACAATAGTGGATATCCCTGTCTTTTTCCTGAGTTTAGTGGAAATGACTTTAGTATTTAACTGTTTTATATATTTGCTGTTAGGTTTCAGTAAATTTTCTTAATCGTATTTAATTGGCTTCCTCTTATTTCTCTTTAGCTGGAAGTTTTGCAGTGGCTGCTGAATTTTTATCAATTGCCTTTTTGGCACATACTGCTCTAGCCATGGTGTTTTCTCCTTTAGTTTGATAATACAATAAATGAGGTTGCAAATCATCCTGGTGTTCCTTCTTTGCATTCCAGAAATAATCTTACTTGTTCCTAGTGTATTATTTATTTTATACACTGACAGACTAGTTGCTAATACTTTTTGAGTATTAATCATAAATACAATTAGTTTCTATATATTTTTATATTATCTTTATCAGGTTACAGTACTATATGGTACTATATTAGAGTTACGTTAATTTTGTATAAGTTGAGTTTGGGATATTGTTTCCTGTTAACATTAAATTACAGATGCCAAGGAAGTTGCTAAATATATATGGCTTAAGCGTGGAGGAGAATAATGCACTGCAGGTAGAGATTTAAGAGTCATCCCAATATGAGAGGAATTAAAATCATGAAGACAGATAATATCTCCCAGGAAAAAGTATACCTCAATAAGATCAGTGTTCCTAAGGTACATTCCTTCACACTTTTAAGTGTCTGATGGGGATGAGACACCCAGAAAAGAATCTGAACTGTGTAGGGTCATGGCATCCAAGATAGTAGAAAGCTTTTACAAAGGAGTGATCAACATTATTAAAAGGAAAAAAAGCTATAAGATGACCCCTGAGAAAATGTCCATTCGTTTCAGCAATTAGATATCAAGAAAAGCAATTTCAGTAGAGTAGAGGTAGAAGTCCGATCACAAGTGGATGAGGTTGAAGAAGGGGAGATTATACTTCTAAAAATACTGGACAATAAAGGAATTGGACAATACCAACATATATCTGTAGGATAAGGCTTTTTTCTTTCAGAACCAGAAAGTCTTGAGTATATTCATATGTTGAGGGTCAAAAGTTTAAAGAAAAGGAAATATTAAAGATAATACGGAGAAAGGAGATACCTCATCACAAGAAAACCCACAGGATACTGGAGGGAATGGAGCCAAGGACATAGAATTGGAAAAGTAACAGGAACACCTTATTCACAAAGATGAGATTAAAAAAAGTTAAAGATAAATGGAAAAGTAGATGAAATGTAAATGGTAGTAAGAAGCTGATTTATATCAAGCCTGATGGCTTCAATTTTGAAGGAGGCAGCAAAGGCATCTGCTGAGAATGAAGAGGCAGGACAACTAGCCAAAAAAAGGGCCTCAAGGGGAACTGTGAATGTTCAGTAGAGCTGTTGAAGGTCGTGGGCAAGGATGGCGGCCAAGTACAAATAACTGGCTCATCCCTTGAGACTGGGTGAGAGGAAAAACCAATTATTTGTGAGAGCATCAATCTATATTTTATTTACTTGTTTCCAGCAATGCTCAGCCATGCTATTGGAGTAGAAAAGCAAGGAGTGGTATACCAATGCCAATTTGTCACCCTAGAGCCTTGCTGGGCTCTGAGATAGAAAGGCAGGCATAGTAGAAGATGGAAGTCTTGAATGACCAACAGTTGGGTTCATGCCGGGCAGCGAAGGACAGAAGCCTGATAGATGTGACCAAATTAGGAGAAAAAGACATAATGGAAGAGCTGAATGCAAGTGAGTCAAGATGATATTATGGAGTTTAAGATTCCTGAGATGGGGACTTCCCTGGTGGTCCAGTGGTTGAGACCCCCATGCTTCCACTGCAGGGGGCACGGGTTCAATCCCTGGTTGGGGAGCTCAGATCCTGTATGCCGCATGGCGCGGCCAAAAAAAAAAAAAAAAAAAAAGATTCCTGAGATAAAATATTTTTCTTTAAGGACAAGAAGCTGTATGTGATCCTAGGACTTGGGGGATGTAGGGTTAAGGAGGTTCAACAAGTTAGGACTGGTTTCAGATGGGTCAACTGTAAACCTTTTCAAATCTCCTACAATTTATAGCAAGAGAGAAATTGACAGGAATGAGAAAGGGTAAAAAGTAATGTAACCAGATTGTATGAATTTTATTGAAGGACAATGCATTTTTATTAGTGGATGGAGATGGTTGTGTGTATCCAAGAGAATGCCAACTTCTTCTTTTGGTTTCATGGAGCATGGGATTTACAAGCGCTAAGTAGGACTGTGCCCTTATGGATACCCGACAGGGACACCGCCTCCTTAAAGGAGAGGCAAAATTCAGTTAAAGCGATGATGAAACTCAGTTAAAGACAATATTTTGATGGAAAAAGCCAAAATATTGTAGATATAGAATAATTATTGACAACGACATGTGGCTTCCAGAGGACCCAATGGAAAAGTGTTGAGTTGAGGCAGCAGTCAAAATACAGAAAATGGGGAAAGGGATGGAAGGGAAGAGGATTAGATCAACATTGATGGGTGAAGGGGTGGTGGCAGTGGATTTGCCTTTCATTCAGTGATGAATAATTACAAGGCTGAATGGCCTGTTTAGAAGTGGATAGGAAAAGACTCTGAAAAAGAATGGATATATGTATATGAATAAATGAATCACTTTGTTGTACACCTGAAACTAACACAACATTGTAAATCAACTATACTCTAATACAAAATAAAAATTTAAAAAAAATTTAAAGAGAAAAAAGTAGCTATAAGTTTATAATTTAAAAAGAATAAGTAGATGGCCTCAAGTGTCTTAACTTGGGCACAGTGAGGGTCCCTGAAAATATATTGCTTAATCCCAGGGAAACTGCAATGGCTATGAGGTTCAAGCAGAGGCAAAAGAGCTCTTTTCTCAGGAGGCCCTCCCACCTCACAGAGCAGTGAGTTCCCCACTGCAGTTCTCTCCAGGGTAGTTCACCCACTCTGATTATTTAAACAATTTCATTTCCATGATTTCAAAATCTCCCAGGAGATTTCTGAAGCAGGGATATAACGGGTATATGTGGGATGCAGGATGGTGATCCTGTCTTCAAGAATTCGAGATGCTAAGAAACATTTTCAAACACCTCAGCCAATTGTATGGATTAAAAGGCCTGGTCAAGTATTTAAAACCAGACTTCTAGGGTTCTGATTAAGAGCTCACATACTAGTGCTTATGGACCACATTAGAATTAGTTGCCAATATCTTAAATCTAAGAGATTTCATTTAAAGATCTAGAAAAAATATCTAGTTCATCTGGAGAAATCAGCAGTTTTAGGCTCATATTCTGCTGAAATAAAGTCATAGCTGCTCCCTTGGGATAGGACATGCAAGCCCCAATTCACTATATCATTTTACCTTCATGGAACCTAGCCCCTGGAAGCATTTGGGTTTGTAATTGCTGTCTTAGCCCTTGGTGAGATAATTATTCAGCCTATTTTATTTACGTCAAAGTATCACTGTAAGAAATAAGTTATTGATTACTACCTCATGAAATAAGCTTTTCATACATACGTTTATGTTAAAATAATGGATTAATTCTGTGCTAAATAGTCATCTGGCAATAAAGATGAAAATTTAATAACATAAAATGTTATATCTGCTATAATCCTCATCTGACAGAGTGAGCTCAAACACTGTTCTAAATATTATTCAAATCCACCTATATTTTATATCTACGTAATATCCAGACCAGAGAATTATTTTCATCACATCCCTTTCCCAAATTACTTTCACTCAGCTATTTGAGCATTTCTCATGCATTAGGCTCTATGCTCCCACCTCTATTTTTTTCCCATTATTGTTCACTCATTGCAATTATTCAAAGTTCATCTTCAGATGAAATAAATAGCTCTGGATATCATAATAAAGAAAAATGTGTAAGAGAATACAAAAGTCTGGAGAATATATGAACATATCATGTAGATCTGAACAGTTGTTAGAAATAGAAAGTAAATTTGGATTTGAGCTTCCTAGGAGACAAAGAAAAAAGGGAAGAGGTAAATAATACTGACCCACAAAGCCCATGAAGAAACACCATTTAATCATTTAGCATCCCAGGAACTTTTCTTATACTAGATTGGAGAAAGTTCAACAGTGAATCTGTAGGACATTGTGTGATACAGTAAACAGAGTCTATAACCTCATCCCTAAGACACTGCATTGTTTGCAGCTATTTATAAACATTTTCTTTAATGCAGGCTAATGGTGAAACACTGATGCACAATCCTGTGGAAGATTTTGAGGGGTCAAGGTCAAGTGTATAGCTCTCTGAAGTGATCCAAATGATATATTTAAAATTATCAGAAGAACTAGCTTAATGTCTAGTTTTTCAGGTAATCAATCCACCATAGATACTCTTTCCTTCAGATAACTTCTTAAAAAATCAGGACTGAAAAGCAGCAGTCATAATTGCTGGCAAGAACACAGAGTGCGAGAGACTGCGGGTGGCGGAGGGGGGAAGCTTCGGAGCCACGGAGGAGAGCGCAGCCACAGGGGTGCGGAGGGCAAAGCGGAGAGATTCCCGCACTTCCCGCACGGAGGCTCGGCGCTGACCAGCACTCACCAGCCCGAGAGGCTTGTCTGCTCACCCGCCGGGGCAGGCGGGGCTGGGAGCTGAGGCTCCGGCTTCGGTCGCAGGGAGAGGACTGGGGCTGGCTGCGTGAACACAGCCTGAAGGGGTTAGTGCACCACAGCTAGCCGGGAGGGAGTCCGGGAAAAAGTCTGCAGCTGCCGAAGAGGCAAGAGACTTTTTCTTCCCTGTTTCCTGGTGCGCGAGGAGAGGGGATTCAGAGCGCCGCCTAAACGAACTTCAGAGACGGGCGCGAGCCGCAGCCAACAGCGCGGATCCCATAGCAACAGGGGCGCAGAGGGAAAAACGGAGAGACTCCCGCACAGAGGCTCGGCGCCGAGCAGCGCTCACCAGCCCGAGAGGCTTGTCTGCTCCCCCGCCGGGGCGGGCGGGGCTGGGAGCGGAGGCTCGGGCTTTGGTCGGATCGCAGGGAGAGGACTGGGGTTGGCGGCGTGAACACAGCCTGAAGGGGTTAGCGCAACACAGCTGGCTGGGAGGGAGACCGGGAAAAAGTCTGCAGCTGCCGAAGAGGCAAGAGACTTTTTCTTGCCTCTTTGTTTCGCGACGCGCAAGGAGAGGGGATTCAGAGCGCCGCCTAAACGAACTCCAGAAACTGGCACGAGCCGCGGCTATCAGCGCGGACCCCAGAGACGGGCGTGAGACGCTGGGGCTGCTGCTGCCGCCTCCAAGAAGCCTGTGTGCGAGCACAGGTCACTCTCCACACCGCCCCTCCCGGGAGCCCGTGCAGCCCGCCACTGCCAGCGTCCCGTGATCCAGGGACAACATCCCCCGGGAGAACGCACTGCGCGCCTCAGGCTGCTGCAACGTCACGCCGGCCTCTGACGCCGCAGGCTCGCCCCGCCTCCTCTGTACCCCTCCCTCCCCGCGGCCTGGGTGAGCCAGAGTCCCCGAAGCAGCTGCTCCTTTAACCCCGTCCTGTCTGGGCGGGGAACAGACGCCCTCAGGCGACCTACACGCAGAGGCGGGTCCAAATCCAAAGCTGATCCCCAGGAGCTGTGCGAACAGAGAAGAGGAGGGGAAATCTGTCCCAGCAGCCTCAGAAGAAGCGGATTAAAACTCCACAAACAACTTGATGTGCCTGCATCTGTTGAATACCTGAATAGACAACGAATCATCCCAAATTCAGGAGGTGGACTTTGGGAGCAGGATATATTAATTTTTCCCCTTTTCCTTTTTTTTTTTGTGAGTGTATATGTATATGCTTCTGGGGTAGATTTGGTCTGTATAGCTTTGCTTTACAATAGCTTTATTTTACTTCACTATATTATAGCTTCTTTCTTTCTTTTCTTTCTTTCTTTCTTTCTTTCTTTCTTTCTTTCTTTCCTTCCTTCCTTCCTTCCTCCTTCCTTCCTTCCTTCCTTCCTTCCTTCCTTCCTTCCTTCCTTCCTTCCTTCCTTCCTTCCTTTCTTTCTTTCTTTCTTTCTTTCTTTCTTTCTTTCTTTCTTTCTTTCTTTCTATTTTTTCTCCCTTTTACTCTGAGCCGTGTGGACGAAAGGCTCTTGGTGCTTCAGCCAGGCATCAGGGCCGTACCTCGGAGGTGGGAGAGCCAACTTCAGGACACTGGTCCACAAGAGACCTCCCAGCTCCACGTAATACCAAACGGCAAAAATCTCTCAGAGATCTCCATCTCAACATCAAGACCCAGCATCACTCAATGACCAGCAAGCTACAGTGCTGAACACCCTATGCCAAACAACTAGCAAGACAGGAACACAGCCTCATCCATTAGCAGAGAGGCTGCCTAAAATCATAATAAGGCCACAGACACCCCAAAATACACCACCAGACGTGGACGTGCCCACCAGAAAGACAAGATCCAGCCTCATCCACCAGAGCTCAGGCACTAGTTCCCTCCACCAGGAAGCCTACACAACCCACTGAACCAACCTTAGCCACTGGGGACAGATACCAAAAACAACGGGAACTACAAACCTGCAACCTGTGATAAGGAGACCCCAAACACAGTAAGATAAGCAAAATGAGACGACAGAAAAACACACAGCAGATGAAGGAGCAGGGTCAAAACACACTAGACTTAACAAATGAAGAGGAAATAGGTAGTCTACCTGAAAAAGAATTCAGAATAATGATAGTAAGGATGATCCAAAATCTTGGAAATAGAATAGACAAAATGCAAGAAGCATTTAACAAGGACGTAGAAGAACTAAAGAGGAATCAAGCAATGATGAAAAACACAATAAATGAAATTAAAAATACTCTAGATGGGATCAATAGCAGAATAACTGAGGCAGAAGAAAGGATAAGTGACCTGGAAGATAAAATGGTGGAAATAACTACTGCAGAGCAGGATAAAGAAAAAAGAATGAAAAGAACTGAGGACAGTCTCAGAGACCTCTGGGACAGCATTAAACGCACCAACATTCGAATTATAGGGGTCCCAGAAGAAGAAGAGAAAAAGAAAGGGACTGAGAAAATATTTGAAGAGATTATAGTTGAAAACTTCCCTAATATGGGAAAGGAAATAGTTAATCAAGTCCTGGAAGCACAGAGAGTCCCATACAGGATAAACCCAAGGAGAAACACGCCAAGACACATATTAATCAAACTGTCAAAAATTAAATATAAGGAAAACATATTAAAGGCAGCAAGGGAAAAAAAACAAATAACACACAAGGGAATCCCCATAAGGTTAACATCTGATCTTTCAGCAGAAACTCTGCAAGCCAGAAGGGAGTGGCAGGATATACTTAAAGTGATGAAGGAGAAGAACCTACAACCAAGATTACTCTACCCAGCAAGGATCTCATTCAAATGTGATGGAGAAATTAAAACCTTTACAGACAAGCAAAAGCTGAGAGAGTTCAGCACTACCAAACCAGCTTTACAACAAATGCTAAAGGAACTTCTCTAGGCAAGAAACACAAGAGAAGGAAAACACCTACAATAACAAACCCAAAACATTTAAGAAAATGGGAATAGGAACATACATATCGATAATTACCTTGAATGTAAATGGATTAAATGCTCCCACCAAAAGACACAGGCTGGCTGAATGGATACAAAAACAAGACCCATATATATGCTGTCTACAAGAGACCCACTTCAGACCTAGAGACACATACAGACTGAAAGTGAGGGGATGGAAAAAGATATTCCATGCAAATGGAAATCAAAAGAAAGCTGGAGTAGCAATTCTCATATCAGACAAAATAGACTTTAAAATAAAGACTATTACAAGAGACAAAGAAGGACACTATATAATGATCAAGGGATCGATCCAAGAGGAAGGTATAACAATTGTAAATATTTATGCACCCAACATAGGAGCACCTCAATACATAAGGCAAGTACTAACAGCCATAAAAGGGGAAATCGACAGCAACACAATCATAGTAGGGGACTTTAACACCCCACTTTCACCAATGGACAGATCATCCAAAATGAAAATAAATAAGGAAACACAAGCTTTAAATGATACATTAAACAAGATGGACTTAATTGATATTTATAGGACATTCCACCCAAAAACAACAGAATACACATTTTTCTCAAGTGCTCATGGAACATTCTCCAGGATAGATCATATCTTGGGTCACAAATCAAGCCTTGGTAAATTTAAGAAAATTGAAATCGTATCAAGTATCTTTTCCGACCACAACGCTATGAGACTAGATATCAATTACAGGAAAAGATCTGTAAAATATACAAACACATGGAGGCTACACAATACATTACTTAATAATGAAGTGATCACTGAGGAAATCAAAGGGGAAATCAAAAAATACCTAGAAATAAATGACAATGGAGATACGACGACCCAAAACCTATGGGACGCAGCAAAAGCAGTGCTAAGAGGGAAGTTTATAGCAATACAAGCCTACCTCAAGAAACAGGAAACATCTCGAATAAACAACCTAACCTTGCACCTAAAGCAATTAGAGAAAGAAGAACAAAAAAACCCCAAAGCCAGCAGAAGGAAAGAAATTATAAAGATCAGGTCAGAAATAAATGAAAAAGAAATGAAGGAAACAATAGCAAAAATCAATAAAACTAAAAGCTGGTTCTTTGAGAAGATAAACAAAATTGATAAACCATTAGCCAGACTCATCAAGAGAAAAAGGGAGAAGACTCAGATCAATAGAATTAGAAATGAAAAAGGAGAAATAACCACTGACACTGCAGAAATACAAAAGATCATGAGAGATTACTACAAGCAACTCTATGCCAATAAAATGGACAACCTGGAAGAAATGGACAGATTCTTAGAAATGCACAAACTGCCGAGACTGAACCAGGAAGAAATAGAAAATATGAACAGACCAATCACAAGCACTGAAATTGAAACTGTGATTAAAAACCTTCCAACAAACAAAAGCCCAGGACCAGATGGCTTCACAGGTGAATTCTATCAAACATTTAGAGAAGAGCTAACGCCTATCCTTCTCAAACTCTTCCAAAATATTGCAGAGGGAGGAACACTCCCAAACTCATTCTACGAGGCCACCATCACCCTGATACCAAAACCAGACAAAGATGTCACAAAGAAAGAAAACTACAGGCCAATATCACTGATGAACATAGATGCAAAAATCCTCAACAAAATACTCGCAAACAGAATCCAACAGCACATTAAAAGGATCATACACCATGATCAAGTGGGGTTTATCCCAGGAATGCAAGGATTCTTCAATATACGCAAATCAATCAATGTGATACACCATATTAACAAATTGAAGGAGAAAAACCATATGATCATCTCAATAGATGCAGAGAAAGCTTTCGACAAAATTCAACACCCATTTATGATAAAAGCCCTGCAGAAAGTAGGCATAGAGGGAACTTTCCTCAACATAATAAAGGCCATATATGACAAACCCACAGCCAACATCGTCCTCAATGGTGAAAAACTGAAACCATTTCCACTAAGATCAGGAACAAGACAAGGTTGCCCACTCTCACCACTATTATTCAACATAGTTTTGGAAGTCCTAGCCACAGCAATCAGAGAAGACAAAGAAATAAAAGGAATCCAAATCGGAAAAGAAGAAGTAAAGCTGTCACTATTTGCAGATGACATGATACTATACATAGAGAATCCTAAAGAGGCTACCAGAAAACTCCTAGAGCTAATCAATGAATTTGGTAAAGTAGCAGGATACAAAATTAATGCACAGAAATCGCTTGCATTTCTATACACTAATGACGAAAAATCTGAAAGTGAAATTAAGAAAACACTCCCGTTTACCATTGCAACAAAAAGAATAAGATATCTAGGAATAAACCTACCTAAGGAGACAAAAGACCTGTATGCAGAAAATTATAAGACACTGATGAAAGAAATTAAAGATGATACAAATAGATGGAGAGATATACCATGTTCCTGGATTGGAAGAATCAACATTGTGAAAATGACTCTACTACCCAAAGCAATCTACAGATTCAATGCAATTCCTATCAAACTACCACTGGCATTTTTCACAGAACTAGAACAAAAAATTTCACAATTTGTATGGAAACACAAAAGACCCCGAATAGCCAAAGCAATCTTGAGAACGAAAAATGGAGCTGGGGGAATCAGGCTCCCTGACTTCAGACTATACTACAAAGCTTCAGTAATCAAGACAGTTTGGTACTGGCACAAAAACAGAAATATAGACCAATGGAACAGGATAGAAAGCCCAGAGATAAACCCACACACATATGGTCACCTTATCTTTGATAAAGGAGGCAAGCATATACAGTGGAGAAAAGACAGCCTCTTCAATAAGTGGTGCTGGGAAAATTGGACAGGTACATGTAAAAGTATGAAATTAGAACACTCCCTGACACCATGCACAAAAATAAACTCCAAATGGATTAAAGACCTAAGTGTAAGGCCAGACACTATCAAACTCTTAGAGGAAAACATAGGCAGAACACTCTATGACATACATCACAGCAAGATTCTTTTTGACCCAGCTCCCAGAGAAATGGAAATAAGAACACAAATAAACAAATGGGACCTAATGAAACTTAAAAGCTTTTGCACAGCAAAGGAAACCATAAACAAGACCAAAAGACAACCCTTAGAATGGGAGAAAATATTTGCAAATGAAGCAACTGACAAAGGATTAATCTCCAAGATTTACAAGCAGCTCATGCAGCTCAATAACAAAATAACGAACAACCCAATCCAAAAATGGGCAGAAGACCTAAATAGACATTTCTCCAAAGAAGATATACAGATGGCCTACAGACACATGAAAGAATGCTCAACATCATTAATCATTAGAGAAATGCAAATCAAAACTACAATGAGATATCATCTCACACCGGTCAGAATGGCCATCATCAAAAAATCTAGAAACAATAAATGCTGGAGAGGATGTGGAGGAAAGGGAACACTCTTGCACTGTTGGTGGGAATGTAAATTGATACAGCCACTATGGAGAACAGTATGGAGGTTCCTTAAAAAACTACAAATAGAACTACCATACGACCCAGCAATCCCACTACTGGGCATATACCCTGAGAAAACCATAGGTCAAAAAGTGTCATGTACCACAATGTTCATTGCAGCTCTATTTACAATAGCCAGGACCTGGAAGCAACCTAAATGTCCATCGACAGATGAATGGATAAAGAAGATGTGGCACATATATACAATGGAATATTACTCAGCCATAAAAAGAAATGAAATGGAGGTATTTGTAATGAGGTGGATGGAGTTAGAGTCTGTCATACAGAGTGAAGTAAGTCAGAAAGAGAAAAACAAATACAGTATGCTAACACATATATACGGAATCTAAGGAAAAAAAAAAAAAGGCCATGAAGAACCTAGTGGCAAGACGGGAATAAAGACACAGACCTACTAGAGAATGGACTTGAGGATAGGGGGAGGGGGTGGGGTGAGATGTGACAGGGTAAGAGAGTGTCATGGACATATATACACTACCAAATGTAAAATAGATAGCTAGTGGGAAGCAGCCGCATAGCACAGGGAGATCAGCTCGGTGCTTTGTGACCACCTAGAGGGGTGGGATGGGGAGGGTGGGAGGGAGGGAGATGCAAGAGGGAAGAGAAATGGGAACATATTGTATATGTATAACTGATTCACTTTGTTATAAAGCAGAAGCTAACACACTATTGTAAGGCAATTATACTTCAATAAAGATGTTAAAAAAAAAAAAAAAAAAAAAAAAAAAAACACAGAGTGCAGAGATACTATGACATGATAAAGTTTACATGAGGAATTTCAGAAACAAAACTAAAAGGCGTGCAGAAACGGAGAGCTGAGGATCCCAGCCTTCCTCAGCAAGCATTTCTGGGTCTGCTTCAACACACAGCTGAATCAGAGCCCCTGGACAATGCGTCTGGACAATAGGCATTACCTTCTAGAAAAACCTCTCGTATAACATTGTCAGATTCGGGCCAACTGCCTTCTGGAGGACAACTGCAAAGACACTGCATTTCATCTTGGGATATCCTTTCTTGGCAGGATCAATTGCCTCCCTAGACCCATCCTAGGGTGTGGCAATAAGACTACACCATCAGGGTAGAGAACATAAGATACATATCTTTTGATTCTCCATAGCAGTTGACAATGCTTTTCTCTATTTCTCAGATACCCAAGTTAAGCTCCTTGAAGCTCAGATTATTTATTGCATTACTTTTGTAAACTTTCTCCCAAAGGAACGTGTGATCCGTACACAGTTGGCACCAAATATTACTGGATGGCAGATTTGTTTTTAAAATGGTAAAATTAGGGCTTCCCTGGTGGCACAGTGGTTAAGAATCTGCCTGCCAATGCAGGGGACACGGGTTCGAGCCCTGGGCTGGGAAGATCCCACATGCCGCGGAGCAACTAAGCCCGTGCGCCACAACTACTGAGCCTGTGCTCTAGAGCCCGCAAGCCACAACTACTGAGCCCACATGCCTCGAGCCCGTGCTCCACAACAAGAGAAGCCACCGCAATGAGAAGCCTGCGCACCACAACGAAGAGTAGCCCCCGCTCGCCGCAACTACAGAAAGCCCGCACACAGCAACGAAGACCCATCACAGCCATAAATAAATAAATAAATAAATAAATAAATAAATAAATAAATAAATAAATAAGTAAGTAAGTAAGTATATTAAAAATAAATAAATAAAATGGTAAAATTAGATAATACATCTCATCTAAATTCATGGAATTTTCTCCCCTAATATGACAGCCATGTGATAGCTTAAAAACACATGCTTTTTCATCCTTCAGTAGCAGTTTATTCATTAGTACGTTCTTTGCTCTTCTGAAATCCAACATATCTCATCACATCTCATATTTGGTAATTTTCATTCTCAAAAGGTCTTGTTACAAATCCAATGCATTTAATTACCAAACTATGCCCATAAGGGTACCTGGACAATAGCTTACATTTTAAATTGTAGTAGTTGTGGGTGCTGCTAACCTGTCAATCTCAAATATATTTATAAGCTACACACACAGAAGTGAAATGAACAAAGTGATTTCAGACTAACCAGCTCTGACTACACATTTTAAGAAAATCAGTGGGTGTGCCTAGGATCCAATGCTAACAATTTGCTATGCACTGCAGTGTTACAGCTTTCCAAATGGTAAGTAACTGTTTAAAAATTCCGAAGCCTTCTTAAAATGTTTCACTTAAACATTTCTGCAATAAAATCTTATTGAACTGTTGCTTTCATTAATTTTCTACAGACTAGAGAGCAAGGAATTCAAGTTCGATTTTTTTTTTCTTTTAACTTTGCCTACTACTAGCAAATAAACTGTGCCTCTTTTTAAAATAAACCCCTGGCCTTGAGTTTTGGCCCCTTAATAGTAGTCTACATGGTTGACTACCCTTGGTGTTAAATTTTCTTAAATTGTATTTCTGTCAGTGTATCATTTTTTTTAAGCAATGGACCCTATAATAGCAAGCACTGGTTTGTCAGGGGTGCATTTTACCAGCACGACACAAGTATTTTTCACTACAGGAGACAAACAATGATATGTATTACATGCAGTAAACACTGCCTTTGGTACATAGGGTTCTTTTAGCATTTATCTGTCTAAAATCTCACTGTGTCCTGAATGGGGGGTTGCCGGGGAGGGAGAGAAACCCTGCCTTATATTAATGTTGCCATTGGCTATAGCACAGTATTAGAAAGAGTCCACATGCACTGGGTGTTTGTCATCAAAGCAAACCTTGATTTAATATTAAATGAACACAGTCAGGTATATTAGCCCATGTTTAGTCCTTTTCTTCCAAACAATTACTACATCTCTCTTTTACAACTCTTTTCCCAGGTATTGGTACTCCCCTCCTTTTATTCACACATATCACTACCAAACAACTTTCAATCAAGCTTAACAAACTAAGTATTAAAAAATAAGACTGCTCTCCAAATTGGGGGTACATAAATCCCAGGGATGTTTAAACAAGGAATAGCCTTTCTATTTATTTGATATCTTAGCCTTTACATATTGTTTTCCTAATTAAAAAATGTACAATGGAGTATTTATGATTTATAAATATATATTTAAATTGAGGGTGCCCACTTAGATTTCCTTAGGAATAAAGGTATATAATCAAAACGTTTAGAGAACACTGTGAAAAGGAATACCAGTTAAGATACTGGCATTCAATTGTCCTTGCCACCCGAGGAAAAAGATATAAAAATCAAGACTACAAAGAAAACCTAAAGCAAGCTAACGTTTTATATATAATTCTACCCTATGGGATATTAAATATAATGCTTTACAAGGCCATAGAACTTTCACGTGCTAAAGTGTGGAGAGCATGGGCATATAAGATATTTTAGAAAACTACCACCACAGTTACAAAGAAAATCTTATGTTCAATAATTCCCCAAAGATTCAAATTCAACTTACTTTATGTAAAATACACTATAATTGTAATTCAACAACCCTTTCCAGATTCCAATAAGCTCCACTCTTTTTTTTTTTTTTTTTGGTTGTGCTGGGTCTTTGTTGCTGCGCGCGGGCTTTCTCTAGCTGCGGTGAGTGGGGGCTACTCTTCGTTGTGGTGCGCAGGCTTCTCATTGTGGTGGCTTCTCTTGTTGCGAAGCACGGCCCCTAAGTGCGCAGGTTTCAGTAGCTGTGGCACGTGGGCTCAGTAGTTGTGGCTCGCGGGCTCTAGAGCACAGGCTCAGTAGTTGTGGCGCATGGGCTTAGTTGCTCTGCGGCATGTGGGATCTTCCCAGACCAGAGCTCGAACCTATGTCCCCTGCATTGGCAGGCGGATTCTTAACCACTGCACCACCAGGGAAGTCCCTCCACTCTTAAATAATTTTTTTCCTTCATGGCTTTGGGTGCATGTGGTATTTAAGCATCTCTTCATCTATCTTCTTTGTAGATGAAAAGTTGGTAAAAGATCTTATTATGCTAGTAGCATTTCATATTCTTGATTATTAATCATTCTTAAACCTCATCTTAATCTGCTTCTTTAATCTTCTTCTCATGTTTAATTTTCCAACTATCTTATCTTCATAACTCAGTGCAATTCTTCCTTCGTAACAACAGAAACTCACATTGGAGTGTTGGCCAGTGTATTTGATTCTTTCCCTATGGTGTTTCACTGACACTTCCTGACAGTTCTATGAATGGGTTTGTTATTCCTATTTACAGATAAGTAAACTGAGGCTTGGAGAGGTTGAGTAACTTGCTAGGAACATACAGCTGGGAAGGAGCAGAAAAAGGGCAGACCTCACATCTGCACTCCTTACCATTATGCCTCTAAAACCTAGGGATTAGGTCTAACCGCATCTGGTTTGGGAGATGGTTAGGGTATTAGAAAGAACTGATGTGACATTTTTCTTTCTATAAAGTACTATCACAGAAGGTAAAATCAGCAGACGAATGCATTATAACAGTTAAATATGACTGATGTTCCATTAATGATAGTTGGGGGTGGGGCGTGCAACACACAACGTGGCAGATAATGAGAAATACACAGTGAAATGATTTAAAATACACTGTATGCGTTAAGATGAAATGTAGGATGAGCTTGTGACTTCAGAATCACAGTGAAAGACTAAGTTGTGGTGAAAATGAAAGGTTCTGTTTACTACTCGGCAGATAAATCCTCAAAGGAAAATCAAAAATATTTAAAAAAATTTTAATCTCCTCAAAATATATCTTTTTTTCTCAGGTCACTGCAGCAATCCACAGTTAACTGAGAAGACAAAGCATTTAACATGTTTAGTCAAACAAGCATGTGATCTTTATTCTAAAGATAATGGTTAGTTTAATAAATATCACTGACAAGATTACTTCAACACCTAGCAGACTATCAGCTCAAGATCAAATGACCTTTCCTTAAAATCAAGCTCAAATTGATCCATTTTGGAAGGTAAGAATCACAAAGTGATTAGGAATATAGGTTTGAACTTAAAAGAGGACAAGATGGAAGTTAGAACACATGCCCATCTACCAAAAAGAATAGGAGGGCTGCTAGAAACTGTAATAGGAAAAAAAAAAAACACTCAGGAGGTGCAGGATGACAGTAGGAATTAAGACTTGTAAAGTCATTTGGCCACCACCTCGTAGCTTTCTGGAAGTTATGTTCAAGATTTTTTTATGCACGAAGGATAGATGGCCACTGCTTTGAAAGCTCACCCGTTCATGCTGTGCCTCTGTAAGATTCAATGTAAAGCTTCTTAACCAATACCCATGATGCATCATTTTATAATTTTATAAATTTAAATACAGGCTCAAGTACTTTGATTTGTACTTAAGGTTTAAATTTAACTTTTAATTTCAAAAGTAAAGACAGCTTGTATATCCAGATCCCACTCTCACAAATAAGAATGCATATTAATCTTTTAGTTTTGAAGATGAATGCTTAGCCCTTCTTGATACGAAATTAAAATTAGTGAGCTAGGGTTAGGTGAGGGGTGCAAAGCATAAGTATAAACAGAACACTTCTGTAACGTCTGTCTTATCAAGAATGTGATTCAATTGTTTTAAATAATCATATGTCTTTGATGTATTTTCTCTTAATGCTGGGTTTGGAAACATTGATGATAATTAGAGCGAATATGTTCTTTTAAATGGTTTGTACGAGAAAATAATTTCATTAAATAAGACTTGGCTTGACTTTTAAAATAATGAAAAAAAATCACCTTTCAGACCTAGAATAACTGATGTTTCTACTTTAAGAGTAGAAATTGGCAGCCTTTGAAAAATCCTTATCTTTGCAATTTTTATTACCTAAGTATTCAAAAATATCAGTTACATTGTGATCAGGGCAGAGTTTAATGACATCTTTGGCCAAGGTATTACTGTCATACGTGCTGTGTTGGCAGCCCTAGCTCATCAATATGAACATTCCTTTGTATTTCATATTGAAATATAATGATGTATAAATACTCCATTATATAGATGTATGTAGATGTGTCAATTTAAACTCAAACATACAACTATACCATCTCTCGTGAATTAGCAACAGTCAAGTGACCTAATCCTGATGTCTATTTTGAGACGCATATTTCACAACTATTATGTAATCACACAGGGTCATCACTGAGGCCAAATAAAAAGACATCCAAAAAAAAAAAAAACCAGTAAATAATACATGAAAATAATCCCATTCAATTTAGCAGATGAGTTCTGTTATCCCAAATGGAATTCAGTCTCTAACAGCCTGAGTAAGCTTCACAGTGGTTCTCGGACAGTAGTTATTACCACTTCCTTCCCTGACATTTAGAAAAGTATAAGGTGTGTTCTTGGTTGTAACAGTGATACCAGGGATACCACAGGACCACATAGTGGCTGCCTGTAACCTTGCCTCTTGCTCTCTCACTCATTCCAACCACACTAGCATCCTTGATGTTCCTCAAACATATCAGAAAAGCTTCCACTGCAAGGTCTTCGTACTGACTGTTCCCTGTGCCCACAATGTCCTTCCTATACATCCCCATGGCTCTTTCCTTCACTTTCTTTAGGTCTTTGCTCAAGTCACCCTCTCAACCTGGCTGTCCCTGTCTACACTGTTTAATTTTTCAAAGCCTATCTCCCCACCACACATACACAGGCACACTCACCCATAAATACAAATTCTGCAAACCTCTTACACTGCTCCATTTTTCCTGTGGTATTTATCATCTCCTAATGTACTCAATACTTAGTTTGTTGATTATCTGCTTCCACAGCTAGAATATAACCTCTTTAAGGGAAGGAGTTATTTCTGTGTTTTACTCAGTGCTGTATCCTAGGGCTTTACACAGGACCTAGAGTATATAGAATAATATTTTTTGAGTGGAAAAATGGGGAACAAGGATGTTAAGTGTTCTGACACGGATGTCAATTATACCTCTGTTGATAACTTACCAATGTCTGCAGTAAGAGGTGAACGATGCAAACAGCATGAAGCTTACAGAGCTAATTCTATCTTACTCTGCATCTAAAAGTAAACTATGAAGCCTAAAACTCATCTTTTATAATAGGACTACTGGCTTACAAAAGGATTTTTACAGAGCATAATTTTTACTTCTTATTTATAACCCCCCTTCTTAAAATTTTTTTCTAATCATTCTTGATTATATACCTCTTCTCATTCACCCTACTGGTTCCATGTGATATAACCACACTAAAACTCTTTACATATTTTCCTTAGTTATTCAACTATGGTGAGTACATCATTTGTAAAAAATTTGAGAAATAACTTGCCAATAAGTTCTTCCCAAATTCCCTAGACTACCTTATTCTTCATATAGTAAAATATTAATACCTTTGTATTTATACAAAATCAATTAGAAATATAAGATTCTACATTCATTATTTATAGAAATGAAATATTGGCACTCAAGTATTTGTTAAGTGACTAGATGGTTTCATTTTTAAACTGTTAAAGAGATGGCAAAGCATGTAATCATAAATATAAACCCCAGTCCTATCCACTCAGCAAGAACACATTGTGGAAAGAAGGGATTCTTGTAGCTCAGAACCTTTTTCATTTTTTTTCCTAATAAATGGCCACAGAAAATACTACTTGCTAAGTTTTAAGACAATTCAATAACTTATTGTATTATTTCTTTGTATCTCCCAAAGCACAGACATCCTTCAGTGGATATTCACGTGTAATACTTACAGGCTTTAAAATTATGTTCATAGTATAGTAAAGCTGAACTTCTCACCTGCAAAACTAAATAAACCTGCCCATTGAAACCAGTACTCACTTTTAGTGTTAGAAGTTATGATTGTTTTTTCATTCACCTATCTACCCCCAGCCCCTTCCACTCAAGCAAACGCACAGGTACTAATCACTTATCTTATTCAGTCTAATATGCAGATGTTGGTCAGAATTTATTTTTATTGAGTGGTTGATAAACACGAAATAAGCATCACACTCAATGCCATAAAGTATTTTAAAGTGTTAACAGTCTTGATTCTATTTTTTTTGATGAAATGTGAGCAATCTATCAAAGGACATTACTTAAGAGATTTTAAAATCTTTTAAAAATAAAAAAAAGAGAATAGTTTAAAAACTGGTATGCACCTCTGTTAGAATTGCTATAATAAAAACATGACATTGTTTTAAAAGTTTTCAGAAATCAGAATAAACTAATGATGTCTAAAACTTCCTTTTTCCCCTTGAAGTTGCATGTTGGGATCCCACAGCATAAATGAGATGGGGATTTATTTTTTCTTGGTGGTATTTAGATTACTATTATATGTAATCATCAGCACGTTTTATGACATTGCCTGCCCCATTACTAATCCATGTCATATTTGATATTTATGTTTACTAAAACTGATTTTCTGTTTTTATTAATAGGATGGGTTTACTGTAGGCAATGCTTTACTGAATTTGTAATAACAATTTTACTTAAATATGGCTTTGGTGTACTCCTCTGCAAATAATCTTTGAATTCTTAAGAGTCTTTTATTTTCCCAGTAGCCCAGTTGGAGAGTTTTTAATATTACGTTGAATCATAACAACACAAGCTGGTTAGAGTCTAACTTAATACATGCAGCTTAATGTTAATTTTCCAACTTCAAATCAGAGATCTAACTATTACGAGATGATTATTTATCTCAAGTGTGATTTTGTTTTAACCCAGTAAAGTCCACAGCTAGACAATTTTGCATCATAAAAACCCAACAGTACGGAGTAAAAGAATTCAGCAAAAGATTTGGAATCTTTACATAACTAAAAAAATTTTGTTGAGAAGAAAAAGGTCTATCAAGAAGTTTTGATAGTATAGAGCAGAAAGCAAAAATGGCACAGGTGAATGCCCAAGTGACTGATGTGGGATTTATAGTAACTGTGTTTGTAATATAGTAAATATGTTTGATGAATATAATAAAAGTGTATGTTTAGGTCCTAATTCCTTTAGGGAAAAGTTATCCATTCATATGGATAATAAGGGGCAAAAAACCTCAATAAGCAAAAGAAATTGCTTTAAGATAAGAAACAAAACTAAATGCCACATTTCTGGCTTCACAATGTAACTTCCACTCCAAAGTAAATTTCTTATAAATACCTTGAAAAGGGGAACATACAGTTAATCATCAAAACAAATATGCAATGATGGCAGAAACAGAAATGGAACAGACAGTATCAGACTCCATCAAAGCTAAGAAAAACAGAATTGGGTGATAAAAATCACAAGGGAATAAATTTAGGCATTCTACAGTATTATAAAAATTGTCTTTCCTCTTAGACTGGTGAACACTCTATAAGAATAAGTCAGTGCTATAGTTTACAATACTAAGGAATTAGCTGGCATCAAGCATCTGAATTTTACAAGTTTCAAAGTGTGCCAAACTATGGTGATCTGGAGAAAGTCAATTATGACAAAAGTCAACGCTCATTCTAAGGTTGTATAGATTCTAATATCTCTATGTGCAGCATGCATACATACACCTACATCTCTTTAGATGCTTACAAAGGGAAATGCCATGAATCAGTAGGAGTCATCGCTTACGTAAACCGATTAAAAAATTAAAAAGGAAAGGAAAATGCCTTTTTAAATAAACATGGCTAATGTAAATGCTGTTTTAAAAAGCTATCTGGTCGACTGATAGAATATTGCTATTTTTATTTTTACTTTCCTTGTTTTTAAGATCTTGTCGTATATTTACAGTTCATATATTTTAACAATTATTGATGAAAGTGAGAAATGTTAGCTAGTTTCTGTTTGGAAGATGGGATGAGGTTACAGTGTATAATTTTGAATGATAGAAGACATTCTCATGGGAACTGGGAAATGTTTTCAAACCAAATACCAAAATAATATTTCAATGACTCACAGTGTAATGAGAAAAAATACAGGGGTCATTTAGGTTGGTGCAATTTTTCTTTAAGCCTATATAATTTTTATGTGAGGCAGAAAACTGAACTACATAACACATTTCTACAATGCATATATTCATCAAAACCATTTACAAAATTACTACTTTCAGCATATTTTTTAAATGAGATTCCTTAATAAATTATGTTTATGCAGTCAAAACAGCATTAAAATTTATTATTAGTCACTTAATGGAAGTTAATGGTGAGTTTATAAATGAAGTGCTGGCTTACTTTGATATACTCTAAGAGCAACCAAAAATAGAGATTCTTTCCCAGAGTTCTATGTATTTATAAAGTGCAAAATAAGCAGTTTTGGCAATTCTCAAATGTAGTTCTTCCGGATGCATTTAATCCTAAATATACTTGTAGGAACAGAATGTTTTTCTGCTAAGTCAGGTATGCCTAACTTATCCATCTTATGCGTAAAAACTATCCTAACTGAAGTATTCCGTGCTTTATGGAAAGATAAAAAACAGTAAAGAGATAGAAACAGTGTGAAGTATTTTTTGTATTTCTAATATTCTTGGTGGGGGTTATTTCCAGTGACAATATCTCAAGTCTATAAAACAAACCAAAACAAAAAGGCACAAAACTAAAATAATTAGTTAAATACTCGCTCACTGAAAGTGGGTGTTATTACAGAATTAAGGACAGATATTGTACATAAATTTACAAATAAGAAATTCTCTATGTATTGATAGATAGGATATTTTTAACAGAGATTGTTGCAGAGAGGTTGTTGCTCAGGAAGTCTAGGGTGGATCGACCCTTTTTTCCTAAAGCAAGGGGCACTCTGCCAAAGTATTGTACAAAACAACATTATCACTCCTGATTTGTACCAGTCCATGAACGACATATAGTCTAAAATGTTTGAAATAGAATGCAATAATGCTTTCCTATGATAAACAGAAAAATGGACTTAAAATTACAATATTTTATAAAGCTATAAATAAGGTAAGATAATTTACAGGGAATATAGCAGTATTTTTCAAAGACCCTAGAGTCTAATACACTCAGATGCCAAAATATTTCATAATACTAACAGGAGCTTAGACATTTAAATATGATGAAAGTTATGACTATTATAAAGTGTTAAGAAAGCTCAAATGAAGCTCTTAGGAAAAAGAAAGTTTATTTGGGAGGAGTTTCATTCCATATAAAAGATTAATTTTTTGGAATTTAAAACAATAAAAAGTTATATTTCAAATAATAATGTACTGCTTTCCAGGGGAGATATTTTCAACCGCCTAATGTTAAAAAGATGACAAAGCAGGAAAAACAGAATGAACACATCAGTCAGCATTAAAAAATAATCTGTGCAATTAACTGTCAGATAAAATAACATTAATAATGTATTTATATTTACTTTTAAGGCCATAATTATGTACTAATATAAAGTTAACCTTATATAAAAATTTATAAGTACCAAATTTGATCAGTGTGAAATAAAGTTATAGCCAGGTTAATGCTCTATGTAGCATTTAATTTTAATTTTCTATTGTAAAATCATATTATATTAAAGCACATAAAATTTGCAATCAGCATAGAAGCTTCAAATCCTTTTTGTTAATTGGCAACTGTGGTAGAGCATGAAGCATCGTTCTTTCCCATCACTTTCATCGTCACTTTCATTTTAAACGAATCATCCTCACGTATAAAAATAGCAAATTGCATTAAATTTTATATAAGACGTTTTCTGTTTCTCATATAGAAGAGCTGTATGCAGCTTCCATGGCAAGTATCACAGCAAACAGCTTTGAGTACATTCTCTGGTAAAACACCATTCATAGAGATACAAGATACAGCCTTCATCGACTTACTGCTTAAAATATACTACAAGTAAGAAAATGCAGGCTTAAATTAAAAAACCTACAAAAATGGTCCAACAGCTTAACTGGTAAGTTCTGATATTCTACACTGTCTCCAAATTGAGAAGTAAAGTATTTTGCTGTATCTCCTAGTTCTGACTTTGTAACACTTGACATAAAATCTTAATTCTAAAACTGATGATACATTAATAACTACTTTATTCATATTTTCCAAACTCAAATCAGAATGCTAGATAGTTTAGCAGTAGCTACATAGTCCTGTAAACATCATTACTAAAACTTGACTAGTTTTACACAGTAATTGCTAATCTACTTTATGCATTCTCTGGTTCAAGGCACAAAGATGCTTCCATATCTACTTTGTCATAAACAACTTCTAAAAATTAAAAAAATATAAATGTGTTGGATACATTTTTAACAGATTCATTTCTAGGTCTTGGCATATAAATATTAGTGGGCAGACCAACTTCATAGTTTAAGTCAGAAAGCGTATTTAATAGAGGAAGTTTTAAAAAATCAATCTTTCTGTTCCTTTTTCTAATGAATTTCCGAGGATGAAGAGCAATCTTAAAAACTGGCAAATTCCCTCTCATCAGACAGGTATATCTTATATTCTCCAGAAAAGTAAAAGATATTGTATCAGCCCTGTTATGGAAAGTGAACTGTTAAGATTTGAAACTCAGTAATAAACTGTAAAAATCTTCTCTCTTTCATAAATATAGCTAATTGTGCCTCGAAGGAGAAAAAAAAAATCTAAGCAAAATCAAATTTACTGCAGTAATAGTTTCTAATACCCTAAAGAAAATATCTTATGATTTAAATTCTTGTACTCATCATTCAAAGAACTTGTAAAAACATGTCACCACTATCACTACTCAGAATAAGGCAAAATAAAGTGTTAGAACTTCAAGATTCACTGTTCAGCAATAAAAGTGTCTTTTGTGTTTGCTTTTGGTAGGAGAAGTTAACTAGGAAGTTAAATACAGTTGGCAAAAAATATTTCACTCTCCTCTAGATATGAAAAATTATCTGGCTCAGGATAATATCTATAACCCATAATTTACTGGTACAGGTAAGCAATTTTTTTCTTTATCATTTTCCATATTCTTACTTAGATGCCTAGTAATTTAGACAGAGAAACACAAACCTGTAAATTATTTATGGCTCGTTTGTGCCTCAAAGATATTATGTAATATCCGAAGACCCGAAAACCAAACTAAACTACTTTTTAATAGCATTTAAATGGTTAAGCATTGGCTGTGCAAAACACAAGAAGGAAATGTACTGAACTAAGAGGGAAATGAGAAGAATTATTTTCAAAGCTCGGGAAAATAGCCACAGAATATTACTTGTTCACTGATCATACTGCAGATTTTGTGTAATTAATAAACAATTAGATAGTAACAGTTTGAGGTGCACCTCCCTTTTTCCCTTAGTTAATTTTTGTCCGTGACCTAAAATCATGCTTCTCACACAGCAGGCATCCAATAAGCATTTTTGAATGCCTGTTTATACCCATTCAAAGAAATTAATTGGTAAATAACGTTTGCTTGAACGTATTTGTCTATTCGACATACAGAATCCGACTATTTTAATTTGCCGATCAGACATATGCTTTTAAACATAGACATAATTTCACTGAGATACACACTTTCCACATAAAACTAAATACCACATCTGCGGCATAATCTATAACACATAACATGGTGTTTTACACACATACCATTTCCCCGTTTCACTTCTGCAATTTTTAAGTGTTGATCAATTACTCCTTGCCAAGGAAGTCACGTTATATACAACAAAACCTTCAGTTTAAATAAGGGATAAGCTTGCTGTTAACAGCTCAGTTTGAAATGTTAACAACCCTTAGGCTGTTAACATAACAACTGGCCATTAATGTGGTAATGACCAATTTAAGAGGAAATTGTACTCTGAGAAATGAATATATTGGCAATCAGGACCAGGGTTTAAATTTGAAAGAGTATGATTTTTTAAAAATAAGGTAACAAGATTAAAAGTTTGAGCCTATGAGAAATCAACTAAAAGTTGTATCACAAAAAGCAACATATAGACTCTTTTAAAGATTTCTGAGATGAAAACTATTTTGATAAATTCCCTTCAACAATACACTTAAGACTATCAAACACCAGTTGAACAACTTATTTTTATTACCATAAGGAAAATTAAAACAACACAAGGTTACTCTCTCTGCTCTCTACTATGTAGACAACTGCAAAACAGTTTCACTCGCGACACATGTATTTCATTGGCAAATTTACATTTCTGATTTAAAAATATCCAGAGATTTCAAGAGACTCTCCTTAAATTTGACTTAATTTTTGTCTTTATTGCTTATTAGAACACTTTAATCTTGCCCAGACTATATAAACTCCTTGTTTTGGAACTGTTGTTACATGAATCCACTGGAGATACTGCAATTGTAAACAAAAGTCAAAGACAAGAGTCCAAAAGCCCACGGCTATTGGTTAGGAAGATAAAGCAAAAGTAGGAAGCAAAGTCAAGTCACTAAAAGCAAATACAAAGACTCTACGTAGAAATCAGGCTCTAATTCACAATGAATAGAGGAGAAATTTTTATTTGCAAGAGGAAAGTTCCAAGACTGTAGAGCCTGAAAGAATTCACGGAATAGCTTAATTCTGATTAGTTGTGTTAGTTAAGGAACTCCTTGCCTATAGTCACTTCCCATTCCCATTGCTGGCATCTTACATGTATTTTGTGCCCCCGGAACACAGAGAAGTAGTAGCAAGTGGTTATAATTAGTCAGGGGGCTGTCAGATGAAGCGGTCCTAAGAGGGGAGAGAGTAGAATCTGATAAACAGTACTGGACTCACCCTCTTGTAATGACCATTCATCAAACAATATGTTCTTATATATAAACATTGAATTGGATTGAATGTAACTGAATTATATACGAAGCAGCACCAAATTCCCTAGAAAACACCTCCTGAAATGACCAAGGAATTACTGATTGATAAATTTTGTGTCATAAGGGAAAAAATTCAAAATGAATCACTTAATGTCAGACTAGAAAAATGATTAATCGTATCAAATATGAAAGCCCAAATGATGCCATATATCATTTCTCTAATTTGATAGATCCTACTTTATTAATATCAGTAATTTGCAGCTGAATGAAGTCACAAAATTCCCTGAAAAGCAAAATAATTTTTCTTAAATACCAGTCCATATGTTGAGTACTAAACACTAGGATACAAGTTAGTCTGCTTCATGGCTTCAGAAGCAAGAACATCTGCGTTGTCCTGAAACCATTCAGATGTTTACAGTTTGGAGAGTGGCTATCATTTCCCCATAATGGTGGAGGTCTTTACTTTGTTATTTTCCATAAAGCTACTGGCAAGACTTAGGCTGTTCGACTTTCAGTGCTATCTTTGCGAAGATCACCTGGAATGACATGGTGGGTGGAGGGAGGTGTATTCACACTTGGGGAAAGTTTTCAACCCTGTATGATAAACACCTTACTAATAAATGCCAGTTAAGAGTTTCAAATTGACTTTCTCTGACAAATCTGAAACAGAAAGATCGCTGAATTACTTTGTGCTACGCTCAGCCTGACCTTGTCACTTTTGTGCTAATAAAACATCCTGCATGCTGATTTCTACCAAATACATCCTTGATGTGAATGGGCAGTTTCCATACAGGCAGTGGAATAACCTATCCCCAGGTAGGAGCATCAGGGAAGGCAAATAAATGGGAACACTTTGAGATATTGTGTTTTCCTGGCCATTGCTGAAGCGATCATGTGTGGAACAGGCACCTGGCAGCATTTTGAAGGCTGCTAGGTGGACATCTTTCAGGAATAGAGGCTAGCAGGAAGGAAATGAAACCCACAAAGACACTTACAAAGGTACTTTAAAAGGAATCCAGTCATCACTGGTGTGCAAGGCTAATTCCTACCTCAGATAGTCTCTGCGACAAAGGATAAGGTTAGCTTTAGTGTACAGGGTGGAGCCCACCTCTCCCAAACGACAGTCACAGCAGGCACACTTCAGGCAGTCTTCATGCCAATATTTGTCCAGTGCCTTTAGAAGATACCGGTCCTTGATCTTTCGGTTGCAGCCAGCACAACCTTTCGGCTTGGTGTCTGGCTGGACTGAGAGCATTTGTATACCTAAAGGAAGACAAGAACAAAAAAGAGAGCTGGGACTCCAAGAAAGAATCAGAAGATGTCCCAAGACCTCCACCAAGTTAAATAGTTCAGATCGCCTTTTTCAAGGGGTGTCAGACGTTCTTTTTTGAGGGCCATACAGATATCGAACTAAATTTTGGAAACAAAAGAGCCTCAAACTTTGTCAAGTCCTTGTTAAACCATTTACGAAGTCACACCTATAGAGTGGTAAAACAGAGAATTCATGTTGCACCTGGTAAGTTGATATTATATATATATACACGAAGAAGTTAAGTAATATTACTTAATTTTATAGTGTCCCCATTTTCTACATAAAGAAGTTCCTTTCGGGAGAAAATATGAGTAAATGGCTAACAATCTCAAAGAAAGCTGCTTAACAAAGTAGCCTGTGCACAGGCTGTAGAAGTCAAAAATGAGTTTTCCTTTATTGGTTAAAATTTTCACTTAACACGGGCTTGATGGCAGAAGGAAAGTGCACCCTTATGGGATGCATTAACCTCACTTAGCAGTAGAGATGTTTATACTTAAGCACAGAGTACAGTCTCCTGAAAGGCTCACCAATGCTATAATACTTGTTTGCCTCCAAAGACTTCCCCCTGTGCCCTTGATATTTCAAAGTATACATTGTGTTAAAAATTTTTTTAAATGTACTTACACTCACAAGCATCAGTCAGTGCTTCTACTAATGGCAGATGACCTAACTATATACTACATGCTTTTATATAAAATTAAACTATAGGATTATGTAATTTATTATCATAAACATGCACTTATTTATTTTATAGAGGAAAGAAAAAACAATAGAAGACAAAGTCTAAATATAGATAAGGTTACACAAACATCCATATGCAAATATATATTATATACATATATTACATACATACTAGACTAGACATAGGGACATTTATATATTTTAGAGACATATCTCCATCATAAATAAGGAGTCTAGCTGAGTTCTATGGGTGTTACAACCTGACTGAAATTTTTTCAGTGAAAGGGTATTTGCCTTTGAGTTTCTTCTCTCCTAAATGTCAAATACCCAGCTTTTAAAAAAGCTGGACCAACTATTCAGAGCTTCATATTTACCAAATAACTCATTTCAAACACTATAAAGTACTGTAGACTTCGATTCCAAATTCCTTCGTTTTACAAATTATGATACAGAGGCCTAAGAGAGGTTAAGGGACTCGCTCAAAGCTGAATGACAGTTAAGCACTAGACTTGGTGGCCTTCTTACAGTCCAGAGATCCTGCTGCTAAATTATGCCTCCTCTCTAAGGCATAAAGTTTTAAACTTGAACATAGAACGACACAAGACACCAAATGCCTGCACTTGAAACAGTCTCAAGTAAGAAATGCCAAGCTCTAATCTAGAGCATTTTCGGTGTGTTTCCTGCTCCAAAATAGCTAAACCTTCTTCAGTTTCCTCTGATGCCTGATGATGAAGCCTGCACCTTCATTATCTTTACAATCTTTTTCTTTTTTAGTCACACTGTTAAGAGACATCAAGGCACCGTACCCTCACAGCAGAATAACTTTTCTAGCTACAAATGATACATGAATTTCACATAATAGTGTTATGATGTTGAACCTCCATTAGAAAATAACTTCTCTGACAGAGTGATGGAGCAGGGACCGGCAGTGAGGCATCAAGGTAGCTGCTCTTTCTGCATGGGATGCAGAGCCGTGGTCCTCGGAGCTGCAGACTAGCAGCTGGATTTGTACAGAACAGCAGGTGGTATTCCTATAGCCGGCTCTCTGTTCCTCTTCTTTGAAGGAGCTCAGGGTCTAGTGTAGATTAATCATAACCCTTGATAGCGCTGCTAAATCTCATTCTCTAGAACTTCTAACAAATGAAGTGTCTTTGATCAGAACTAGTTACCATCTTCTCGCAAGGTTCCACAAGGAATGAATCCCATTAATTACAGTACAGAACATACCCAGGTGCCTCTTAACCATCTACCTGGGGGAGGGAGAGGCTGTGATTTACTAAATGACATTCCGGATTTCATGACTGAAAACATCTAGAGATGTGTTAAGAGTGGCTATTCTAGTTATCCAATTTATAAGGCTATTATTTTTTTATATCACCAAGCTGAAATTTTTTTGTCCAAATCCTTCTTAGTTGTAGCTAAGCTCTGTTTCTCTGAGTTGTGTTACCATCATCAAGCGTGGAAGGTCACCTATCTCTATTCACAGTGCTTTGCAACCAAGACAGGGGATACCAACATTTGGGACAACTCTACCCTGCTTGTCTTCACAAAATGTTTTTGTTGTGCTGACATTTTAATTTAGCACTCAGAGGCCAATTAATATTTGAAACTCTTACATTCTGTTTGGCCTTGGGAGTAGAAGGAGTTTGATATTTTCTGCTCCATCCTGGTACCTTCTTGCAGAAAACATCATCCCATTGCTCTTGAAAAGGAAATGTTTTTGATACTCTGCAAGTTAACAGTTGTAGAAAAAAGAACTATTTTGTAGTCACCACGTTGCCATGTACCTAAACAGGCATAAAGCAGTCGGCAGCCTCTCTTCAGCATCCGGCAGAACGCGTCTGGGTAGAGTTATGTGTTCGGAGCTGAGAAACATTTCACAAGTTGCTTATAGCACATCAGGACTCATAACTAGTTTTAGATTGGCATGTAAATTGTTCCGAGGGAAATTCTTCTTGCCTCTGAGACCCTGCCATTCTGAGTTATTTGACAGTTTAAGGGAAATCATAATTAAAAAAAGACATAAATAATAGCCTGTGCAGTGTGGTGTACAGAAATAAGTAGAACCATTTCATTTAAACTCTGGTGAGCTTTTAATTGCCTGGATTGCATTGTGAGGCGGCCTCACGGTTGATTGCCTCCATTATGTTCCCTTGTTCTGTGCCATTCATCCACGCAGTCTCAGCTTCAGTAGTTAACACAACAAAGTAACCACAACTCCACAACACACAGGGGTTTAAAAAAAAATAATCATAATAAAAGGTTTGCAGCACTTAGACCCAGTCTTTTATATTTTTGGACTAACTACACGTAGTGAATGGAAAACATTTTGTCCCCTTCGGAAGATTCACAGAGGACAATTTGGGAGAAGGAACAGGAAGAGGGAATACATAAAGGGGGTTGGCAGAGAGATGAGGTGCCTCAGGAAGATGCGAAAATGGGAATGCAGGTTCTGCAGCTGGGAGCAGTGACACAGATTAAAAGAATTTGGCCAACACCGGCCATTCGATTGCCAAGAGGTACCAAACAAAAGATTTTCTCTCCTCCTGCCCATCTTCATCCTCTCCCCAGCCCCCAGCCCCGACTGGAGAACTGGATTGGGCCTAAAAGCTTGTTTCTCTCTGTTCACTGGCCCAGAGCATCCCTACAGGCTGCAGCCCCCTAAGGGACAACAATGCAAATAGATGTCCCCAGATCTCAGGCGCTGGAGCTGCTTAACTCTGTTCTGCCCCTTCAACTCCCAACCCCCCTCCCCATCCTTCTACCACCCCCCCTCCCCTTTCTGAGCAATGGAGCTGGGAACCAATTTGATTCCCTTTTTCTCCAATGCAGCTGCAAGGCTCACAGATACTGACATTTTTCCACTCTTATCAGTTTAATTACAGTTACCATGGCAGCAAAGTGCTAGTGCTTGGCAAAGGCCAACAAGAGATTTGCAAGACTGAGTTCAATTTTGATGCAGCTCACATGCAAAATAAAAAAAAAAAAAATAAGAAACATACATACACTCTAACAAAGAATCCCTTGAGGAGTTTATGCTCCAGCCTTTTGTGGTTGTGTCTTTGCAGCCACACAGGGATGATTTGCAAAGAATGTAGCAGTTTTTGTTGCACCTAGCAAGATTAATTGGTTTAAGCAGCAGTCTTTCAAAGCAGTTACAACAATAATATTTCGGATCTTTTCGAAAGACACAAAAGCAGCGGAAGAGCAGGAAAGCTTTGGAGTAGCCGAGAGTGCCGAGCGCCGGCAAAGTGCATCTATGATAGATTGTAACCTTACCAAAACTTTTCTCCTTTTTCTGCATGAGTTGATTTAGGCGTGCCTGAGTTGCAGCGGCTTCGCATTGAGCGCCCAGCCCAAAGGTAGAAGTGGAAGGGGGTCTCTCGGTTTTAGCTCAAGTGCAGACCTGGTGCGCAGCCTACACCTCGGAGGACGGACTATTGTGAAGCCACTTTGGGAGCGGGTCGGAGCGGCGGCGGGGGGTGGGGGGGGGGGTGGAGGAAGGGACGAGGGCGGCCAGACGAGACACGGCGCACACACGGAGCCCCTCGCCGTGTGGCAGTGTGCAAAATGATGGCGAATGACAAAGCCACATGCTTCCCTAACTCTGCCCGTAATCCTAAAATCCCAGCGGCCCCTTTTAGCGTCGTGGTAACAAATGGATTTGATTAAACTGTCACATGCAGCGTTAGCATAGCATATCATGTTCAATATGAAAAAGATCATAAATCTGACTTGTATTTCATAACAGCAATCTGGGTAGCCCCCATAAAAATGTGCCGCAGCAGTTCGCATCTCAACCTATTAGGACAGAGGCACCTTGCTCCACGGAACCTCTCTCTTCTCGCCACTTCTCCCAACCGCCCCCTCCCCCCGCAGACAGTCACTTTTCCATCTCGTAGGAACGGTATTTCGTTATTACGGCAGAGTGGGCAGAGGCAGAAGTGGCCACCAGAACCCAAAAATGTTCATTTCAACTCCTGGGGGAGGGGGTGGGTGATGGGGTGGGGGGGGGTGATGAATTCCAGCAAGTAAGGGGAGGAGGGTCGGGAACCCACCTAAGACTGAACTCCCTTCCTACGGGCCGGGCCAGATCGAACATCTCCTTCCCAAACTCTCTCCAGCCCCTGTCTCCCCGGGAGTCGGGGCTGTGGAAATACTGCAGTTCCTCGTGAACTTTGACTATTATCCACTCGAGTCGTACTTGAGACGTTCCGCGCCGCAGCCGCTCTGCTCTCCCTCCTTCCATCAACATCCGCCCGCATCTATTTCACGTCTCATCATAAAAATAATGAAGCCTCACATGGCTTCAACAAAACCGTCTCAGCAGAGCTGCAGCCCGAGTGAAAGTTGCAGTGCGGAGCTGGGCTGCAGCTCCCGTTTATGCCTCATTAGGAGAGGCTGAAGAAGAAAAAAATGCCCACATCCGTACACGCACGCGCGCACCCGCAGACACACACACCACAAATAAGCCGCCGCGTGTACACCCAGTTGCTGCACTTACCTTCTCAATTAAGCGATACAGGGGGAGGCCGTTCAGAAAGCACAGTGGCTGCTTTGTAGCGCTTCTCCTTGGGAAAGGTCAAAAAGAAGCATTGCTTGGGGAAAAAAAAAAAAAAAAAAAAGAGGGGGAGGGAATCTCTCTCTTTTTTTTTTTAAGTTTAAAATAATGAGGTCCTCAAGGATCCGCCAAGTAATGGTGTTGACCGCATCTGAGCCACAGGTGTCCTCCTTTTAGGCAACTGCAGTCCGAGGCTGTCTCTCTCCGTCCTGGCTCAAGACAACTTACCCCAGGAGCACGCGAGGAGCCGAGCTGAAGGAAGCCCCGGCTCTCAGCTGCAAAATGCAATCCCTTCCCAGCCAGACAGAATACAGCCAAAGAAAAGGTCACTCCGTTATTACTGAGCCGGCGGAGCCCAGGCAGCGCTTGTCAAGACCACAGAGAAGCAGCTCCCTTCCGATTTAAGACTATTTACCTCTCGCCCCCCACCCCTCCCCTCTTCTCTCCCCTTTCCTTCTCTCCCTCCCTCCCTCCCTCCCTTGTTCGCTCGCTCGCTCTCGTGTGCCTGTTCTGCAGCTCCGTCAAGTACAGCCGCCCTCGGAAAGTGCAAAGCAGCCGCAAGACAGATAGGGCTTTGTTGCTAATTTCCCAGGGTGAAAATTTACAAGCCTGCGAGTGCAGTCAGCACAACCCCACGCATATGCTACTCGCAAACGCTGGGGACGACCCCCAATCGCCCCCCCCCACCCCGGCACAAAAAGTGACCTCGGCGGGAGTCGACTCCGGGAAGGACCCTCCCTACCTCCTGGACCCGTCCAAAAGAAGAAGTCCTGCGAAAGAGCTGCGGAGGAAAACGGTAGGGTTCCTAAAATAACAGGGGCATTTTGGAATAGGTGGCCACGTTGAAAGCGAACTGTCTTCCAGTGCCAGTTCTGAAGCTGCCAATTATGGAAATTAAAATAAAAGCAAGGGAGTCAAACTGCTACCAGAATACACTGGAAAAGCACACAACCCTCCCCTTTAAGAAATGTCTGGGGGTGGCTGCAGTCGCCCCGTTCTCTGACTTCTGTTAGTGAACTCTCCGAAGTCGCTCCTCCGCAGGGCAGGTCTGCTACACAAGCTGGGTCCAGAGATGCCACACTCCCCTTCCTCCTCTGGCCCAAGAACCAAACTGTGAACTTGTGCCCCATTAACTGATACTGAACATCCCTCCCATCCTCGCTGAACACTTCCTGCAATTACTTGAATTCCTCGCAATTTAAAATTCACAGACTAGAATGGAAAACAACCCAAGAGCACCTAGAAACATGTTTTTAAGCCTAACTTGGTCCAAGAGTCGTTGAGTGTCTCCACCATTACTGCTCAGTCTTCATA